>NC_081759.1:2824298-3144298 GCF_963082965.1 Carassius carassius
TTGTTTTAAAGACATTTTTATAAAACCATATTGTTATGTTTAAACCAACATTAATGTGGTAAATGTATCATGTTGCATTGGTCTCTACAAAAGAGGTCTGCAACAAATGACACTGTATATAAGCTATAGAATATTTTCTACACCAACTTACTGAGACAACACATAAATTAATTAAGGCTTTTATATTTTAGCAGCAAATAGTGTTTTTGTTTCTTCTAAATAAACACAGACTATTTTTTTCTAAGTTGTGTTTTATCATTTTAATTTCTCTAGGCCATATTTTTATATACTTTAAAAATATTTTAAATATATTTTTTTATGTAATTTATTTATTTTTGTGTAATATTATCTAACATTATAATTTTTTCAAATATATTTTTGCATGTTATCTTTAATTTTAACTTTTTTTTGCTTTACTTTGTTTTGTTGTTCATTTTAAAAATATGTCTTTAAAATACAATTTAATTTGTATTTTTATATTATATTATTATAACGTTTTTAATGACATGTTACATTTAACATTTTTCTTGTCTCATGTATTATTTTGTTGTTTTATCTACTTTAAAATATTTCAATATATGTGTTGTATTTATTTTTAAACATTTATTTTATTTTATTACAAAATTATAATGAATTTATTAAAGATTTGTGCATGTTACTTCCTACATTCTTTCCTGTTTACCGAGTTGTTTTGTTGTTCGTAATTATGTTACTGTTTACATTTCCCTGAAAAGCCTACAATTGGCTGTTTAATGTCACACTGTGATACCTTACCCATATCGTGTGACAACATGCCCCGCTATTTGAAGCGTGGCGTGCTAAAATAATTATTATTATTCATTTATTTATTTTTTTTATGGACAACAGCAATGCAGTTTTTGTATTCAAGACTGTAGAAATAGACTTTTAAAACCACACAAAAAGTGTGTCGTTGTAAATGCACCTTATTGTTATTAATAAATTGCGCTAGCATAGACAGCATCGTAAAGTGTCAATGTAAAACTAACTTTGCCTGAGCCTCGTCCAGGCTCTGGTCGGTGATGGTCATGATCTGATGCAGAATGTCTCCGATGTCCTGCTTGTTTCTCGGGTCGGTTCCGTCATGAGACACCGGTAAAGCCATCGGGTGTCCGGCGAGGGTCACGCCGCCCAGGGTCTGCATCAGATGACTCTGCTCCTCCATCCTCTGACTCAAAGGTCTGGTTTCTTTTAAAATCCACACAAGAGAGATGCTGATGCCGTCCTGAATCAATGCAATGGAAATGACGGATGCGCAAAAGTGCGCGGAAACAAAAAGTGCTTTAATAAAACGATCCGCCGATGTCCAGAATCAAAAACCGTCTAGTGGCTTGCACTTTGATGCTTTTACTGTTCGTCATTTAGTTTCTTCACACTATTATTCCATGCAGTCCAGAGGCAGCTTCTGCAAAACTTCAGAAACCCCCCCTATGTTTGATTTTCATCCTCGAGTAGAAAATAAATTAGTAATAGAAATGGGATGCATAAAAGCTGCAGTAAACCATTGGCCTTCCAGTGTTCTTCTTCCTGTTGATGAGCTGTGGAATAACGCAGACAGGTTGTTAAACGCGCCTCGCGCTCTTCTGGATGATCTACAGCAGATGTAATGGGTTGTGAGATTCCTGTGTGCGTCTCGTGCGCAGCAGCTCCTCCTGATGATGCTCCCAGTGTTGCACGAGAACCTGCAGGCAGGCGGCTCCGCCCACCCGGGGTCTGCAAGTGTGCACCCGTGCTCACCATTACATACATATTTATTTCCAACGTCTGGATGAGGCTCGGTCAAAGTTAGATTTAAAATTACACTTTACATTGCTGTCCATGTTAATGCAACTTAATAATGATTTATTAATACGAAGCTTCTCATGACACATTTTTAAACTTAAGCGAATATTTATCAGTGTGGTTTTAAAAGTCCATCTTTACACGGTCTTGCATAGCAAGTAAAAACTATTTAGCACCTGGACATTGCACTGTTGCTGTCTAGAAAAATAAATAAATGAATGAATGAATGAACACGACACATATCCTATCCATTCAGCGAAATGTGAACAGTAACACACTTATGAAAAAACAATCAAAAAAAGAGCAAAAATGTACAAAGTCAGCATGCAAAAATATAAAATCAATATAATAATGAAAAATATAAAAAAATTAAAACAATAGCTAAATGGCAAGCATCTGAAAGATTGTATGTAAAAATATTTGATGTATATTAATAGTTATATTATAATAATTATTAAAAAATGTTACATATTTTTGAAAGAGATAGAAACAAATTATATTTAAAATATATATTTTTAGATAAAATATGGTCTACGGAAATTTAGAACTATTAAACACAACTTACCCCGACCTAAAAAATGGTCAGTGTTTATTTAAAACAAACAAAGGTGGTGTTTTTGATTATTTTAACAATGCAGAAAATATTATACAGTGCCATTTGCTACCACTTACCACAAAACAAAAAAACAAGCAATCAATCAAGAAAATAAATAAAAAAATAATGTCATTGCAAAGAAATAAATAGGTAAACAACCATATAAATTCATAAAAAAATAATAATAATTGACAGGTAACCTCAAAAATACACTTCATGTGAAACCATCTAAATGATCTGAATCAATCGAACTGCAACAGTTGAAACTAATATTTCTATAGATCTGTTCAGGTCAAACACAAAATTATAAATAACTACAAAAATAAATAAACAAATAGGTGTAAATATATAAACAAACAAATAAAAACAAACAAACAAATGTAAACAGTAACATTGTAAAAAGGCGGTCTAATCAATATAACAGGTTAAACTAATTTTCTGATCATTACAGTAACTACTGCACATTTTCATTTTTTTTAACAGTTGTATCCATGGTGCATTAAATTAGATTTCATCATCGTCATAGAAACATATTATACAAAATAACTTTCATTTTGTATACAATCTGTGTATATATAACACTGTGATTTTGCAAGGTCTAGTGTAAATAGAGTATCTTGCATGTTGAGAAATGTCATAGCCTATTATTTAAAAACTTATTTCTCTTTCTGTTTGTTTAACAAACTATGCAAAATGTTTGAATTATAAGATCAAGTTGTGTAGGGTTTTTGTGAACTGTTACAAACCTGATGCATTCCGTCCATTATTTCTTATTGATAGTCTTTGTTATACTTACAAAGCAAAGTTTTTAATTGTAGATATTGTATAATGTGAAGTTTGAACATGCTACTTGATGAAATAAATTATATAAATAAAGAAGTAAAAATTAAATTTAAAGGAACAAGGTAAAACATTAAATGAAATGAAATGAAATGAAATGAAATGAAATGAAATGAAATTAAATGAAATTAAATTAAATTAAATTAAATTAAATTAAATTAAATTAAATTAAATTAAATTAAATTAAATTAAATAATCTCGCGGTCTGTCTATCTGCTATACTTGTTGATAATCTTCTCTGAGTCTTGATTGGCCGTATTTCTTGTCCATCGCTCGTTCTAGAGGGTGTTTCCCAGAGCAGTACTTCCGGTACGAGGGGTAAACCCGCAGGAAGTAGCTCACTGGACCACCAACACAGGAACAACAGAGTAAACAGACACGTTTAATCTGTTTTTGGGACTATATCTCCATGATTATGAGATGAGACAGTACAGTCAGTCCCTCGCTCGGACGGTGTGGCGCGTCTGTGATGGTTTGAGCTGCTGTTATAGGCATGAATGAAGGTAATGATGCGCTGATGTTTGAAACTCATCGAGCAGATTAGCACGAGCTTTAGCAGGGCCTGGCCAGCGCGTGCACTCAGCTCTTACTTACATGTGTTTAATCCAAATAACTATTCAAATGTAATCTTATTCATTTCAGACAGCAACCAGAGTACATTTGTGACCAGGTCGCCCTCAAAACGGATACGCTTAATGTGTTTATTGATCAGAAACTGTTAGCTTGCTGGCTAACTAGCATTTTAGCATCACCACTTGTCATTTTGTTTACAAATCAAGATTTTTCGAAACGTTTTAACTTGTGGTGTGGGTGTCCGTGCTTATGTCCTAGTCTAGTTAAGAAGGTTGTTGTTTGGGTTTCATGACAGCTAGTGTATGGTTTAGTAACTTACCAGCTGTGTGTGTTTCTTTACTGTGTGTTTACACCACAAACATCCTCATAAGAGCAATATATTTGAGCTTGGAAGACTGGTTTATCCATTACACCTGTGTGTCCCGCGTGGTTTTCATCATAAGACTTGTTGAGTGAATGATTTCATTTGATGTGAATTGAAAGCTAATATTTATTTTAATTTATATTTCTATTCACTCATGTAAAGCCTGACACGTGAAATAATATGCTTTAAAATGGAACAGTCTAGTGAAAACTTTTTTTTGCACAGTTTGTTGAGCAGAATTGTGCAATTTGTTGCAGATGTTGTTATTTATGTGGCCAAATTTTTTTTTAAATTCTGATAGCTTGTAAATCAGACAGAACTGTATAACAATATAACTGAATACTTATAATGCATATAGATAGAATTTGTGACTATATCTCACAATAATATCTTAGTAAGGTGCTATTTAAATACTTAATTTTAAGATCAAAGGTCTGTAGTTTCAAAACGTGTAATGCAATGCAATACAGTAATGATTGAGAGATCAACGAATAGAGTTACTCAAAAGCCTGATGATCATGCGTTTTCTAAAAAAACAATGTATGGGTAATCAAGTAAACTTCAGTTGCTTCAGTCCAGTAAGTAATAAATGTTATTTTTGCATTTCCTTTATAAAAGTCAGTAAAGATTTCACAACAAAAAGACTTGAACCACAAGATGAAGGTAGATGTTTTTACAATTAGACTAAAATACATTTAATTACTAAAAATGTTATACTGTCAATCAAATGACAGCAGTAGAATGTGTAGTGAAAAGCAGAATTTTCTGCGAAGTTTTGACCATGTAGAAATTAGCATAACGAGTATATAATACAGTAGGCTTTAATAGGGTGAATATATATTGCGCAAGTCATCTTATAATATTTGTGGCTTAATGGATAAACATCTAGTCTGTGTTACCCTTCAGGCAGGCATCCATGTCCAACCATGGAGAGGAGAAAATAACCCCAAAAAGAAGGAAAAGAAGACGCTGCATCGCTGAGGAATCTTCAGCCTCTAACTCCGACTGAGGGTTGGCACATCCGGACGGAGAACCGGAGAGCGACCAAGGGGTGAGGGGCGAGGGGCTGGTGCTCAGAATGGCTTTCCTCGACAACCCTGCCATCATCCTGGCCCACATCCGGCAGTCGCACGTGACCAGCGATGACACCGGGATGTGCGAGATGGTCCTGATCGACCACGACGTGGATCTGGAGAAGTGCCATTTGTCTGTGGCGTCCGCTGGTGGAGGCTTGTCTGGGGGTTCGTTTGGGGACGGCAGCAGTGGAGGAGATGGCCAGACCTGCGATCTCTCTCAGTCTGTCGACATCACCTCCAGCTGGGACTTTGGCATCCGACGGCGCTCCAACACAGGCAAGTAGCTGTCTGAATCTCAGAATTGGCTGCTTTTGGGGCCCTGAATCCAGCTTACTGATGTGGTTGGTACAGGTAAAGACGAAACGCCCAAAAACTTCTCACACTAGAATTTAAGATTGTTAAATGAGATTAGAAAAGCAAATATGGCCCAGTTACGCTTTATTTTTACGTTTGTGTAAACTCCGAAAATGTTTGTTTTATTACAGCTTTCGGCTAGATTTGGAATGAGAACCGTTTCTAAACCTGCTGTCACAGAAACTTGAAAGGCTTCCCTGTAGCTTCTCACCGAAACAACAGTTTAACTCTTTAAGGTTCAACTCTTTCAAGTATTGATAAATCACTGCCCTATTTTATTCCCTTATTGTTGTGGCAATTTGTCCGTGTATTATCAAAAATGGTATCGATTATTTATTTTATTCAAGGCATTGTATTGAAGTTAGAAATTCCAGTATTGTGTCTCTCAGAACAACTTAAAGGAATAGTTCACCCAAAAATGGAAACTTGCTCAACCTCAGGCCATCCAAGATGTAGGCTTATATGAGTTTGATTCTTCATCAGATTTGGAGAAATGTAGCATTATATCACTTGCTCATCAATGGATGCTCTGCAGTGAATGGGTGCCGTCAGAATGAGAGTCCAAACAGCTGATAAAAACATCACAATAATTCACAAGTAATCCACACCACTCTAGTCCATCAGTTTATGTCTTTGGAAGTGAAAACTGTGTTTGTAAGATACAAATCCATCATAAAGACATCTTTAACTTCAAACTGTTGCTTCCAGTTATAATAGGATCAAATAAAAATATGGCTGAAATAAAAAAACATAATCTATTATTAGCTTCCTCCAGTAAAAAAATTATCATATCTGAATCAAGAGAAATATATGTATAGATGAAGCATCGTTTTCAAGCAAAAATAGTTAAGGAACACACTAAACAAATATGTTGGTGTATTTTGAAATTAGAGGACTTTGTCACTAGAGCAGTTATTATTATGGATCATGGACTTAAAAATTTAAAGCAACAGTTTGTCAGATAGTTAAAATGCCTTAATGTATTTACTTCTTACAAATACACAGCTTTTGGCTTCACAAGATGTTAACTGATGGACTGGAGAGTTGTGGATTACTTGTGAATTATAGCTGTTTGGACTCTCATTCTGACGGCACCCATTCAATGCAGAGGATCCATTGCTGAACAAGTGATATAATGCTTAATTTCTCCAAATCTGGCATGATGATGGGTACATATTCAGCATAAGTTTTCAATTTTGGATGAACTATTTCTTCAAGAGTGCTCATGCTTATCCTGCGCTCTCAGCATTTTCAGTATGTGGCTTTGCATTTTGCAGAAGGTTCAGGTATGAGCAAGACAATGGCTTGTCAGTTTTTCAGTGTGAGAAAATGCTTATTGGTCACTACGAGTTTACGAACCGATAATATCAAACATGCACAATGTTGAAAAGTCTGCTAATGGGATGTCGGCCTAAACTTAACCTTGCACGCTTCTGCTTCAGTTTGCTCTGTGGTGTCGGCCCATGAATTCTTCTCTTTCTCTCTGATTGCAATTGAAAGAATTGCTTCTTAAATAGTGATTATTCAGAAAACCGTTAAAGCAATCCTCTAGGAACCAGAATCTTTAAGTGGAATCTGAATCGGAGCCAGAATCGTTTGTTTCCCTACTATTCCTTACTTACTGATTATCAATAGGCTGAAACCTGGGAGCAAAACAAAGCAGAAAGTTAGGCTGGACTTAAACACTCTATATTTTTGCTGCTTCGTCTTTCCCTTAAAGCTTTCCTGTTAAAGCAGCTACATTAGTCTTTACTGTACCAGCCACTCAAAACTGAGCAGGACGAATGATATGTATTGGGGCTCAATAAATGTTTACACAAATGAAAAGGAAATTGCTAAAAATCTCAAGTGGTACCATTTTAAATGAAATGTTTCTATGGGGGAATTTGTTATTTTGTTATCTGATTTTCCTTTTCTTTGATCAAGGGTTAATCTGATTCTGCTTGTTGGCTGGGAATGGAAACTGACTGAAATTGATTTGTACTCTTAGATGATCTTGCCTTTGCAAACCTGTTTCCAGTGCTAAAATAGGATCTTTTGTCTTAAGCTTATCTGATGATTTATTTAAACAAATCTAAATCTTTCTTGTTTTTCAGTATTAATCCTGTTCAAAAAGTTAGTTTTAGTGTTTTGATATTGGACTATTATTACAGAGAATATCAGAGAATATTTTTTACAGTAGAAAGCAGCAAACACCCAATGTTTTATATAGAAATATCTTTGACTGATTCTCTAATTAAATTCAAAGAGTAGGCTAATTTGACAAAGCAAACCTTTTTCGTCAGTTTCTCACATTACAGTTGAGTTATACTTGGTCTGTTTTGTTAAGGGAACAATTTCACAATTATGAATGCAGATTTAGCCATAATTATGTAAGGCTCTAATTATATTATGCTTGTTCAAACAGTTTTTGGTCAGTGTAAAAAAGACTGAAATACCGGTGCTGAGGTCTGTTCCTGGAGTCGTTCAGTTTCAGTCAGTGTGTTTTGTCACGGCAGCTGTTGAAATGCACATTAATCCTGGGCTAGGGATTGATAATCACTAGCACTCTAGCTTTGTAACTTTGATGAAGTGGATGTGGCTTAGCGCTTTTTGGGATGCTTTTGTTGGGGAGGGGGATCTTTGAAATATTTCTCTATTATGTACCATCTGAACAACTTGTGCCCAGGACGACAAGACAGTTTCGTGAGACCTGAGCCTGCTGGTAAGCAAGTGTTCAGGACAGGAAACAGTGCTGAAAATATCAATATGAATCTGATGAATCTTATCTGTGAATCAAATTCAGTTTGAATTTCAGCTATTCATTCTGTAATCTCAAAAAGACATTCTTTAATTGGATATACAATTTTTTTTATAATCATTTCATGACTTTAATTAGTTGAAATAGTTGTTGTTGTTGTTTTTTTTAATGGTGTTGAAATCCAACTGGGTCCCACAGACCCTTAGGAATACTGATTGAATCATCACTCTAAGAACAATTATACAAAAGCTGTCTCTGGGTATATGTGGCTAATATGTACATTTTGGGTACTAATAGGTATCTTTAAGGTACTAATATGCATCTTTAGAGGTAAAAAATATAATACAATTTAGAAAACACAGTTTAATTTAAAATATAAATTGAAAAACATTGACCGATCACTTTTTGTCAGAATAAGTATGTTGTTTAATTTTACAGTAATGTATATGCTAAATGATTATGGGACATTTCATCCACGTTTTTACCTTTTATTTTCACCGAAGTTATTTGAAACAATAAACACTTTACTTTTATTTGATATGATTTTTATGTATATAAAATCACTTTTGACGCAACAAAAGTTAAACACAGATAATATAATAAAAAAAAGTAAAAAAAAAAAAAAATTATTAACAGTGTTCAATATTGTAAAACTTCAAAACTCCTGTCAGGCAAGCAATAGTCTAACATATACATTGTGAAATAGAAAAGATCTATGTATGAGGTACTTCAGATGTCAAATGTTGCATTATTAAAATGCAGTATGGCGAAGTGTTTGCCTTCGCATATTTGCAAATAGAGTACATTTTTTTAATGCTTTGTGGTTACGATATCATGCACAAAAAAAAAAAAAACCTTTCATGTGTAAACGCTCCTCAGGTTAAAGTTAAAAAAACACTTGAATTGAGTATAAGAGAAAAACCCTTTAAGAGAAACAATTGCCCTGCAATTAAAGGGGCTTTCATTTGCATACACACTTCAAGTTCAAGTGCTGCATATTTGTACACACCAAAATACCAGCCAAGTGCTCTCTGGACGAGTGTTTTAAGTGTACAAATTGGACTAGTTTAAATATGTTCCAGACACATAAAATGCATACTGAACTATATGCATATATGCAACTTGACACCAATCTTTTATTTAGTCTACGTACTGCATACATGCATATAGTTTAAAATGCATTTTTTAGTGTTTGGAAAATAAAGTACTATGTATATCAGCTGTAGACCTCATGAAGTAAATGGAAAACGTCTTGTCCTTCGGTGTAGACATTCTGGAATGTTCGTAATAGTCGCAATATAGAGTGTTTTAATTCCATTCATTTTCATTTTTTTCCTTTGTGACATTTTCATGACATTAAAAAATTCTCATTACTGCAACGGGGAAATAGTTTGAGTATACATCAATGTGGTATTTGCTTTAATTTACATTGAATTCATGCTGATTTTAATAATAATAAAAAAAAAAGTTTAGCAGCTTTTCTAAATTACAGTAATGAGAATGAGTTTGTTTTGAGTGGGAAATGTGTTTTATTGTCTTGAAAATAATGTCACAATTCAACAAACTTAATTTTCTTCATGTAAAATATACCTGATCATTTGTTTGTGAGATTCATCAAAACACTTTTTTTTTTTGGCTGTATACTGGTGAAGAAAACTAAGATTAGTGTAATAGTGGATCAAGTTTGACATTGATTTGTTAGATGACAGGTGATTAAATATTTAAATAATCAGTTTAATAATAACCTGCATTTTTAATCAAAAATGTATCTTCACATAAATTGTTCACCAGGTGAATTCAGCCCTTATATTGGTTAATCGCAGTTATAAAATGCGTGAAATGTTTTTCATTGACCACTTTGAAGTGTAATGGGGTCACACCACTGACAATGTTAACAGATGAAAGTCTTTTCATTTAAAGCTCAAAGATTGGAGCGATTGAGGAAAGAACGACAGAACCAGATCAAGTGCAAAAACATCCAGTGGAAAGAGAGAAGCTCGTCACAATCAGGTACAGTAGCCGTGCTCAAAAGAGAAGTTTGCATTCATTTTCTGCTCTTTATTTCTTCTCCTATGAGTATATTGTTCTTCTGTCTGGATTTCTGTAGCAGACGACTTGAGCTCGCTGTTTGAAAAGAAGGACTTTAAGGACAGGCCCCGGAGCACAGGCAGTAAATCCACACTCTCGCTGCGGCTAGAACAGTGTCCTCAGCAGCTCAACAACCCCTTCAATGAGTACTCCAAATTTGATGGCAAGGTGAGTGCTTTTCTGTTCACACTAAACACTTTTCCTCTGAAATTACATGCTGGATTTCTTTAAATAATGAGGTTTTTCAAAGTCAACATGAGACCTTTGGCTTTCTTAATAAGTGTCCCTATCTCTTATTGTAAAGAAATAAAATACAAGCATCCATCTGCCTTCATTGGTGCTATATAATTTGGCTAGTTAGCTAAAATAATCTTTTATACTGTAAATGTATTTATAAATATATACAGTATATATTCCATTTTTAGTTAGTTTTAGTCATTTTGTTGTATGTTTTTGTTTATGTCTGTACAGTTTTTAATCATTTGTATTTCATTTTTAGATTTTTTTTGTGCAAGTAATTTTTTTTTTAAATTTACATTTTTTTTTTTTAACAATTTATATATTATTACTTTTTTATATGGTTATTGTTTCCGTTTTAGTTAACTATAATAACCCTGATCATTATTAATTGGTTAACAGACATTGTTGAAAAATATGTGAAGCTTTAAGTGAATGGCCGAATTTATTCAGAACAATCTGAAAACATTTTTGAAATGGCTTACAGAGTGTTTTCATCACCCTTAAAGGAAGCTAATTCTTAAACGCAGAACAGAAACGCCTGGTGACTTGCAGGTTTCTCTCCTGTCTCCTTGCCTTTGCTATAACACCTTCACAGAAAAGAAAAATACTTTTTCATTTTTGACAATCTTAAAGATTTAAGTGTAGTTTGTCATTGTGCATCACTTACAGCTGTCTTTATCACTTTCTTTATCCCCCCTTTGGCTCTTTACATGTTTTTACACTCACATGTTTTTCTGTGATGTAAAATTGTCAGAAATGCAAAAAGTCCACTTCTTTTTTTTTTTTCACTTCGAATAAAATATTGTGATATATTAGTGATATTAGCAATTGCCCTATTATTTATTTATTTATAATACATTTTTCAGATTCTGTTTTTTTTTAATCTGAAAAAAACGTTTATCTGATCAAGATCATTAATGAAGTTAGAACCTGACACAAACCAGATTCCAACCCGTGTCTACTGCGTAAGCAGCAAGGCTTAATTTAATTGCTTGTAGAAATGTTTCCTTAACTTTTCTGTTTCAGGGCCATGTTGGTACAACGGCAACCAAAAAAATTGACGTCTACCTCTCAATGCAGTCGACCCAAGAAAAGCTTCACCCCATGACGGTGGTCACAATGGCCAACGCTCGGGTCCACGATCTTATTGGGCTTATCTGCTGGCAGTACACCTGTGAGGGCCGCGAACCCAAACTCACGTTAGTAGAAAAATCCCCACATGATCCAGTACATGAAGTGTTAAAGTTAAGCACAGTGCATGGCTTGACACTTCTAATTTGAAAAATTTAGGACCGCATAAAGAACTTTAGGGACACTTTAGGGAACTTTAGGAAAAGTGGATTATTTATTTTACAGTAATAAATGGAAACTAGGAAACATTTAAGTTTCTGGATACTTATACATCATACTTTATTTATTTAATCATTATGGAACTGTTTATATTTTAAATGTTGAATTAAGTGCCAGATGGGGTTTATTGTGTAAACTGAATTTTTTTTATGCATAATGCAGGACCTTTAATTATAGACAAGCCCGAAATACTCAGACTCTTATTTTGAAATGTCTTTGCTACATTCAGCTGCTCCTTCCAAAAGATGAGGAGGAAAATATACATTCTTACAGCCTTCTAAAACATATTACGAAATAAACACTTTCCTTTACCATCTACCTCTGCTGCTCATGCCAGTCTTGACCTTTCCCAGCAAAGGCAGGGAATCCCCTGGGTTTCCACCACAAAGTAAACGGACATAATTCATTAACTGTAGTATATAAGCAATTGCCTGGCATAAATGCATGTTATTCATTAATTGCCAACTGATGTGAATCTGCGACCATAACGTCCAACAGTGCTGCATTTTTACTTTGCAATGTACGCCGTTCACATGTATTTTATTAAGGCATTGCCATTTGAAGTTTAATAATAATTTGGTTATGATGTTTAGCTAAAATTAATACAAATTAAAAAAATTGTTACTTGAACTAAAATAAATGTTAACTAAAAATATAAAAATGTAAACTTAATTTATTTCAGATAGTTGCAAAGGCACAAATATACAGTCGTATTAAAAAGAAAAAGCAGAATACTTTAAAATTAAAATTAAAACAGAAAATATGAATATAAACCTAATTTAAAATATAAATATAAAAATAGCACTGTATTATGCAATATCTCAATTTCGGAAAAAGAACCTACTTTTTATTCACACATGTATCCTAAATACATTTTACAGTTTGCATACATCTATTTTTAGTTGCAAATGTGTGCGAAATGCTTGAACTGTTGATCCCTGCTTAGTGGATACTTGTTTAGGGTGCCATAAATAAAACATGTTTGTTATCAACCCGCTTGGAAAGTACTGTCCTCCAAGTAATGATCCTTCCCAGAGGCATTTATATTCCTTTCCCATCTACCTCTGCTGCTAATGCCAGTCTTGACCTTTCCCAGCGAAGGCAGGGATTCCCCTGGGCTTCTTTCTCATCTCCTCATTCAGTACGTCTCCAAGGTTTGCTGACCCAATAGCTCAGGAATTTTCTCCCTGGTACGTGGTGCAATATGAAGATTTATACTTCGGTCAGATTGAGGAGAGGGTGAGGAGACCAGAAAAAAGTAAGATTCCCTCTTGGGCAGCGTGGTGCCTCACACAAACAGTCTTGGTGGTTGATGTGAGACCTGATTGGCATAGCAATGAATTTTTCCCCCTGGAGGAGGGTCAGGCTGTAGTAAGGAAGAGATGCGGCACTTGTGTGGGGTTTAAATGGGTCGGCTAACTCCGTACTGTTCTGGCCATTACTTTTTTTTCATCAGTGTTTTTATTTGTAAAATAGTATACTGTAATATTTTGTTTTATTTTGATTACATTTTAAAAGGTTTATTAAGTTGTTAGAATTAAGTAAGTTTATGAATTAATTTCATTAGACACCGTTTTGATGATAAATTTGTATATATAAACTATCCTCAAATACATATTGCAAATCAAAGGATCTCATGACAAACTGTCAAAATAGAAGTTTGGTTTAACTTGAAGAAATTATGACTAATATATTATAGTTCTGTTGTGCAGCACCTTATTTGACCAAAATATATATATATATATTTTTTCTTTGGTAAAGTGTTTATTTTTTTCATTTAATTTTTTATGAATTAGTTTAAATGCTACTTTTTTGGTGATACATTTGTGTTAAGTCATAAAAATGTCAGAATCCATTGCAACTCCATAGTCTTCTTGGCAAACTGACAAAATAAAAGTTTGATTTAACTTGAAGAAATTATGACAGCAATATATAAAAAATTAAAATAAAAATTAAAATAAAACATGCAGTCTTTTGTTGTGAATTGTTTTATAAATTAATTTCATCAAATGCAAATTTGGCTAAATTTGTTTCAAATCATACAACACAGAATAAAAAAAAGGCCTTCAATTAAAAGCCTTTTTTTTTTGTAAACATAAATGTGTAATGCATTCTTTATTAATATTATGAAATGAATATTGTAATGACTATTGAGTTAGATTTGTTTAGTGGTTTGGTTGCTTAAAGCACTATTAACTTAATATTTATTTTCTAAAATATATGTTAACAGGACCTGATGAAGGTCGTGTGACCGAAACGTTGGTGTGATTAAAATGGTATTTTGCAAGTTAAGATAGTGTGCGGGAGTTCCTTATATGTTGACACGACCCACCTGGTCTTAATTTTCTACGCACCTATCACTTACAGGTGTGCGATGGAGTTCGTTCACTAAAATATATGTTGAAATTCATATTGCTTGTAATGTAAATCAGTTAGTTCTTTGTATCAGTATAGCCAACTACTTGTATTGAATGCATATAAATGGATCATGAGGCCTTAGAAATTTGCGAACCAGAAAGAAAATCTTTAGAGACAGATATTCAATGATTGTAGATATTCAAGAGACACTTGTTGTCTTGGATGGCCCAGAATTTGAAGGTGATGTTGAGAAGGAGTGCATGTTACTGAAACTACAAAAAAAAGATAACTTGTGGTGCTTGAGGACCAGGATTTTCTCTGAGTCTCCTCAGGCTGCCCGAGCAGGATCATGGGTCTGATTAACACTATGACAGTTAGTCTTTACAGCTCAGGCCTGGATTTCGACAGAGTGTCAGAGCAAATTAAAACGGCATCGTCCCAGCACAAAAATACCAGAGCAGGCATTGCCCCCGAGGGATGAAAACTATATCATAATGACAAAAGCTTACCATGTTTGCGCTAAAATAATTGTAGAAGAGGCTGCTGTTAGTTTTGTATTTATGATGGATCAGTCTGGATCCATTATGGTATAAAACAAAGCCCTGGGCAAAAGTAATCTGGAATACAGCCAGCTTACACTATATATAATCATACAACAAAAGGTTTTACCATGAAACCAATGAAGTTAACTCTTCTCAGTGCTTCTCTTTTGATGCATACTCATTCTGTGCCAGGCTACATCCCAACAAGCCCTCAATGATTTTGCCCCTCGATGAATAGCCCCCATTTAAATGCCCTGACTCATAAATTGTGTCTGGGTGCTTTTGTTTGATGCTTCTGTTGTTCTCGTCTAGGGTAAGGAGAACGATGTTGGCCTTTATCACCAAACCAGCTTTTAGAAAAAGGTCTTCAGAATAATGCGTTCACATTATTGCTATAGATGTGTTACTTTGTACACTATTCATATCACAGTTCTACGATGATGAATTTATTTTTTTTTACTTGCGGTCGCTATTTGTGGCAAAACATGAGGGCAGTTGCATTTTAGATCAGACATACAATTACATACATTGCGCAGAAAGCAAATGTAAAGTTTTCTGATGTTTCAGTGTGGATGAGACACTTTTGGAAAACGCTTGAAAATGCTAGTGTGCACGGAAAAAAATGAAAACGCCGTTTTCAAATGTATCCAGATTAATGTAGACGTTGAAGTTATTTGAGAAAGAATGAAATTCATTACAATGCAATGTAAGGCATTACAGTTAGTTGTGGGGGTTAATGCAATGCAACAGGTGCAATGCAAATGTAAAATGAATATATATTTTTTTTTTCATTAAAGGGAGACAAGAATACCTTTACAAGAAAAAATATTTAATTTATTACAATACAAAATAAGTTTTAAAATATTTCTGCTTCAAACTTTATTTAATAATTATGTAATTATTTATATGCCTATGCACTGCATATTATACACTTTTAATGTAATATATTATAGACTTTTAGTTATAAGCAAGCAGTGTTGGGTGTAACATGTTACTAAGTAACTCTTATTAAATTACTTATCCACTAAAAAACTAAAGTAAGGGATTACTGCTCATTTTTAGGTAATTTAATTACAGGTACTTATAAAGTACTTGGGTTACATACAGTAAATAATTTCAACAGTTCTAAAATCAATAATGAATTTGAAATCTAAATTCACTCTCTAAAGAGAAAATTTAATGCAGCATCTTTAACCCTTTGTGTGCCAGCGCGTTCACTTTCAGTTTTTCCTGATTCACAGAGAAACCTTAAAGGTCCTATGACATGAAAATTTCACTTTCTGAGGTTTTTTAATATTAATATGAGTTCCCCTAGCCTGTATATGGTCCCCAAGTTTCTAGAAATTTTAATCGGTGTAAATCTTGATTTACACCTTTGAGAAAATGGAAGCTCAAACGGGCTGATCTGGAATCTCCTCTTTGTGACGTTGTAAGGAGAATTGTTACCTCCCCTTTCTCTGCTTTGCCCGCCCAAATATTTACATATAATTCAGTTGCAATGTCAGCACAGGCGTTACAAACAGACTTTTATGATATGGATTCGACAGCACCGGCACAAACAGTGAGTAACAGTGTTCATTAATGCCTGATCTGTGATCAGTGATTTCTGATGTGTAGCTAATTATTCAAGTTCACACAGACTTTCTTTCTAAATCGTTTAATACTGTTTATGCATCAGTGAATCAAGCCAGTGACTAAACGATCAACTTCACATTTTTTTCTTAGTAGCATGAAACAAATCTGTTATTTAAATTGTGATTTAACTACAGAGAGCGATCAAAGAACGCTCCCTTTTTTTCGGAGCTGTCACACATCGCGAGTAAATCTGCACACTTGCCTAAACTGCCGTTACATTGAATGACGCTGTTATGCTGCACAACAAAGCTCTTACTGTATTCATGTGTTTGCTTTTAGTTGTGGTGAAAGCATTTTGTGAGAGAAAACTTGTTGCAATAATGAAGAGATCACTGCATTCACGCGATAAACAGACTCTGTCTACTCAATGCTCATCACTGCAGCCTTTCATGTGATGGGAAAAGATTGAAAAAATAATTATATAATCAACACTTCCACTCTCCAATCTCGACAGCTGTAATAGTAAATATATATATATATATATATATATATATATATATATATATATATTTGAGAGGGTTTCCACATGTAATACGAATTTTCAAATGCAAAGATGTCAGCCAATCACAACAGTTGTCGTTTACTCTGAGTCTCATAGCAGACACGCCCCTTCAAACAGCATTCAAGCCAGAGGGCTAATATCAGGATATAAAAATGCTTTTTATTTCTGAATTTTAAATGTAGAAATCATACTAACAATATAAGTACACCTAAGGAAACATTAAAAAGCATTTAAAGAAAAGGAAATAATCCATGTCATGGGACCTTTAAATACACATACAGATAAGACTAAATTCAATCGACTCTAAAAAAGGGCCTACTTTTATTTGTGTACACTGACAATAACAACAAAACATCATGCTTTTGCAAAATAAGCAAAACAAACGGTTCACTTTCTGCCGTCTAGGTCTCTGTGAGCAACTTTCTACATGTCACAAACGTCTAATTTTCATAATTTTTGAAAGAAGACCTGCTATGAGAAATTTACTTCAGAAGAACAGCGCAATCTTACATGGCTTTATTCAGCCTGGAGAAGATCATTTATGTAATTTATACTTACCTACATTAATTAATGTGTTATTTTTATATAAACCTGTACAGATTTACTAGTCGGGCTTTTCCTGAACATCTTGCCAAACTGAAATGTATTGTTTAACTTTTCTTAAGCTTTTATGTTATTCAGATTCACATTCAGATTATTCAGATTCAGATTTAAATAAAAATGTTTATGTATTACAGTTGTTTTAAAGATAAAAGGCTAAACTATTCTGTGTTTGACTCAAATTAAAAAGCAAAAAAAACAACAATATTGATGATGTAATTAGTAATAGTAATTACTTTTTGAAAGTAACTTACCCAAACACTGTACACAAGCCTGTGGTACACATGGACTCTGCTCTTTTAAACCATCTACAACATATAATTATATAAATGCCATAAAGTAAACACTGTCATAA
This sequence comes from Carassius carassius, assembly GCF_963082965.1. Lineage (NCBI taxonomy): Eukaryota > Metazoa > Chordata > Actinopteri > Cypriniformes > Cyprinidae > Carassius > Carassius carassius. The sequence continues at coordinate 2,842,311 of NC_081759.1, forward strand.
TTCTTCAACAGTAGTTGTTGCAAGCAGTCATTTGCATAAATGCTTGTTATTCATTAATTGCGAAAATTCTCTGAAAGTCTAAGCTTGAAGAACAATTGTAATTTCAAAACATGCAGCTCTATTTTATTTTATGAAAGTATAGCTTTAGAAGTTTAATAATCACATAATAATAACAGTAAGCTGTAATGCGATTCCTGTTTTTTCATACACAAATATAAAACTTCTTAAAATGATAATTGAGATGTTTGTTATTTGAAGATATTTATGATTGCCTTGAATTTCATAACTGATTTTTGTAAGGACTATCGGGACTTTATTATTTGCAAGTGCTCTCATAAATATGTTTACAGTTTGTGCACGTTTGTTTTTGTCGTGAATGCAAGAGAAGCGCTCGTGCGGGCGAGCCTTTAAAATGCTTAGTTGCTTAAAAATAGAACAAGCTAAAAGGAAAACGTCTCGGGTTACTTGACTGTAACCCTGTTCCCTGATAAAGCGGGAACGAGATGCTGCGCTCAATAGCGCTAATGAGAACATTCTTTGTTCGACCGGTTGTGAAGCACGTGTGTCAAACACGCCAAGAATTGGCTTACATAACCTCAGCAGGTGACGTCACTGATAACGTGCACCTGCAGGTTATAAATAGACGTGAAACGGAAACATCCTCAGGTTACCCCTTTGTCTGAAGAGACGTCTGGACACGTCGACAGTGCGGCATTGAGGCACAGCATCTCGTTCCCGCTTTTTCAGGGAACAGGGTTACAGTCAAGTAACCCGAGACGTTCCCTTTCAAAAGCTACTCTCGATGCTGCGCTCAATAGCGCTAATGGGAACGAGAATACCAACGCCGCCGCACTGTAAGTGTCTGGACCCCCAAGGTTGTGTAGTATGTGTGCACAAACATCGAAGAGGTCTCAGACATGACTCTGGGATGTGGACTCAAGGGCATGCGAGCCCGGAGTAGCATCGACATCCAAACTATAGAATCTGACAAATGTCTGCGGAAAGGACCAACCTGCCGCATCACACACTTGCTGCAAGGACGCACCTCTTGCTCAAGCCATTGAAGATGCAACCCAACTGGTTGAATGGGCACTAACTCCTAGAGGCGAAGTTTGACCACGCTCCTCGTAGGCTAGGGCAATAGCAACCCTCACCCAATGTGAAACTGTTTGCCTTGTGGCAGCCGCACCCCTGACTGCGGCCCCCACGGCATATGAAAAGCTGCTCTGACTTACGCCACTGGCTAGTGCGGTGGAAGTAAATCTGAAGAGCACATACTGGACACAGTAAGTGAAGTCTCTTCTGCTCCGGTGTTGTAAATGGCGGAGGACAGAAGACTTTGGAAATTAGTAGGATGGACATCCAAACTATAGAACCTGACAAATGTGTGCGGAGAGGACCAACCTGCCGCATCACACACTTGAGCAGGAACATCCCTCACCCAATGTGAAACTGTTTGCCTGGAGGCAGCCGCCCCCCCCCCCCCCCCCGGTTGCTGCCCCCATGGCATATGAAACGTTGCTCTGACTTATGCCACTGGCTAGTGCGGTGGACTTAAGTCTGAAGAGCACGTACTGGACACAGTAAGTGAAGTCTTTGCTGCTCCGGTGTCGTGAATGGCGGAGGACAGAAAGCTTCGAGAATGACCGGATATATGGTCGAGAAAGGAACTTTTGGAAGATAGTTAGGGTGAGGATGCAAAATAGCTTTGACTCGCCTAGGGGCAAAATCGGAACAGGATGGCAGGACTGACAAAGCCTGTAAATCCCGAATTCTCCTTAGAGAGGTAACGCCCATAAGAAAAACCATCTTTAGAGTCAGAAGCCTGGCAGGCGCTGATTCTAATGGTTCGAATGGGGGGCCAGCCAACCCTTCGAGCACTATGGCTAAATCCCATGAAGGGACCGTAGCTCTAGTGGGTGGCCTCAACCGCTTAGCCCCACGAATGAAGCGGGCGACTAGAGGGTGCTTTCCAACAGAAACCCCATCAATCAGAACGTGGCAAGCCGAAATAGCGGCCACATAGGTTCTGAGAGTACTAGGGCCTGTGCCTGAGGACAATTTCTCTTGCAGAAACTCCAGTACTGTAACAATTTGGCAGTGAGCTGGGTCTGCATGGTGTGTCATGCACCAGCCCTCAAAAACACTCCATATGAGGGCATAAGTTCTTTTAGTGGAGGGAGTCCTAGCACTTAGAATAGTCTCTATTACTGTGGCTGGAAGGCCAGCATCTGTGGTTGGTCCCCTCAGGGGCCAGACGTGAAGGTTCCAGAGCTCAGGCCGGGGATGAAATACTGTCCCCTGTGCCTGAGAGAGAAGATCTCTCCTGACTGGAATCGCCCAAGGCGAGCCATAAAGAAAGGATATTAGATCTGGGAACCAAACTCCGGTCGGCCAACAGCACGCTATCAGTAAGAGGCGAGACCCCTGTCGACGGACCTTGGCCAGGACTCCCGGGAGCAGAGCAATCGTAGAAAAGGCGTAAAGACGCAGTCTTGGCCACGCATGGGCCATAGCTTCCAGACCCAGGGGAGCTGGATGAGTCAAAGAGATGTAGAGGGGACATTGTGCCATCTCCTGTGAAGCACAGAGGTCCACTTCTGCTACTTGAATCTTTCCCAGATTTGACTACTTAGGGGTGGAGTTTCCATTTCCCGTGTTTCACAGCTTGTCTGGACAGCAAGTCTGCTCCCACATTCATATGCCCAGGAATGTAAATCGTCCTGAGGGACAGGAACTTGTCCTGTGCCCAAAGCAGAACCTGGTGCGCTAACTCGTTCGAGTGGCGCGACTGCAGTCCGCTCTGGCGATTTATTTAAGAGACTACAGATGTGTTGTCCACCCACACTAGGACATGGTAGCCTCTCAACTGCTGGAGGAAGTATTTCAGGGCCAGAAATACAGTCTTCATTTCGAGGCAATTGATGTGCCAATTCGAGAAGATGATCTCTCCAGATCCCTTGGGCTGGACAGCCAACTAAGGCCGCTCCCCAGCCCCTGAGGGAAGCGTCTGTCATTAGCATCTTGCGATGACAACACGGACCTAGAGTGGGACCCAAAGTCAGAGACCGGGGTCTGAACCACATAGATAGGGTACGAAGCCCCTGGCGCGTAACCCTTAATTGCCACAGGGGATTGGCCCTTGGATGAAATCCCCTGGCTCTGAGCCACAACTGAAACGGTCTCATGTGCAGGAGGCCCAAAGGTATCACCGTGGATGCAGCTGCCATGAGACCTAAAACCTTCTGAAAGTGATGAACAGTGACTTTCTGGCCTAGCTTGATGTTCTTTAGGGTGTTTAGAATGGATTTGATGCATGCAGGAGACAGCTGTGCCTGCATTATGATCGAGTCCCATACCACACCCAAATACGATGTCCTCTGAGCCGGAGAGAGAACGCTTTTCTTGCCATTGAGTCTCAACCCCAGAGATTCGAGATGAGCTTGGACGACATGCTGATGTCGAAGCGCAAGCTCTTGAGACTGGGTCAGATTCAGCCAGTCGTTTATATACATTTTAAATGTGGATGCCCTGGAGTCGTAGAGGAGCCAGAGCTGCATCCATGAATTTCGTATAAGTGCGGGATAACAAAGCTAGGCCGAATGGAAGAACCTGACACTGGTAAGCTTCGCCCCCGAAAGCGAACCTCAGGAACCTCCTGAGTTGTGGCAATATTTCAAAATGAAAATACACGTCCATAGATCTGTGATTGGACCCAGCCCCCCGTCTTTCTTGGGAATCAAGAAATACAGACTGTAGTAGCCTGACTCTCTGTCTGGCAGGGGAACACATTCTATGGCCCCTTTGACCAGCAGAGTCTGTGATTCCTGTGTCAACAGATATGCACGTGCCGGTTTAACAGAGGTGGAGACCACGCTGTTGAAACGCAGAAGACGATGTGCAAACTGAATCCTGTAGCCCTTCACTCCAGTTCTTTCGACTCATGGGGAGATATTTGGCAGTAGCTTCCACGCTGCCAGCTTCTCCAAAAAGAGCACTTAATTGTGACACTTTGTTTGTTGTGTGTGTGTGTGTGGGGGGGGGGGGGGGGGGTTAAGATATCTGGTGTCCTGAAACGTGGCAGGAAGCAACAGAGCATGTATCATTTTACTGGAGGCCACTGCCCCCCGAAACACCGGTGGTGGCGGAGGTTGTTCAGTGATCCCCTACTGACCGTACTTTAGTCCAGCTCCCTCTGCGGCTGCCAAGTGCTTCAAGCTGCTCCCCAGTCTTATGAGTGGGCGCACAACTCGCCACACTCTCTGTTTGAACCTCCTACCCCAGAGGAGCTGGATCGAGTCGGGACTGTTTATTTATTTCTTGACAGCCCCGACACTTGAGCACAGTGAGTGAGAAACATATTAAAAGTCTCCTCCTGGCACTCAGACTTATTTCTTTATTTATTTTAATCAGCCTGATACGCCTGCAGAACCTATGGTGTGCAGGGCAGTACTAGTCTGACCCACAGCATGAAATGTGTTCCATCCAAGTGCAGATGCTGCTGCAGTACGTGGCTTGGCAGGAAACAATTGCTGTCCTTTCATATATATTTTTTTTTTCATCATCATAATCATCATCATTTTCATCATCATTTATTTATATTTTTATTTAAATGATGTTGCTCCAATAGGGGAGAGATAGCAGCTAGCGTCTCTCTCACCTTTGAAATCATAATATACAAAATCTAATTTTAAGGCTTTAATCTGGTCACTGCACGAGTGACCACCTAGTAACTCCTCATGTGCTTATAATCGCGAGAGGAGCGCTAGGAGAGAGCACTCTCAATGTCCATTTCAACAGAAGCTAGAGCTACAGCAGCCTCTGCCCAATCCGAAGAAGTGCCTGGGCACGCTTCGGAGGTGGGCGCGAGAACCGTCTGATCCTCCAGATCGGAGCGCGATCTTAATGAGTGGGAAGCAGCTCGTTCCTCGTGAGAGCAAAGAGCATAGCACGGATAGGAAGTGAACCGCGGTGCTTACAACTGCCACTCTAGAACGCAAAAGCAGCCTTTTTTTTTTTTTTAAACAATAAACATGCGATTTCTCTTCAGAGATCGGCATGCGAGAGCGAGGCACACATCTCATGGAATCAGCAAGAATAGTTAGAACTTTCTTTCTCCCTTTTTTTCTTTTTATAACTCTCAAAATACTTTCTTTTAAACTAATACTTTCATCAGCGTGACACACACACACACAATGCGGTCTCTGAAGACAAAGAAACCTGAGGATGTTTCCGTTTCACGTCTATTTATAACCTGCAGGTGCACGTTATCAGTGACGTCACCTGCCGAGGTTATGTAAGCCAATTCTTGGCGTGTTTGACACACGTGCTTCACAACCGGTCGAACAAAGAATGTTCTCATTAGCGCTATTGAGCGCAGCATCGAGAGTAGCTTTTGAAAGGGAACAGGATTTTATCTTATTGAAATACCACTCTTTGAGTTTGAGCTCTATCTCTTTAATGTTTCTCCTTTTGTACTCCACAGTGAGAATGTCAACACTTACTGCCTCCACATCGCTGAGGATGACGGCGAGGTGGACACTGATTTCCCTCCGCTGGACTCCAACGAGCCCATACACAAGTTTGGCTTCAGCACGCTGGCTCTGGTCGAGAAGTATTCATCTCCTGGACTGGGGCCCAAACAGTCACTCTTTGTTCGAATGTAAGAATGCCACTTAACACAAAACTTAAGATTTTATCGCTACATATTACTACTTCTGTCAAATCAAAAGGAAATCTAAATTTCATAATACGCTTTATACATAATTCAAGTAAAATGGGTTGGTAACACTTTTTTTTCTGTTGTTGACGAATAATACATATATGCCATATTCCAGAGTTTGGGGTCAGTATATAGAATAAATGCTGTTTTTTTTTACTTTCTGTTCATCAAATGCTATTATATTTTGCAGCCTTGGTTATAAGAAGACACTTCTTTCAGAAACATTAAAAATCTTACTGACCCCTAACTTTTGAATGATAGTGTATATAGTTGCATTAATACACAATTCCAAAGTAAAATCAATACAAAGTTTATTCTTCACCTGTATCTAGAAGTTTGCCTAGTTAGTGCACAGCCTCTGATAAGGCTCTTATGAGACTTAGCCCTTAAACTAATGAGGTTTAAATGCCTGGCACTCAGCCCTTAAGTTTGTTGGAGTTTTTTCCCCACAGGCGTCTGCATGAAGCTGTTATCTTTTGTTTTGGGAGCTCTCAATTCGATAGTTTGTCTTCTGTGCATTTGGTCCGATATCTAATCGGCTGTTTGGTAAATGTGGCTGACAAAGTGTTAGGAGGCATCTATTAATTGGAAGTTGCTAATTGGATTTAAGTGGCATCCTGCCAGATTGTCTTGCCTTTGATAGGGAACCGTAGTTTGGGCTGTAATACTGAATTTAACATTGTGCAATGAAGTTCAGTTTGTTTGTGTACGTGACAGATGTTTGTATGCAATGTTTTCTTGTACTCGCTCAGGTTGTGTGACATTTGCACCGATTAACAAATCATGGATGGTTTTTATTAGGAAATAAATGTTTTGCAGGTTAGAGAAAATATTTTTTTTTTCCAAAGTTTGGTGAACTATTCCTTTATCATTTTGTCAACTGTGAAAGCAACACATTACAGTACCGTTTTTATTTTATTTTTTACTTATAAAAATTGCATTCAACAAGGATGCATTAATATGATCAAAATTAACACAAAATATTTCTATTTCAAATTAATTTTTGATATATATATGCATTGTTACATTATTTGTTAATTTTAATTTTAGAAAAATGTATTAAATTTCTTTTATTTCAGTTTTAGTATTAGTAATTTTTAGGGGTGCACCGAAATTTCGGCCGCCGAAAATTTTCGGCCGAAATTGCATTATCGGTTTCGGGCCGAAATAAAAAAAAAACAGCCGAAAACGTAAACCGAAAATGAATGTCACCCGCCCCTCCCATCCGTGAGCAAGCGCTTAGGTTTCACTCACGGTCGAGCTGTTATCACGCGTCTGCCTATCAAAGATTAAGCATGTCAAAGGGCTGTCACAATCAAAAAAAGCTTGTCACAAAAGCTGCACAATCGATCGGACCAACCAACACAAGTTTCGATAACGAAAACAGGGAATCGATTTTAACGGCCTTCTCTCGGAGCGCGTCCAGCTCGTCACTATACGCTCGCAGCGAACGCGCGTCACCCAGCAACTGCAGGTTCTGACACACACACACACACACACACACACACACACACACACACACACACACACACACACACACACACAGAGCCTATTAGTGCATAATATCAATGTAGCCTTCAGTAATGTTTTTCATTGATGTTATGGCAGTCCACATTGCTGACTTGTGCGCGTCTCAAGCTCCCTCTTTAAGTTCGCCCTAATGCCTGTTTAGTTGTCGGTGGTTTTGCCTATATTTGGCGTTGAAAAACGGATCAACGCCAAATATAGGCAATTTACTAACGATTCAATGAACACTTTGCCTATGTCTCAAAAATCGAACAGGATTTTTTTTTCACAAAAGTGACAGCCCTATACGAGAGGACACCAAAGTTGCAATATGTAACATTTGTTCTGCAAATTCTCCAAAATTGTGGATTTTTTTGCACAATTTTAAAAAAACTATTTTATTTGATGGAACATAAAACTTGAAAAATAATTATTATTTATATTTATTGTAAAAAATATTTTATGTTTTGTTATGTAACTGTTAATAAAAGTTTGATTATTATATTATATTATATTATTATATTATATTTTCGGTTTCGGCGCAGAATTTTCATTTCGGTGCATCACTAGTAATTTTAGTACTTCAGCTTTAACTTAACCATTTAATTTAATTTTAGCAATCATTTCTTTTGTTTTAATTAACGTAAATGTTCCTTAATATTTAGTTTTAGTTAATAACACTGCAGTATATAAATATTTATCTATGGCACTAATTAATATTTGGTAATTTGATCATATAATTGCAGCCTTGGTTAGCTGAAAATACTTTTTTCAGATACAAAAAAAATCTTACAGACCCCAAACCTTAAGTAGCCATTTGCCCAATGCAAAAACCATTTGAGTTTTATGAAAAGTTGTATTTGTGGCCCAGCTGCTTTGCACTTTTCATGGTATTTCACGTGTCTTTGTCAGTAGTTTTTTGTTCTTTATTCATTAGCTTTAAGCTGTGGGCTGGTTTTTAGAGCTCTGTGTCAGCTGCATGCTCCCTTCATGACGTGGCACTGCAGGACCCTGGGCGAGAACTGAGCCGAAGCTCGGCCCTCAGTGGGCCATCGGGGCCAGCGACCTCTTCCGCCGGATCCCCGGCCTGATGTGAAGCCTGTCAGAAGCCCTGGCCCCGAGGCAGATGGGTCAGGACTGCTAAATGGAAGTGGACAAGCAAGTCCTCTGTCCAGAAAGTGTGCACTACTCTCCGGTCTCTGGCCTCAGGTTGTTGTTCTGTTGATGAAGTCTATCGCAGTGATGCATCCATGTGCTCAAAGTTTGACTCGTGTACTGGTCCTCAGCCTTGTGTTTAGGATTCACTCTGTTAAGGGAAGCCACCAACTTCTGAGTACTATACAATCTATCTGTGTGCAAGCTTTTCTCTTGAATCTCAAACTACATTTGCAAAAAAAATTCTATACTTCAGTGGTTCAGATCTGTTTGGTGAATCAGTCTGAAGCAGTCTTGAATCTGTCATTGGTCTGGATCATGGTGTGAATCAGTCAGATGACTCATTTCCACACTTACTGAACAACAAGTTAGGTCTCTTAAAGAGTTGAGAACTGTAAATATTAGAATGATTTCTGAAGGATCATATTGTCTGGAGTAAAAACTGGAAAATTCAACTCTGCATCACAGGAACACATTCAAATAGAAAACAGTTATTTTAAATTGAAATGATTCTTCACAATTTTAGTGTTTCAGCTTCCTCAGGTTTATCTGTGAAAAACATGAATGAAGGTGTGATTTCAGTGTTGATCCTCTGTTAGACAGGAAGTTTGCATCTAATGCAAACGTTAAAGATGTATTCAATATGACTGATGATGTGCCTTCCCCACCCACAGAAACGCGGCTCATGGTTTCTCCCTGATCCCAGTGGACAGCCAGAAAGTCACCATGAAGGATATTCTGCAGAAGGCCCTAAAAAAGCGAAAGGGCTCCCAGAAAGGAGCAGGTGAGAGATCTCAAAGATTAATGTCTCACTTAATGTGAAAAAGAGAATGTGTTTTATATTCAAGCTTATATTCTTAAAGGGTTAGTTCACCCAAAAATGAAAAGTTAGCCTGTGTCCTGGCACCTCCAAGCCTTTCAATGGGGTTAAGCAGGTGTTTGTTGTCAACAGTTCAGAAGATGTGAAATAAAATGCATGCATGCATGCATGCATAAAGGCCTCCTGTAGCGAATCCATGCATTTTTGTAAGATAAATATCCATATTTCAAATGTAATAAACTGGCCAGGGCCAGTCGCGTTTCCACTTTCCTTCTGGGGCTTGATCGTGCCTCGCCGGGGCTTCCTCGGGGCCAACGGCCGGGGTTTTTTGGCCACATAAAAAGCTATTACTGCTTATTGCACTTCTGGTTAGATGCTAACTGCATTTCGTTGCCTTGTACCTTACATGTGCAATGATAATAAAGTTGAATCTAATCAAAACTCACTTTCAGCAGTGAGTGTTTGAAATAACTTGATCCGATGTGGATTTTGATCACCATACAAGGCAAAAATATTTAGAAGTGATGCAAAAGACTATGCATGCTAGGCATTAACATACCATAGTAAACATGGTAAATGTGACCACTTGAAGTAATCAGATACCAGCTTCTTATTCTCTATCACAAACTTGTATTTTTTTAGTAACACATTTAATCTGTCATAAATCTCGTCTCGAGAATTTAGCTCCGCGTAGCCTATTTTACTTTCTTTTATGTTAAGCACTTTAATTTACCATGTGCTGTATAAATAAACTTGCCTTGCCTTGCCTAGGTCATAATAATATAATAGGCCTAATGGTTTTTGTTCGGGAGCTTTTATAACAATATAGAAATGATCATTCTTTCTAAATGTGATGTGTATATAGGATACTGTGACTACAAATAAACAGAAACAGACTCGACTGAATAAGCAGGCTATGTTCATAACGCTTTATTTCTGTGACTAATTTTCAATCCTGATAATGTAGATGTATACGTCTTCTGAAATCATATTTCCATTGATGTATGTTTTGAATCTGACAATATTTGGCTGAGATACAACTACTTGAAAATCTGGAATCTTGAGGGTGCAAAAAAATCTTAATTATCGAGAAAATCACCTTTAAAGTTGTCCAAATGAAGTTCTTAGCAATGCATGTTACTAATCGGAAATTACATTTTGATATATTTATGGTAGGAAATTTACAAAATGTCTTCATAGAACATGATCTTGACTTAACATCCTAGTGATTTTTGACATAAAAGAAAAATGGATAACTTTGATCCATACAGTGTATTATTGGCAGTGTAGCAAATGGTGCCTCTGAATTGTCGGTCGAACTGGTATTTGTGTGTGCAATTTTAATCTTAGAAAGTAAGTGAAGCCGTCTGCTGCGATTTGGCTGGATAACCGCTGCAATGTGCCGTCCTAATGTCATCACTGAATGGGGCGGAATCTGATAAGGCCAGAGACTTTAATACAAAAAGTCACAGGTAACGGATCGCCCCTTTGATGGCCATGATGAGCCGGGGCAGTGTGAGATAAGAGAGGTGAGGAGAGGAGATTGAGCCGCAGACTGACTCGGAGACGGAGAAGTGCACACAAAGAATGGAAAGCAATGGTGCGGGAACAAAAGTGTATTAGAGAGGAAATGGATGAAACGCAGTTAAAATGATGGCGTGTGGAGAGCAACTGGAGCCTCATCTCTGCTGAATTTACCACACACTGAGGTCACGGCCTGCAGCGAGAGAGGATCGCTTCAGTAAGGACGCTGGAGGCTAGCGCTGTCAGTTTAAAGAGGCTGTAGTCTTCGCTTTTGTCTTATGTGTATCCACACAGCCTCATCAGTATGGATCACATACTCTTTCATCAACACCAAACTGACTGTCTGTAGCAGCGGTTCTCAGCATTTGTGAATCCAAGACAGGGGGTATCAGTTTATATATCAGGCCTATTATAATTCAGCTATCAAACTGCCCAGCTATTTCACTTCAGCACCGCATATCTCTCTCTCACACACACACACACACACACACACACAAACACACACACGAAGCCACACAGCGTGCAGTGCGCAAAAGAGGATTAGAGCCTGTCGTCGCTAAAGAAGTTGTCCGCTTTGACTCGGATAACTAGTTAAATCCATGAAATGAAAGAGATAGAAAACGAGGAGTTGGTGTCCCACACATTTAATGGCTGGTACACACCATCGAGCTCTTCTCATTCATGAGAGATTAACTCTTTCTTGGCGTTACAAATAAAGTAAAGACAAAATAATAACAAGGCGGCAGAGTTAAGTGATCAGTCTTTAAGAGAAGGACTACGTGAGAACCACTATGGATGATAAGTTCGCTCTGCCACCTTGTTATTATTTTTATGCACTCCGCACAATTATTAAAATCTTATTTGATTGTCCGCCGGTTCCCGCCACCTTCTTCCCGATGATTATGAAGTTTGTACATTGTTACATTAATGTGTTGGTTTATGTCCAATATTAGTGTTAAACTGTTAGACTAAGAAATCTACTATTGATTTTCACATTTGACTGATTTTGCAGAACATTTAATCTGATAACTTCCGTGCACAGATGCGGCGTCACAGGACGCGCGATATGACAGTTGCGTCCGACTGTATATGAACTAATTGTTTTAAATACAGTATTTTAAAATGTAAAGTTAGTTTATCAGTATGTTTGAAAGTATATTTTTTTAGATTATTGGTGATTCCATAGGCTCTCTCTCGCGCACCTGCGTGGTTTAAAACACCAAATCGTTATGATTTGACAAGAAGAACGAGTCTCTCTCTTGCTCCACCCGTGCACGATAATATCGTGTATCATCGATCTCACAGGCTGACGATATGAGGATTTGAAAAATATCACCCAACACTAATGTATTTATATCAATGTAATTTATATTGTATATATATATATATTTAATATATAAAAAACATTTTTTTAAGATATGCATGTGTGTGTATTTATATATACCTAATAAATATAAACAGCCCACACACACATATTATGTAACCAAAAACGTTTATTTTGGATGCGATTAATCACGATTAATCTTTTGACAACAGTTAGAGTTTAGTTAGTTTAAATAATAGTAAATATTTTTAATGTTTAATAATTTTGTTATACTGTATATTATTTGTTCAAAAGTATTATAATTTTGATGTGTTATTATGTTGTATAAATTGTTTTAAATTATTTATTTTTCTACATATTTTAAATATTTTTTTTATTTGTAGTAAATAAAGTATTACATTTTTTTATTAATTATTTAAATTATATTAAATTTGTATTATTAGTATATTATATATTTAATTAAATCATTTTAATTATTAAAATATTTGAATTCTTAAGTATTTTAATATATAATTAATTGATTTATATTAGATTATATTTTCCATGACTTTTCCATGTCTAGAAGTCTAAAATTCCCTCGTTTATGCAGGTTTTGTCATATTTTGAACTATTTTAACATATTTAAAATGATTTAAGCTGTCTTGTAAAGATCTTATTTTTGATTTTTAAATATGCTTTTTTAATTGTCAAGTCTCAATATTTCAGTTACTTTCCTCACACATGACAACAATATGTGCTATTTCAGTACAACTGAACTGTCTGTAGTAATTTTAAAGATAATCCATCACAGTGACATTTGCTTTCACTTCAAACCATTCAGCACTTTGAAATTCACAAATAGTCTAACGTGAACTTGTTTCGAAAGCTATTTTGGGTTTTAAAATGCAATCTATTGGCATCTCTTTCTGCAGAAACCATGCAAGTATTTGACAGCTTTTTCAGATACAACAAAGATGGGGAGTTTAAGAGAAAAAAAAATGCTCCGACTCTGAGATCCATGTTTCTTTGTCTTTTTAAAGGTATCAGAGGAATAGCCGGCTCAGTCCTCTCATGTGTCTCAGTCTCTGGGGCAAACAAACAAACCCAGTGTTTTTCTTTTCAGATTTGTGACATCTTAGACATGTCTCAAAAAAAGAGAAATGTCAGTTTGCTCTTAAAAGTACGAGCACCCTCAGTTATAATAGCATGTTTAGTTCCAGTGGTTTGAGAGTACTTGTGTTTGATGCACAGCCTCATCAGAGACGGATTGATTTGACAGCAACCCAAGAGAGCCCTCAGAGGGAATTTAATTGGAAATAAACCTACAGAATTGCCCCGCGGGCAGTGAGCCATTGCCCCGTCCCAGTCCAGCTTCCCATCTTGCAGGTGATTGTTTCTGTTTTAGTCTGAGATGGTGTCTCAGAAGACATCTTGAGTGGATGTAATGGGGTAGTTGGTCCAGAAGAGAAGCGTTAGACGGCGCGGGCTGCGCTCTCATCTGCATTTAGATGAGTATTTATTGTTTATTCACCCTCTGGAGACAAGAGACCGATGTAATCTTCTGTCCACTCTCTTCTGCACCTGCCGTTCACTGTTTGGCCATTTTTTTTATTCTCTTATTTTAAGCAGTTGTTTTTCCTTCATGTATTAGTTTAGTCCTTTCTGATCTGATCTGAACAAGGAACAAAAAACTAACGTAAATCTTTTTTTTTTTAAACTGTGTTAAATTAAATATTTGATGTATATATTTCATATGTGTGTGTAATATAGCATTATAAATTACATGTTTGTTTATTGTATTAGTTTTAGAGAGTTTTTCATTACTATACTAATAGTGGGAAAAAAGTAAATGTAAATATATATACAGGGGTGCACATAAGTGGTCCGCAGGTCCGCATGCGCGACCAAATTAAAAAATGCGTTGTATAAATATGTTCTGACAGCGCATTTGCGTACCGACATGGTTGACAGCTGTTAATACACAATTACCATTTTAGATCACAAACTGTACTATATGAGTTTTATTTTCCACCTGAAAGCATAAATCTAGGCTACTGTATGCCATGCTGTTTTCAAAGCACAATGCAAAACTGTGACATTCATCCACTGACGCTCTTTAATCAGCAGCGCTAAATCCGGAAGCGCGGATTGTATACTTACTTGCCGGCAACCTGCCATAATAAAAGCCTGCTGAATATGATGAAAACACTTTTATTTCTTTATTTTTAGTCTCTTTTATCCAAAGCGACTTAAAATTGGGGAATGCATAAAGCGATTCTTCTTAAAGAGGCAAACAAAGAAAGTACTAGTAAATATTAGCATTTTATTTTTAAGTTTGCTTTATAGCAAACTTAAAAATAAAATTCTAATATTTACTATGTATTTGTATTTAATACTAGGACTGCTTTTTATTTTTAATAATATTATCTCACACCATTATTTAGTTTATTTACTATTATTTTATATAAAAAACCTAAATAAATAAAGTGCAATAATATTGTAACTATTATTAATTCATTTTTTTATAGTTATATTTAATGGGTCACGCTATATGCAGTGTGAGGACCAAACCAAATCTCCAGGTTCTCTTATGAGAACCAGGCTTAAAAAAATCATGTGCACCCCTGTATATAAAGTATGATTCAAATTAAAAAAGTAAATGGTTAATATAAATATAAATTAAAATCGAATTACCCTTATAAACATTGATTAAACACACACACATACATATACACACATATATAAATAATGTATATTTATTTTCAATAAAATAATATCGAATTAAGCATATTAGTCATATACAGTAATATTTATATTTATAAAAACTATAATTAATATAAAAATATAATTAAAGCATATTAACAGGGATTAAATGTTAAATACAAAATGAATATTTATTTACTGGTATTAATTTAAATTTGTTTGTTTAATCATTTAGATTAAAAAAAAAAAAGATTTAAATGCATGTATGGATATTTAGAAATTAGTCTAATAATTGAGAAAAATGCTATTGCTTTGATTTTCGGTCGGGCGTGTGGACACTAGAAAGCGTGCACACTGTTAAATATGGCTAGTTTTATGAGCGGCTCAGGGTTTGTAAAGCTCTGTGGGTCTGTTGGGGGAGATAAGCACGATTGAATGCATCCTGTGGGTCTTATCAGGGTAAATGTTGCTGACATTTGGGAGGCGGCGATGGCTGCGGTTTGGGGTCGGTGTGCTTGTGTGTGAACTACAGATGAGCTCAGACCGTGACTGTTGTGCGTTATGTGCTTAGGGCGAATGCATTGAGACATTATACAAAAATGAACATTTTCAGCAGTTGCTGGATTTGTGTGGATTTGTGGGAATTAAGTATCAGCTGTTTTATTTAGTACTTGGCTCGATATTTTAATGACACTCACAAAATGAGTGGATTTGTAGCCCCACGTGGTACGTCTGGTCTCTGGTTAAACTCTAAATATGAAATATCATTTGATATCATGTGTCTTGTTGGGTTAGAGGTGTGCTGTTACTTTACTAAGTGATCAGACGGATGATAAAATAGAGGAAAAACAACCTCTCACGTCACTGAGATCAGCGCAGGGTTGCAGGAAAGCTTGTGAAAGGTCAGATGGTGTGTTTCTGAATTAGTCTCAGTCTCCTGCTCTTCAGTGTACATATTTCAGATTATATCTCCTTCTTCCATACACTCGACTGGTTTGATTCCTGCACGTCAGGCTCTGAACTGAAGTGTTGTATAGAATTGATTCACTCTTTGGCTTCATTTGGGTTCTGATGCATCTTGTTTTGTGCTGCTGGAGGTTGTCATGAACATATTTCTTTCTCCATAGAGGTCGTAAGCTTTCGGAGGCTCTGGTGACATTTTGGAAAAACCACGGTATTTGCAAAAGGGTAAATATTGCCCTGAGTGTTTGCCCTATTTAGATTGGCAGCTTCTCTCTATTGTTTTTTCCCCTTCTTTTCTGGAGAAAAAAACGAGGGGAAGACTTAATCCTGCCTCTGGGCATTTTTCCTGCTTCTGACAAGAAATAAACATCCATTCCTTTGGTTTTATAGCCATCAGTTGTTCCCGCAAGGCAATAGTTATTGACTTATCTTTACAAACCTCTCCAAATGAGAGAGAAAGGTCTGTGAAGACCAGTCTTTAGGTCTTAGATGGGTTGATAACATCTGATTGGACAATAAAAAGTCAAATTAGATTGTTTGAACTGAGCAATATTAACGTTATAAAGAGAAGCCTAAAGCTGTAAATCCCAGCACATTATCTCTAACAGATTGTTGTTCATCCTGAAGTCATTTATGCCGGCTGCCTTCTCTCAAGGGCTCTATATGACCATATTAAACTGTTCAGGGGTTCAGAGTGCATACGAGGTCAGTATAGTAGAGATGATTCATGTTATGAGAAAGAGAGAAAAAAACAATACTACTGTTGAGAAATCACCAAGGCTGCATTTATTAGATTAAAACAATATAGGAAAAAAAACCCTGTGATATTTTGAAATGAAGTGCTGTTTGGAATTTTCTTCTAAAATGAGATATATATATATATATATATATATATAATTATTATTTTTTTTAACCAGGCTCCTATGTGTAGGTTCAGTAATTTCACTTTAATGGCAATGAATGGGTTGTTTCAATGTTAAAATTTCAGATGGCACTTCTAGGCTTTTGCATCTAAACTCTTCAAATATTGTTGACGTTCAAAATAATGATCTGTTTATTACAGTGGAATAGAAAGATATGTTTTCTGTTTATTGTAATTTTATTTATATTTTTGTATGGAACATTAAGAATGTTTTTAGAATCAAAAGAATGATTCCTGCAACAATTTCTCATCAGAATGACAAAGTCTTGGGGTCCTATAGGCATGAATTGTTAAGAGAATTTGCATGGTTTAATAAAATGCATTAACAATGCAGTTGAATTATGTGTGGTTTACTCATGTATATGCAACAAGTAAATGCTAATGCTTAATGGCATGAACACGTGATCTTTGAATATTATTGTGCTATTGGTCTTTGAGCTCTACCAGTGCAGTGAAATGCATTTTGTAGCTCATGTGAGCCGAGTGCAAATGCAGTCAAATAAACCCTTGTGTGATTTGTTTCAGGCCCCATGTATCGTCTGGAGAAGCAAACCGAACCGAATGTGGCGGTGGATTTGGACAGTACACTGGAGAGCCAGGGAACCATGGAGTTCTGCTTGGTTCGAGAAAACAGTGGGTTTTGGTGACATTTCTGATGTTGCATGATCTTTAAACATCTCTCATTCATAAACATTTTTACAACATTACAGGAAGAGATTTTCCTTTATTAAGATATATTGTTGAACTTTTTTGATCACCTTTACTGTTGCATAACAGCAGCAACATTAAATGTAAAGTGCACACCTAATGCACACATCATCTTCTCCACCCCGTCCCGCCCCGTCTTCATCCGCAGGTTCTCGAGGCGAGGAGAGCTCAGAGGAGGACCCGCCTATAGACATCACTACGGTACAGGACATGTTGAGCAGTCACCACTACAAGTCCTTCAAGATCAGCATGATCCACAAGCTCCGCTTCACCACAGACGTGCAGCTAGGTACGGTTTCCACATCTCTGTATGTTACATTGATGAAATATCTGGCACTACTTCTGGAAAAATAGATCAACATTCAGATTCAATACAAGAGTTGTCTCTTCAGATTCAGTGAACCTCTCAGACGCCGAACAGTGTTGATATTAAATGGTATAATTATAATACTGTATAGTGAAGAAGCATATAATAAAAGTATGTAATTGTGTAGTATTATTGTTCTTAAAGTATGGTTTAGGAAAGCATGCCACTGTAGTAAAACAATAAAATAGAATAAAACTGCAAAAAAAAAATTTTAACGTGCCATTAAAATTTTCTTTCAGTCACATTATGGTATAGTAAATATTATTATTGTGTAGTAATAACTAGTATTATATAGTAATAGTTAAATCTATTATATATTATATAAATATGCATTTACTACTCTAAAAAATACTAATACAATTACAAAAACGAAACACTTTTTTTTATATATAAAATTACAAAAACAAAAAAAAAAAATTAAAAAATCTTTTAATCACACATAAATGTAGTTTAATTTTAATATATTATAGTATAGTATAGTATTAACAAAATACTATCTTTTAGTATTATAAATTATGTATTTATGTACATTTTATAATTTTTAAAGAGCTTTTATATTAAGATTGTATTTTTTTTGTGTGTGTATATATATATATATATATATATATATATATATATACACACACACACACACACACATGTGTGTTTAATTGTTATATAAATAGTAATAATTTCTATTATGCTATTGTAATACAGAAAAGGATATTATTTGTATATATTTATGTATTTTTGTAATATGCATGTATATGTACAATTTTATATATGTTATTGTATTATATGGTATAGTTTAGTTTGGCACAAAATACTAGATATAATAGAAAGTGTCTCCAGTTTTGCTTGCTTCTCCTGACTTCTCCGTTTCTCCACTTCTCAAAGTGCACGATCCAACTCTTGAACAAAGGTTTGGCAGATGGTCCTCAGATCAAACACAGAACTGTTTTGTGAAAACACACTTGACAGTTGCTCCAGTCACAGCTCCATCCCAATTACAGCAGCGCTCCAGGCGCAGGAAGCCTGTGTGAGCCAGGGAATCTCTTTAGGAATTTCACTCCGATTGACAGGCTGGAATTTTTTTCTGGCACACTGATGTTTGCATGCTATTTCTTTAAATCGTGTGAATGATTGACAGCTGTCACATCCATTATGGATAAGACTGAGTGTGTGCTTCTGAGATAGACCTGTAATAATATTCCAGACCCCTCTCTCTCACAGTCTGGGTCGGTTCTCCTTTCATATTTAAATAACAGGGAAGATAAACCCACACACCTGTTCATCTTTAGAACCTGGATGACAACTCTTTTGATAGAAACTGACAGTTGAGTGGTTTTTAAAATAAAACCTTCTCACTTTTCCAGGAATTTCTGGTGAAAAGGTGGAGATCGATCCTGTCACCAATCAGAAGACAAGCACAAAGTTCTGGATCCGACAGAAGCCGATCTCCATCGACTCGGATCTGCTGTGTGCCTGTGACCTGGTGGAGGAAAAGAGTCCAAGTCAGTTCTGTTCGAACCTTCGTGAAATATGCATGAAATCCTTATTCATTTATATACACTACCATTCAAAGTTTGGAGATCGAAATGTTTTTCAAATGTTTTTGAAAGATCCGTTCTGTTCACCAAGGCTGGGTTAATTTGATCAAAAATACAGTAAAAACATAAATATTGTGAAATATTATTGCAAGTCAAAATAACCATTTTCTTTTCAAATATGTCTTAAAATGTAATTTATTCCTGTGTTGGCAAAGCTGAATTCCCTGCAGCCATTATGCCAGTCTTCATTTGCAGTGCTATTATAATTTTTCTTTATATTTTGAGTTAGTTTTTATTTTCCTGTTTTCGGTTTTCTTTTTAATTTCGGTTAAAACATATTTTTTTTGTTTTGTTTTTTTTTTGGGGGGGGGGGGGGTATTTTTGTCATTTTTAGTAGTTTTTTTTTTTTTTTTTTTTGGTTTATTTAATCAAACGAAATTAAATTAAAGGTTTTAGTTAACATCTAAGTATTAGTTAGCTATAATAACTCTGCTTCAATGTCACACGATCCTTCAGAAATCATTTTAATATGCTGTTTTGCTGTTAAAAACAAATTCTTGTCATGATTAGTGTTGAAAACAGTTCATACGTGTAAACGCTGATGCTTTTTTCAGCATACATTGATGGACATTGTTCAACAGAACAGCATTTATTTGAAATAGAAATATGTCCCTTTTAATCAATTTAATGCATCCTTTAAAAAATTATTTATTTATTATTAAAAACTGAATAACAAAGATTTTTCTAATTGTATGCTACAGTAGAGTAATAGGAACTGCCTCTCTAGCCTCCTCCGGTAAAACGTCTCTGGTTTATATAGAAACTCTTTTGATGTCCCACATCACTGAAGACTGACAGATATAGTGTAGCACTGTAAACTCACCAAGGGATTTATATTACATTACACTTACAGGAAACCCCGTTACCAAAAACAAAATCTATTTACGCAGCCTTTCTGTAAGGTTTGCATTGGTAAGTGATGCAGACATCTCTTCTTAGCGGATATGACAGGGCCACGAGCGCAGCTCTCCAGACGCGTGCTGCTAACGGTGATTGATGAAGTGCAGACAGATTGCTGAAGTCTGCTCACACCGATGCTCTCAGTCACTGAGCGTTCGGTTCTGGAGCAGGGCCGTTTGTTTCTGTGTTCAAATTCAAAGACGCCAGAGTTCATATTTGAGGTTAATTATGTGATATGTAATATTATAAAAGAATCCTGGTTTCCACAAAAATAAGAAGCAACACAAATTTTTCTACATTCTGATAATAATCAGAAATGTGCCTTGAGCATAAAATCAGTATTAGAATGATTTCTGAAGATCATGTGACACTGAAACCTGAAGGAATGATGCTGAAAATACAGCTGCGCATCACAGGAATGAATATCATTTTAAAATATTAATATTCAGTTTTTGTAAATTGTTATATTTCACAATATTTCAGTTTTGATTGTATTTATGATCAAATGAATGCAGCCTTGATTAGCAGAAGAGATTTTTTTTTTCCAAAACATTAAAACATGTCACTGACCCCAAACGTTTAAACAGTGCGTATATTTTTATTTTATTTTTGATAGCCCTGGGTTGTTTTATTGTCAGGAGTGTTTTACGCTTTCTTGGTGCAAACATAAGATCTCTCTTTCTTTATTCATTTATTAATGCAATGATCAGTTTATCATTATTTAACTAAATTATTTAGCTTCATTGTCAAGATAAAAAGGTTTTAATGGTAATTGCATTTCAAGTCAACTTGGCACCTGCTATTCAGTGTAAATTGATTAAACTATTTTTCCTGTTGGGCTGAATGACTGAAAACAGATTCCAAAATAATGGACCGTTTATAAAAATACTTATTACTAATTATTCATTTTTTTCTGAAAGTAACTTTAAGATCTTTATGGT
Source organism: Carassius carassius (assembly GCF_963082965.1). Classification (NCBI taxonomy): domain Eukaryota; kingdom Metazoa; phylum Chordata; class Actinopteri; order Cypriniformes; family Cyprinidae; genus Carassius; species Carassius carassius. Next base: position 2,863,434 of record NC_081759.1, read on the forward strand.
TTCTTTGTAGGTCATGCAATATTTAAGCTCACATATCTAAGCAACCACGATTACAAAGCCCTATACTTCGAGTGTGATGCTGCTACTGTCAATGAGATTGTGCTCAAGGTAGGATTTATAGTATTTTACTGCTTTTTGTGTATTAATTCGATCAAATTCACAGGAAGTGTGTCATTTCCTCTTCCTCTGCCAGGTGAACTACATTCTGGAGTCTCGTGCCAGTACGTCGAGGGCGGATTACTTCGCCCAGAAGCAACGGAAACTGAACCGTCGCACAAGCTTCAGTTTCCAGAAGGACAAAAAGTCGGGCCAGTAGAGCTGGTGGCCAAACTGATCAGCAGACTCTGAACCAAACGGCCTGCGTGAACAGAGGCAGAGAGAAAGACGGGAAACATAAAGAATAGAAGGATGGCGAGAATTTTAGATGAAAATGCATTTACATCAGATGGAGAAATCAGCCTCTCAAGGTCGACCTTTTTTGGACTGACGTTCCTTAATCATATCAGAGCACTCATGCTCTCTGCTGTCACTCGAATGTACTAGCAAAACCAACCAACAATCTAATTGAACAATTATATTAATGTTTGAAGCCACAGCCATTGCCCAGACCAGACAGAACCACCCTCTGGACTCTGAATGCCACGGACCGACAACTTGCTGCTGTTTGCGTCAAAGACTTCCTTCCACTGCCTCCAAACCAACTGTACATAAACACGCACCAAACGAACGCAGTCGGGAACTTACAAGCCAGAAAGAGCAAGCGAACCGTATATATGTATCAAAGATGTAAACTCAAACTGCATCTGACACTGACACGTAATCACCGTATTTTTTTTATTTTTTTTTTTAATGAAAATGTAAATAGCAAACGCATTCAGGGTCTGATGACAAACCCTCTTTGGCCATAGTACTTCAGTGCCTGCTACAGATCAACAGGACGAATGCGTTCTTCGAGATTTTACGCGTCCGCTGTCTAAGTCGGGAAACTCTTTTTACCACCAGACGAGGTTAATAGGTTAAGGAATGGCAGATTTTTAATGATCAAATATGAAATTAATAACTACTTTTTACTGTGATGTGTTTTTTGCCCCTCTGCATTCTATCTTTGGATTGGATATATATATATATATATTCTCACTGCAGCCCGAGAAGACAGTCAGAATAAACCAAAACTTCCGGCGGAAAGACACAGCGATTGGTTCGTTAATATATATATATATATTATAACGAACCAATCGCTGTGTCTTTCCGCCGGAAGTTTTGGTTTATTCTGACTGTCTTCTCGGGCTGCACTGGGAATGTATGACCTTCTCTGCCACATTTGTTTCTAGATGTTAAAGATAACATTATTACGCTAGGTTCATTTCATCCGTGTCTGCCGTCTCAACCTGAAACTCTCGCTCTATAACTCCACTTCAAACGCTGCTGTTGTTAAACTGGATTCAGGGTGTCCGTTCTATCCAAAACTGTTCTGACTCAGGTTTCCGTCTGCCATGTTGTCTTGACTGATCTTGTTTCATTTGGTTTTATTTTTTACAAAGTTGGAGAGCGATGACTGATTCTCAGCTCAGTGCTGACGGATGGACAAAGAGAGTGTGTGTTTTCCTGTGACAGGGATAACGGCTGAATAGACATTTCAAATAAAACTTTATTTATAATATTCCGATGAACTGGGGGGGTTATCATGCGGCCTATGGAATCAATATTTGCTACAGTACATGTATACTGTATATAAGTAGATTTTTTTATTAAATGAACTATGATATATTTGTCCTGGTGTCATTTTTGTTGGGTTTTAATCATTTTGTCTTCTGTGCTTACACTGTCGCAAAAGGTAGGCAGTATAATTGTGTTTAATTTGAAGATGGCTTCATAAGGGACAAATCGAATGAAGCATTGCATGCATCTTTCACAGATAAGGCAATCCCTGAATGCATCGCGACGTGAAGCTCATCAAGCCGTCAGATGAGTAATCAGATATTTCATTCAATAGATGTAAATTATTGATTAAAATTGCTCTGTTTATTTTAGAATTTATTATTGGAGTCAGTTGATTTTCACTTGTGTTTTGCTTGAAGAAGCACTTTTGAGTGTCTATGTAGAGCGCTCTCAATCAAATACATACGTTTTTATCACAGCTAGAAAATAAAAGGTAGCTGCCTTTGTCGACCGGTCATTGTACTGTTTAAACTGTCAGTAAGATAAAATGTTACCTTATATTTGCCATTTTTTATCTTTATTTACTTATTTTTTGAGCACTCGGGTACAATGGTAAATAAAGAGCTGGGGCCGGTTGGAGGCAGGTCATATCTTTTTAAATTCAGTTATGAAAAGATAGACTGGTCTTATTTGTATTGGAAAAGTAAAACTGATAACCACTTGGCAACTGCTAGTAAGTTCTGAATCGTATTTTCTTTACTCTTTACTAAACTGTCTAAAAAGGGTCATATTTTATGTACTTGATGTCTGAGAATAGTGAGAGAGGGCAAACGTTTTGCATTTAAGGTCAGCATTGCCATCTAATCAGCCAATATTGTCTTACATAATCTTTCATAACATGGGAGTTTGACCAAATATATCAAGTCTTGTGTTGCAACAAGATGTTTGTGTGTGTGTGAAAAATTACAGTTTTGAATATATAAGGTAATAATAATAATAAATAACTACAAAGGAGCATGTAAAACAAATGTGTGTATACATATATATATATATATATATTGTTTTTTATTACATGTGGAGCATGCATCTCTCTAACTATAAGACCACCAAACTGTATGCATAAAGTAAATATGATCTGTTGATTTCATGCTGACTTTAACACCAGGCCTTTAATTCAAATCACTAAATGAAAAATAATGTGTGTTGTCAAATGCAGTGAGGTGTCCCCTTCCTTCTTACAGTCACTGAATGAGTTTGGTCTCTGTATAATGTAGAGAAATATCTTTGTTGCAACATTAATACAAAGCCAAGAACGTTTGTCAGCCTCCAGCTAGTGCAGGTTTCTTCTGTCACATTTTGTTTGCTTTGCTCCACCAACCCTACAGGCCTCAAGAGAGCCAGACATCCAACTGAACGAGGAGTAGTCAGCACTCGCTGCTTCATCTTATGTTTATATACAGTTTCTAAGATGGAAGAATTCTGATTTTGTAACATGGAAAATATTACTTTAAAAGACAAGTGGCTGTCTACTATAACACACACATTTTTAACTGTATAGAAAGTTTTGGTCCAATAAGTAATATCTCAGTCTTATCAGAATTTAATAGGAGAAGATTATTGGTCATCCAGTCTTTTACTTTTTTAGCACACTCTGTTAGCTTAGATAATTTAGAAGTTTCATCTGGTCTTGTTAAGATGTATAGTTAAGTATCATTACTATAACTATAAACTATAACTATAAACTAATCTCATATTTTCTGATAATATTACCAAGGGGCAATGTGTATATTGGAAATAGCAGAGGACCTAGGACAGATCCTTGTGGCACTCCATACTGCATTTTATTGAGATGATTCCCCGTTTAAATAGACAAAGTGATAGCAATCGGACAGATAGGATCTAAACCATCTTAGAGCCTGCCCTTGAATATCTGTATAGTTTTGTAATCGATCTATGAGTATGTCATGATCTATGGTGTCGAACACAGCACTAAGATCAAGTAAAACTAGCAATGAGATGCAGCCAGAAGCAAGAAGCAAGTCATTTGTAATTGTAACAAGTGCTGTTTCTATGCTATGGTGGGGCCTGAAACCTGACTGAAATTCTTCATAAATCTTTATTTATTTATCTATTTATTTATATATATTAAATTATTTTTTTAATATATATATATATATTTTTGCAGGAAGGAGCACAACTGAGCAGACATAATATTTTCAAAGATTTTAGACATAAATGGAAGATTTGAAATGGGCCTATAATTTGCCAGTTTGCAAGTATGTAAATGATGTACTATATATTTATAGAAGAAAATTAGGCTATATATTAGAATTATAAAATGTTTGGGTAGGCCAATAAAAAGCATGTTGATGCCAGAGCCTGTGTCTTGTTTTTGATTACCTTAGTGTTAGAGTTAACAACATTTTAGTCCAAGTTTTTGTGTTAATGTTAATTTTGTAATGACATAATCCTAGCTTTGCTATTTATGTGGCACTTGTACAGTCGTGGCCAAAAGTTAGTTAGAAGTTAGAAATTAGTTTTCAAAAAGTTTGCTGCTAAACTGCTTTTAGATCTTTGTTTCAGTTGTTTCTGTGATGTACTGAAATATAATTACAAGCACTTCATACGTTTCAAAGGCTTTTATCGACAATTACATGACATTTATGCAAAGAGTCAGTATTTGCAGTGTTGGCCCTTCTTTTTCAGGACCGCTGCAATTCGACTGGGCATGCTCTCAATCAACTTCTGGGCCAAATCCTGACTGATAGCAACCCATTCTTTCATAATCACTTCTTGGAGTTTGTCAGAATTAGTGGGTTTTTGTTTGTCCACCCGCCTCTTGAGGATTGACCACAAGTTCTCAATGGGATTAAGATCTGGGGAGTTTCCAGGCCATGGACCCAAAATTTCAACATTCTGGTCCCCGAGCCACTTAGTTCTCACTTTTGCCTTATGGCACGGTGCTCTATCGTGCTGGAAAATGCATTGTTCTTCACCAAACAATTCTTGGATTGTTGGAAGAAGTTGCTGTTGGACGGTGTTTTAGTACCATTCTTTATTCATGGCTGTGTTTTTGGGCAGTTTTGTGAGTGAGCCCACTCCCTTGGATGAGAAGCAACCCCACACATGAATGGTGTCAGGATGCTTTACTGTTGGCATGACACAGGACTGATGGTAGCGCTCACCTTTTCTTCTCCGGACAAGCCTTTTTCCAGATGCCCCAAAAATCGGAAAGGGGCTTCATCGGAGAATATGACTTTGCCCCAGTCCTCAGCAGTCCATTCACTATACTTTCTGCAGAAGATCAATCTGTCCCTGATGTTTTTTTGGAGAGAAGTGGCTTCTTTGCTGCCCTTCTTGACACCAGGCCATCTTCCAAAAGTCTTGTCCTCACTGTGCGTGCAGATGCGCTCACACCTGCCTGCTGCCATTCCTGAGCAAGCTCTGCACTGGTGGCACTCCGATCCCGCAGCTGAATCCTCTTTAGGAGACCATCCTGGCGCTTGCTCGACTTTCTTGGACGCCCTGAAGCCTTCTTTACAAGAATTGAACCTCTTTCCTTGAAGTTCTTGATGATCCTATAAATTGTTTATTTAGGTGCAATCTTAGTAGCCACAATGATTTCAAGCATCACCCTCCTTTTAACATGTCAAGTCTGCCATTCTAACCCAATCAGCCTGACATAATGATCTCCAGCCTTGTGCTCGTCAACATTCTCACCTGAGTTAACAAGACGATTACTGAAATGATCTCAGCAGGTCCTTTAATGACAGCAATGAAATGCAGTGGAAAGGTTTTTTTGGGATTAAGTTAATTTTCATAGCAAAGAAGGACTATGCAATTCATCTGATCACTCTTCATAACATTCTGGAGTATATGCAAATTGCTATTATAAAAACTTAAGCAGCAACTTTTCCAATTTCCAATATTTATGTAATTCTCAAAACTTTTGGCCACGACTGTATGTTTGGTTTGCAAATGTTAGTTCATGAATGAGATTCAACCTTTTCATTTTTTCAGTTGCATTTGTATGGATTTCTTGAACTGAATGATTAATGCACTTATCTTTCCCTCAGTGTTTCCATTTTCAACAGGCTTCGTGAATTTTGTCAGAATATGAAAACCTTGAAAGTTTTTGCCACAAGATCAGATGCATGAATGCTGTTTAGGAAACTACTGATTGTATTTCACTTTGCAGTGTAACCTAAAAGACCAACAACCAATCGACTTGATTTATAAAGGATGCAAGCAGCAGCAGCATTTCAGCAAAAGGTAACATCTCGCCTGTGGGGTTAAACGCTGGGAATCAGAGCCCAGCTGGCAGAGGACTCATCCTTACAGAGGCCTCTGTCTTGAGGTTCTTCTGCAGCTGTGGTCCCTGAGAGATCTTTTTCTGCCCTCCACGAGAACCGGATATAGACACTGGTTAAAAATATCCTAAGACCTCGCCACAACCGAGACAATAAACTTAATTCAGACTGACAGTCATTGAGCCGGATTTTCTCAGTTCTTGTTGCAGGAGAAAGAGGCTTGTTTCTTCTCGGCTCTGTCACGATGCTTGTTTTGGCTCTGCAGCACTCCAGTGTCTCTCTGCATCCTCACTGGACTCTTTCCAGACTGTGTCAGTTTGACTTTTGAACATAGTACATTTTGTTTTCTGCCGAGTGCAATTGTTTTGATGGTAGTCTGTCTTTCAGTCCACTAGCTTTGAATGTTGATGCACTCGGTGTTAGTTTCATTGTTTTCAGAGCTGCCTGGGAATTTTTGAAGGTTGAAATCTGGTTTTGTTTTCCAAGATAAACAGGCCTTGGTTACAGAAGATTTTACCATTTACTTTTTTTCCAAATAGATTTTTTTTTTTTAAATGCAGACATTCGGGAAGAAAAGTATGTGTGTGTGTCTTAGGGCTGTCAAACTGTCAAATCAAGTAATGGCATTCAAAATCAAAGTTTGCGTTTACATAATATATGTGTGTGTACTGTGTTTATTTATGTATAAATATTTATATTTAAGAATTTCTGTTGATTCTTGTTGATCCTGGAACAATATTCAGCAACCAATCAGAATTGAGGGATTGGTTTAAGGAAATTTGAGTTTTAGCCTTACAACCAGATTTAGGTGCTTCTATACTATTGTAATTCATTGTTATTCATTTCCCTCCGATTTTATGGATAAAATATGGGTAGGGTTAGTTTACGGTTAGGTCTGTGTTTGGGCAATAATGTTGATCCAGGAACATGTCATATGTATGTGTGTATATATACATTAAAATATTAACAGCACACACACATAATGTAAACTCAAAATATGAGTTGTGATATTTAGTGATTTTTTATATATATGTATTTTAATAATACAGCACCAGGCCCATTCAGCACAACATGAAGCAATATAGGCTAGACCAAGAGCCACATTCATAACGCAGCGTGTTTGTTTGATTTATATCAGACTGCCTAGAGCAGTAAAATGCATTTTCTCATATTAATTTTTCTTCATGTATATCCTCCGTCTGTGTGTGTTTTCCAGCAGCAGCAGCAGATCTTCAGACGGAAGCTGACTGCCGTCTAGAGACGACAAATGCAAACCGAGCAGGTGTTTTATATTTACTTCTGCAAACACGCACGCTTGACGCGTCTGAACGCACTCACATCTTATAGGTGTCGTGCATTATGCACTTAATGCAAGTGCATTAACCGCTGAAATCCTGAATGTTAAAATTTGCATGAATATAATTAAACCACCTCAGATATTCATTGTTCAACCGTATTTCGGTCTACTCTCTGTTTAAATCAAAGTCAATAAACAGTGAATATTTATTATAATAATTATAAAAGAGATACTCCACGCATGAAGTACTCCACGCATGCGCACTCTGTGGTGTATTAAATGTAAAATCAAGTCATGGGTATTGCATACATACAATTAATATATGCTGCAGCAATATTAAAATAGTATGGTATTCCAAACATAGACCTTATTATTTAGTGCTCCATACAAGCCCTGATTAAATGCTAATGCAAACAAATAACAATTTTAGCTTGGGCTTTGCTGCCCCCTGAAGGTCAAACATTGAGACAACAACACATGATGTCATCGTTCCAAGTGTTGACCGTTGTTTCTTACTAAAAACAAAAGGGGAAAAAATATTTTTTTATTAGTTATTTTTTTATACCTGCTAAAGCCGCGAAGGTAATGTAAAAAAATACTGACAGATATACTAGATCATGTAATTTTATCAACACAACTTTAAAAACTGTTTCATGGCGTTTTGTTTTGTCAGCTGAGCAATGATATATGTTGTTAGACAACAGTACACACTTCAGTCTCTCACAGTCTCATTCCTGTCAAAAATCGACCTGTAAGGACTTTAAGATTGGTGTCACGTGCTGAAAGGAACAGAAAATGTCAAATCTTCTAACACACCGCATGGTGGAGCCACAACATTAGAAGATTTACACAAGATGTCAACATTTCGTCGTTATGTCTTAGTAATTACAGGACAACAGAAACAATCTTTTAAAGACACAATTTTTATTATTATTATTAAGATTTAGTTTTTTTATTTTTTATTTTTTTATTTGTGAGACCGTGTCTTTGTCTCACTTGTTTTCAGCATAACAGCAATGGTCAACACATTGATCTTGAAAAATATCACTCCTACTATATATATATTCATATATTTTACTTTATCCCTCATATACAGCATATTTTCAAATATCAAATATTCAGGCAAGTTAATTATATTAATGTAATGAGATAGAAAAAATAGAATCACATGCAATCATTTCTTTCTGTTAACCACTGTATATGTACACTCTGCCGGGCAAAAACACCTGAACGTGTGCTGTATAGCGGTTCTGATCTGAGTTCAGACAGAAGGATGTGCAGGGTTGTGCTGTGACATGAATTCATCAAGTAAAGCAGTGAACAGATTTGACAAGCAAAGTATAACTGTCAGTGACATTCAAGGAAAAACCCGCTTTGGACATGAAATAGGAGCAAACTGCAGTACTTGACAAAAATGTACACTTATTGGCTCACTGATTCTTGAGTAGCTGGGACAAAACAGGTCACAACTTTTTTCCCCACTGAAACAATGTATTTTTCTTCATGTCAACACTGACAGATAAAAACATGTACTGTTAGGTCAAATACTTGTAATTAACAAATCCAGCATTACACTTTAAGATTTAATTGATAATACAGGATGGTTTTAACCAAATTGTGAGTGCATCTGTTGACAGAAATTAGACATCTGCGTGTTGAGACAACCAATTTTTTTTTGTTTGTTTTTTTGCATGTATTAATTAATTGTTTTTCTGGTGTTTCTCGCAATTAACAGACCCACTTATACTAATGGCAGATCTAATTGTGGACCATTTTGTGCAGTATCTCAAGAATCAGTGCTGTGTTTTGCTATTACATGTTGCATTTGTATTATAGCATCTGTCAAATTGTTGAACGTCTGAAATGTAAGTGACCAGTAAGTGAAAACAAAACCACACACACACACACACACACACACACACACACACACAAAATTCAAGCTTATATAGCCTACAGCAATTCTGATTCCATTTTCCTACAGACAAAACTACAGCCCCATCTGATATCATATCCCTACTAAAATATTAATAGGTGAGCACAAGGAAACTCTATCAATGACGTATATAATAGACATCTCATTTCACAGTGTTTCTGATGGAACAGTATCGGCCAACACCTAATGTGCAGCGCATCAATGATACCAATATTTTCCAGATTTTGTCTTCAGGTTCATTATTGCTGAAGTAATTCTACTAAACATATACAAAAGCACCAATTACTTCATTAAATTGAAACCTAAATTAAGGAAATCATTAACGAAAATGAGTTTACCAGGTTGGAGCACAAAATTCTAGGTGTTGCTTAATTCTAAGCAGCTTTCTTTTTAATTAAAGCCGTTCTTCAAAGTACATTTAATAGACCGTGGATAATCCATGGCCCTTTATTTGCACCGTGTTTCTATTCTGCATTAAGTTCTTCTTCTTCTTTTTTTTACTAATATAATATAATATAATATAATATAATATAATATAATATAATATAATATAATATAATATAATATAATATAATATAATATAATATAATATAATATAATATAATATAATATAATGCCTTTATTAACATATCCATAAAAATACACTTTTTTCCCCTCTTTTTTTTGTGATAAAAAGAAATATAGTATTATATTTCTTTAGCCAAAACTTTTTCAACATTTTTGCAGGACAATGTTGGTCATTTTTTTTTGCATAGTAAAAAATATTCAGCTCTGACGTAAATAAGTACATAATTCTTTCTTTAGTTTGCCAAAATAAATCAAGGTCGTTTTTTCTCTCTCTTTCTATTCATGAACAATAAAAGAATATCAAAAGAGATTTGCTACAAAGAAAACAATGGCAGTAATTGCCAGTGAAGCATAAATGAACAAATCCTGGGACTAGATATCAAGTCGATGGATAAACTTTGTGAATTATTCATATTCAACATCTGATGGGCAATATTCCAACATTGAATAATACTGACCTTGCAGACATGAATAAATTTTTTTTCATTAACAAAATACATATCTACAAACATGTATAACAAATAAGCCTGGTATATTTAGATATGTACTATAGTGAGATCTATGCTTTAATATATAAAAGGTGCACTTGTTTAAATAATGTCATCTAGGAGATGTGGGTTGGCTACCCAGTCCAGTGTCCGTGGCTCAGAAGCTGCCATTATCATGCACATGAACTGCTTGCCCGTCCTTTTATCAAGTGGATAAATAGTAGTGGGCGTGAACCTCCTGTTGTTCTCAACAAACTCACAGAGCTTTTGGTAGACATTGGGGTATTCGTGGCGAAGAAACACCCCACGTATCCTCAACTCCCGCTGAATGTTGATGAAGCAGATCTCCCGGGCTTTCCTTCCCTCCTCACCTTCCTTGTCAATGTCAGCCATACCTGGTGGTGGGGTCAGGATCAACGTCTCCATGTCGCTTTCCTTCCGATGGACTTTTTTTTCTGGGCTGTAGGAGGCAAGAGCAATCTTGGCAAATTTCCTGACGGTTGGGGCTTGGACCCTTGGCGATGGTCCGTCAGGCACTTGATCACCAACAGCAATGGATACATTCAAGAGAAAACATTCATTCGGGTCATATTCCTTTCCCGCCTCTTGGAGCTCCTTGCAATATTCCCCAAGGTTATCCTTGAAGCTCTCCAGCTCACGGAGAGATAAGTATGTTGGCGACATGAGTAGACTTTCTAGTCCAAACTGAAGGAAATTTGTGGACGAACCTGGATTTGGAAAACCCAAGAACAAGACTCCTCTGCCCCGAGACAGGTATCCTACTTTGGCTATACGGGAGAAAGCTTTATGGACCTCTGCGGTTTCTCGACAGTGCTTAATAACGTGGCGACACACACTACCGATTCGCCCATAGAGGCAGCTCTCCTTATGGATGTCCCAGTCTTCACGGCGACAGTTGCGAGAGCAGTAGTAGGTATAGCAGCTGTGGCAGGACTTAAAGTAGAGGCAGGCGTTAAACAAGGTCTCAGTCCGATGGCATTTATTGTTTGAACACATCATAGTGTCGTCCTCATCGGGACTCTGGTCAGGGGAGCACTCTTCTGTACTTCTCAGGCCATCACAACTCCCGTCAGTGTCTCTTAGTGTGTCAGAATCTATTTTTATTGAAGTGGGTTGTTTGTCAAGGGGAATGCCACTTTCAGATCCTGCTATCGAATCCTTTCTTGCTGAAGATACTGCTTCTTCTTCATCAATGAGCTTTTTGAGTTGATCAAGCAAGTCTTCACTTGTCCTGGCTGGAGGTTTGTAATCTATAACCAGGTCTGCTAGAAGCTCATCAAGCTGCTCTAAACTTTGCTGTAAAGATGTGCTGCTGTGCATTTTCTCTTTGGTGGATTCTCCAGAGTGGGGTTTCACTTCACGTTGAGGGGCTTCTTGTTTTGGGGCACTTTTTGAATCCAGCACATCCCAACTTGCAGAGCGTGCTTCTGATTTACTAAGATTACTTGGTCTGATATCATTGTCTGTGATGGTAATCTCAGGTGTGACAAACCACAGTTTACTCGAAGAGCTCCTGGGCTCAGTTGGACTTTTGTCAATCAAAGAGTTTTCAGATAAGGACAGTGCAGCATAACGCCTTGGTGAGCTGGAAAGGTTGACAACCACAGGTTTTGGTCGTTCACTTGAAGTTTGTATCCCCTGACAAAGAAGATTCTCATCGCTTTTCCCTCGGGGTACGGGCTGTTCCCGCTCTACATGGGTATCAAGGATGTTATCCCAAGATCTTGAGTATGGTCTTGGGTCTGTTACGGTTCTTGCAGGCTCCGTGCATGGGTTTGCATACCAAGTTGTGAGCTTTGGATCTTGTCTAATTCTCGTGGGAGTTACTTGTGAGACATACAAGGAAGGGTAATGGCTAGAGTAGCCAGAAACCTCTGAGCCATACCAGTCCTCTGATTGTGACTGCACCACACGGGCATGTCGTCTTCCCTCTGTGTAATACGCCCTTGCAGGAATATGATGCTCCATTGGTGGTGTGTAAGTGTCAGCCATGTAAAAGATCCGAGGAGGGGCTGTTTGAATCTGATATGTCCTTGGGTCATCGCCATAAAAAGTTCTTGCTGGAGGTGTCTGAATTATATACGCCCCTGGCTCACTTGCAGCATAGGGTTTAGGGTAAACAGGCTGTCCAGGGTAATGGTAGGGGTCGACTTCTGTGAAGTATTGCCGGGAAGGTACAGTATGAACAATGTACTTGGTCCTTGGATCTTGCACATATTGTACTTTAGGTGAGTAGGGCTGGCTAGGAATGCTGTATCGGTCATCTTGATAATAAGTCCTTGATGGAGCTGAAGACCCATACTTCCCCAAATCCTCTGCATAGAAAAATTTGGTTGGCACATTGGGGCTTGAATGAGCCCTTCGTTCCCGTCCATAGTGTTCCCTTGGCTCCCGTGGCGAGACCACCTTTTGCAAAGGGATCTCCATAGGTTGCATGTAGCTATCTGGCATACTTTGGGAATACTGGTACGCCTTCCTGTACTCTCCAGTGAAGGAGTCAGTGGGAGTCGGTGTCCTCGAAGCTGAGAAATGGCGAGGCACTGTCATACTCCGACTGCCACTGCTAGGATACTTCTGCCAAGTTGTGTCCACATGGGGTGTAGCTGCCTTTCGGCCTCCTTGCTGCATGGCCGACTCGTCTGGTTTGATGTCCACCCGGCACCGAACATGAGGACTAGTGGCAGGTTTCTCTGGCCTTCCTTCGTCAAAGCCTTCAGGCACATATACAGGGGAATACCTGCTTGTATCACTCCTTTGCGGCTGCAATTTGATGGGATGTACTTCATTCACATGTGACCGCATGGCAGCGTAGGAAGACTCTCTTCTTGGGGAAACTTCTGGCCTTGGCTGAGTGTTTCGATGTGCCCTTTGAGCTTCCCGGCCCCTCCTTGCCACTGGAGGGGAAGCATCAAAAGATACAGGAGTTAGGCTGGTCTGAACCCGTGAGGCACTTCTAGATCTAGTCCTCTTCTTATGTTCTTTCACAGCAATTTCACCAGGCATCTCAGCAGTCATTGGCTGGCAAGTGAGACGGTAGCTAAATATGTCTGGGGAAGAAAAACGATGGAGTCCATGCCCTTGTTGGCGACCTAAGGCGTTCCAGGCAACCTCTGGATTGGCCGCATACTTTTCAGCCCTTCGGTATGGGTACTCCATTGCTATTGTATGATATCGGGGTTTGTCCATAGACTCAGTGTCAAAGCTACGGCAGTGCCTCTTTTTGCTTTTGCTTTTTCGAGTGTTCTCCAGTTTGCTGATGGATGGGGAATCACATTGTTTTGAGGGATGACAGGCTTTGGAGTGGTTCAAGAGGGAATTCACTTTAACATCTTGATACACTGTTGATACTAGTATATCAGGCGGATGTGTGCGTGTCATCTTAATGAAACTCTTCTAATTTTCCCCATTAAATTCATTTAGGTTAAGGTTCCCTGCAAGAGATGAAGAAAACAACACAAGATTAGTATGGCATTGTACAAGTTGCATTCAAAACACCTGAAGTATAGGATCTATAATATTAAGTGTGAATGCTAACAGTGTTCTTGGGAACTGGCTGATTAAACATAAAAACACAATATTACTTGTAAATAGCCTGAATTTAATATTGTAAACAATAACTGCACAATATTCAGTATTCTACAGCCCCACATGGTTTATTGTTATGTGATAAGCATTGCATGTACAATATAAGGTTACCTTGGTTAGTAAATCATCAATTCAAGATTCAGTGCAAATGTAGGCAGCATATAAACCCAATTCTGATTCTTTAATGCTTCAACTGCATTCTGTTGTTCAGCAAATATGTTGGCAGGATGTATGCAAGTAATTTGGAGGTGGCTGCCAGAGGATGATGTTTCCCCTGGCAACAACATCATCTCATAACCATCATACTACATACAGTGTGAGGGCTCAACAGAATTGCACTGAATCTCTAATACAAAAATCTTTCTTTTCACCTTTAAAAAGTCTAATTCTAAACATTTTTATTTCTTATGCTTGGTTTCAAATTAAACTTTCATCAGTTCAAATCTGCAGGATGAAGGCAGGACAGAAATAGTGTCTTGAATCTAAATTAGGCTCTCTGAAGGTTTTTCGACATCTTGTCATTCTCATAAGCTTAATGCAAAACAGGTGCAATCATTTGTCATGAAGAACCATATTGTACAAAGAAAACACAACTGAAATAATGCATGTAGTAATTTAAGATACAAAGCAATGTGTTCAATGGAATTATATGCACTACTAGCTTTTTTAAATTCACATTTAGTTCCAGCTCATGAAAGTTTTTTCTTCTTAAAAGGAGATTAAATGGTTTTCAAGACCTCCTACACATTCCCTACAGCTAAGTTTATCAGACTGAGGAAATCACATCTTGTTTCTCCAACAGACATTATGTTAAGAAGGAACTGACACTTCTACAAACATTACTATCTCCAGATGCTGTTTACTCACAGAGCATTAGTCTGGCAGCTTTTCACACTGCCTCGTACAATCGAGTAACTGTGTGATGGAACACCCATCGTCTACCAACATATGCACAGTCACCAGACTTGTTCAATGCAAGATACTTTCTTCTCCCTAACTAGTTTGAAAATGCATCATTTGTTTAAAAAATTTGTTCAAGTCCAGAACAGGTAAAACTGCAGGGACAACGGCATAAGATTGTCTGAGATGGTGACAAGGAAAGTGCTTTTGAAATCCCAATTTGAATGCATTATTATTCATGTTGGTTTTATATGTCCAAAAATTAAAAAAAAATAAATAAATAAATATATATATATATCATGATTTTTTTTTTCCAGAAATGATGTACCCCAACATTTCAGAATTTGTGATGAAACCACATTTTGAAACTGAAGCCCCACAAAAATATCAAAATGAATTTTAATTCTTAAATTGAAAAATATATATATATTCATCATAGAAGAGATGTATGAACTGTATTTAAATCTTTTTTTTTATAATTTCATAAATCTGTGGAAAAATGTATTGAGCTAAAAATAATGAACAACAAAGACAAACTGTTTGCAGAGCATAAAAGCTGTCATTATTATCAGCGATGACCTCAATCTCTTAACAGAGCTGATAGCACTATATAGCTTCACACAATTACACAAGGAAGCACAGCTGAATGCAGCTCTATATAGCAGAATTTCCTCTTTGGTTAATGCAAGTCACGTTTTTATTTATTTTTTTAATAAAGCTTATTGTACATTATTTATTATTTTAAATGTGATATATGAAGGAAAGCCATCAAGTCGTGACATTCAGAAATAGTTAATGTCAAATGAAATCACACAACACAATGATGAATCTAATCTGCATAAAATGTTCCATTATTACTTTTTTAAATGAATGAATCAATTAATGTATTATTCATGGATTTGGCTAATTGAAAATTTAATGCAGTTTTGTTTCAATTACTTATTCAGTGTAATATGAGAATATTAAATTGATCTGGATGGCAGAAGAGCCTTACAGTAAATATATACTGGGCTAATATGAAAGTACTATAACTGCAATAAACTGCAAGCATTCTCTTACTCTGTATAGAAGCAAAATTATATATTAAAGCAATGGTTTACCCAAAAATTAAAATTTGCTGTTAATTTATTGAACATCGGGCCATTCAGACCCCACTGCCAAATATTTTACTTGTTGTAAGTATGAACGATCACTCTGAGTAATGTATAATGCAGTTTTAATTGAAATAGTGTTGGTATGAGGGTAAACAGGAGAATCTCACTGAAAAATCACAGACTCCAGCAATAAGGGCCCTCAAAAGAGTCAAGACTTGGTAAAGCTCATGTGTGGCCTTTGACCTTGTGATCTGTAGTGTGTGAATGTGTGTGAATCTGTAGTGTGCCGTCTCACTCCTGCTGATGCCAGCTGACCATTTTAACCCAGTGTAGAGCTACAGATGGATGTGAATTATTGAACATATGAGCCTCTTTACCAGCACACGTTTCCTCTATAGGTGCTTTTCTCTTCCCTGTAGACACAATGTACTACATTAGAAAGATCCATCCATTAAGCATCCATGAAATGCATAGAAATCTGTGGTTTTATCCATGGAGTGACAGCCAGAACAAATATTCTGAAAAACCAATGTTGCTCCCTAAAATGCAACCTAAAATATTCATTTCCATGACTAAAGACATTTTCATGTATGGAATGCATGCATACAACAGCCTATTTAAACCTGCCTATGAGCTTATATGGACAAGAGTTGATTAATGCTATCAGCATGATTTTTTCCAGAAAATCTGAGCTTTTGTATGATGCAGTTCACATGAGCAGTAACATAAATTTACTTGCATTTGATTAGGATCCTAGAAATCTGCAATACAGTAGTATACACTGTAAGTCCAATTCATAATTATTTATTATTAATATTATGTACACAAAAAAAAAAATCCACAGTTACACTTTGTTTTATGTCAGTTTTAATGTAAAAAAAAACATATAAAATGACAAAAGCACAAAACAAAATGACTAAAATAATGAACTTATAATGAAATATTACAAAATGAAAATGCTAAGTGTTGCCTTCGCAACTGAAATAAAACAAGTTTAAGTTGGATGGCTGAAATTACTAAAACCTAATAAAAAAACTTTTTTTATTAAAACTTTAATAAAAAAATAAAGCTGAATATAAAATAATAAAATAAAAAACTCAAAAATGACAAATGCATATAACAAAATGACAAATATTGTCTGTGTGTGTATATGTATATATTATATATATATATTATATATTATATATATATATATATATATATATATATGCACAAAATATTAATATATACTATAATAGTTAAGAAATAATACTAAAATAACACTTAGACATGCAAAATCACAAAGCAGTCCAATTAGGTTCAGTTTCTACATCTTTGAAATCACAAATGGAATCACTTTGCATGAGACAGATGCATTTCATGTGCTTTCTCGCTCAGACTTCTCAAGCCTTTTAACACACCATGTGATTATTTCTCGATGTGAATTCCTCAGACCCTTCTTATCAGACCCCTTCAGTCTTATCAATGGCAGTCGAGTCTCATAATGCAACCCATTAAACACTGCAGACTTGAATAGAACCTTTCCATGCCAATGCGGTCCATTCCTCGCCGAAGGCCCTCAGCTAATTTTGCATAATGAGCCCATTTGATGCGGGGGACAATGGGAGGCTTGTGAAAGGCTTGGAAACCAAAAAAAAACCTCCCAATCCTGCTGCCTGAGCTGCTAAACGAATGCTGCAGAAACATAGATCTGTGACAGAAAAGCATCAGTGCCGATGTGGGAAAAGACAGCGATTATGGGATGTATTGTAGCAAGGCTCTACTGCATAAATGTGCTGATCATTGATGACAGCGTCTCCTGCTCTCTCCCGTATGACCATCTGTTCAGGCTGATCGGGCAACACCCTGGCCTCCACACACACATGACCTAGCTGATGAACTTATGACAATCTAACTTAGAAAATACCTGCAGCAGAACTGAGTCACATTTGTTCGGTATGAGTCAAAATTTGGGGACAGAAGGATTTTTTTACATTTTTTTTTTTTTGAAAGAAGTCTATTTTATTTGCTTTATAAGGCTGCATTTATTTGATAAAAAAAACAGTAAAATTGTGATATATTAATAATATTAATTTTGAAATATTAATAATAATATATTTTAAAAAATAATTTATTCTTGTGATTTAAATCAGAATTTTCAGTATCATTACTGCATTATTTAGTGTCACATGGTTCTTTAGAAATTATTCTAATATGCTGATTTGCTTCTCAAGAAACATTATATTTTATTTTATTTTATTTTAATATTATAAATGTCTTTACTATGACTTTTAATCAATTTAATACGTCCTTGATTAATAAAAGTATTAATCTTAACATTAAATCTAAGTATAAAATCTTAAGTATTAAAATATCATATTGATCCCTTGAAAAAATATATATTCTGGATAATTATTGCCATAATATAATTTGATTTTTTCTTAGTTTTATCCAACTTTTACATAAGGGATTTGAAACTGATGTTCCATCTGAATTAATGCAGCATGAAGTTTTGTAAACCATAAAAAAATAAAATAATTAAAAAAAAAAATTGGATTGACACAGAGATAATTACAGTTATTTAAATTCATGATCAATAATAAATTAATAATGACTTCATTTAATGTGAAAATGAAGGGCTCTGACACAGTCCAAACGTATGGAACAATACAAGTGTGAATAAATTATGACAGAATATACATTTTTGGGTGATCTATTCATTAACATTCATGAAGAAGTGATGTTCAAAAAGACTTTTCCTCCTTCCCTGTTCCTCTCGGCTGCTTTGACTTTCCCATCATATTCCCAGCCAAAAAGCTTCCCAGTTTCTGCCCTTGTGTTTGTGCAGCGTCTGTGCTGTCAGTCAATCTCTAATCTCTGTAATCCACTTTCACTCGTGAACATGACAGGAGTGTGTCTCATAAAATCGGAATCAGGCCAAGTCAAGCACAGACCACAAACCGCCTGGGGACGCACTACAGGCAGGTCATGAAAGCTTGATTCTACACGCTCCACACAATAATTCATCTGAATATATCCTGCAAGCCTGAACCTGATTTTTGATCCACAAGAGGTTCTGCTTTCAAATGCAGTCTTGCACATCTTACTAAAATGTCAAATTTTGCCTCTAAATAAAAATAAATAAATAAATAGATAAAATAAAATAAAAATATATATACACTCACTTGCCACTTTATTAGGTACACCTTGCTAGTACCGGGTTGATTCCCCTTTGGTCTTCAGAACTGCCTTAATCATGGCACAGATTCAACAAGGTGTTGGAAACATTCCTCAGAGACTTTGGTCCATATTGACATGATAGCATCACTCAGTCGGCTGCACATCCATGATGTGAAGCTCCCGTTCCACCACATCCCAAAGATGCTCTATTGGATTGAGATCTGGTGACTGTTGGAGGCTATCTGAGTAAAGTGAACTCATTGTCATGTTCAAGAAACCAGTCTGAGATGATCGGAGCTTTGTGACATGGTGCACTATCCTGGTTGAAGTAGCCATCAGAAGATGGGTACACTGAAGTCATAAAGGGATGGACATGGTCAGAAACAATGCTCAGGTAGACTGTGGCGTTTAAACAATGTTCAATTGATACTAAGGGACCCAAAGTGTGCCAGGAAAATATCCCCCACACCATTACACCACCAGCAGCAGCCTGAACCGTTGAGACAAGGCAGGATGGATCCATGCGCCAAATTCTGACCCTACCATCTGAATGTCGCAGCAGAAATCGAGACTCGTCAGACCAGGCAACTTTTTTCTAATCTTCTATTGTCCAATTTTGGTGAGTCTGTGTGAATTGTAGCCTCTGTTTCCTGTTCTTAGCTGACAGGAGCGTCACCTGGTGTGGTCTTCTGCTTCTGTAGCCCATCTGTTTCAGGGTTCAACGTGTTGTGTGTTCAGAGATGGTATTCTGCATACCTTGGTTGTAACAAGTGGTTATTTGAGTTACTGTTGTCTTTCTATCATCTCTAACCAGTCTGCCCATTATCCTCTCACCTCTGAGATCAATAAGGCATTTTCGTCCACACAATTGCCACTCACTGGATATTTACTCTTTTTTTGGACCATTCTCCATAAACCCCAGAAATGGTTGTACATGAAAATTCCAGTAGATCAGCAGTTTTTGAAATATTCAGACCAGCCCGTATGACACCAACAACCATTCCACGTTCAAAGTCACTTAAATGCCCCTTTTCCCCCATTCTGATGCTCGGTTTGAACTTCATCAAGTCGTCTTCACCACAACTAGATGCCTAAATGCATTGAGTTGCTGCCATGTGATTGGTTGATTATCAATTTGTGTTACCAAGCAATTGAACAGATGTACCTAATAAAGTGGCCAGTGAGTGTGTGTATATATATATATATATATATATATTTATTAAAAAAGTGTTTTATATTTAGTTTTTTGTGTTGCCACATAATAACTTGTGATAAAATGTCATATATAAACCTGAACCCGATTTCTGAGGTTCTGAATTTCTGAAATTCTCATGATAATGGCACAGAAAATGCAAGTCACATTAATGTGTTGCCATACAATAATTTGAATTGAGAATGATACGTTTGCAAGCTTAATTTCAAGATCTAATTTCTGATCTATAAGATGTTCCGCTCTTGCAAGTCTCAATAAAAAAAAAAAATATTTCACCCCAAAATCAAAATAATAATAAAAAACTTGTCCAATAATAGTTTAAAAATGCATATATATATATATTGTGTTTCCACACATGAATTCATGTAAAAATAGCAAGCCTCAAGTTTTAAATCCACAAAAGGTTCTGTTTTCAAATATACAGTAGTTTTGTGCATTTCACTAAAAAAATTGTGGTAATAATGTTTTCAAAATGCACCTTTGTTGTGTTTTTGTGTTGCCACATAATTGTTGTGCATCTTAAAAAAGGCATATTTCGCCCCAAAATCAAAAGAAAAATAGTCATGAAGACTGAAAAATGTGTTTTAGTGTCTCCACATAATAATTTATGAAAATATCCAGCTTGTAAGCCTGTTGATCCACAATAAGTTCTGCTCTTGTGCATCTCACAAAAAATGGCATATTTAACCCCAAAAGAAAAAAAAAGAAATTGTGATGATAATCGTTTATAAATGCTCCTTTGTTGTTTTTTGTGTGTTATTAACATAAAAAGCAGTTCGCAAGCCAGAACATGATTTCTGATCCACAAGACTTTTGAGACATGAGTCCTGTGCATCTCAAAAAATGTGACATTTTGCCAAAAAAACAAACAAAAAAAGAAAGAAATTGTCATGACAGTGGTTTAAAAAGCACTTTTTGAGGTGAAATATGACCCAGGCATTCATCCACATGTAATCTATCTGTAGGACAAAATGTAGACACACTAAAAGCGGGAAATGCTAACTTCATCTGCATCATCTAACATGTAACCACAATGCACTCATAACCACAGGGAAAGCAGGCGCTGCCCTCGCTGCTAGTGTGAGAGAGAGACCCCTTCAATTAAATGCTTTTGAGTGAATCACGCATTGTTGAAGCTCCTTGACCCATATGAGCAACCAGAAAGATGCGATCGGCAGAGCGGAGATAACAAAGCTTTTCACATCGCAGTATGCCAGTGCATTTATAAAACAAGCTAAAAATAACACAACATTAGGACTTCAGTGCAAGAGAAGTTCAGAGATAACAGTATAAGACACTATAAGATCATGCACTAATTACAGGGTCACATCAAACCATTTTTATCACTTCATTTATTTTTCGATGAGGTCCTCTCAGAGTTGCATCATATTTTACTTGGCAAAATACAGTGGTGGCCAAAATCATGAGAACACTATTTTCAGCAGCTAAAAATGGTTTTAAGTCAATTATTTCTATCTTTTGCTTTAGTGTGTCAGTAGGAAATATAAGTTTACAATTCCAAACATGCATTTTGTCATTAATTGTAATATTCGAGAGCGATTTTTGTTTTCTCCACACAGAGATCTGATCTGATCATCACTGCAGTCAGTCTGATATTACATGAAAAAAAACAGAACAAACTGAGACAGACTCAATCCAGAAGAACTGCGGCAACGTCTTCAAGATGCCATGAAGAAACCTTCCTGCAAATCTACCAGAAAAACTCAAAACGCAAAGGATGCTCACACCAAATGTTGATTTTTATTTAGTTAATAGAAGTTAATTGATACAGAAAATCTATTTATGACCATATTTCTGATAGCTTCGTCATTTTACAGCATTTTTACACATGTGCCTAAAACTGGAATAATAGTATTCTATTCTACTCTATATTATATTTTGAGGCTGACAAGAAAGTCTTGATTTCTAAAAGTTACAGCAGGTTTTCACAGTTACACAGAACGTGATTTCTGATGACCTGTCCTCTTGAAACTCTGTCCTTTCTCTGCTTTTTGCAAGCTGCACAAATAATGCCATGGATGCTTTTGGACGGGGAGTAAAAATAGAAACATATGAGTCAGTTGAGCGTGCATGTAATTTATAAGAGACGACCCGTGCACATGCATGAAAGACAGAGAGAGAAGGAGTGATATACGTAATGCAATTCTGACTGAGCTTAATGAGGTTTCAGTGAGAGCGAAAGAAACTGTGAACAGTTACTATTATCAATGCAACACTGACTAGGAAATACTTTATCCAAATGAATATTCTGTCAAATTCTACATGCTGTATTTTTATTTATTTGTTTCTGTGGAAAACAAAAGGTGAATTCAGTTTTTTTCTATATTTACATTTATGCATTTTGGCAAAAGCTTTTATATAATAATAACACTTCACAGTAGTCACAACTGTCAAGCAAAATAATTATAAAAGTATATAGTTCATGTGACTTGTGCACTACAGTATATTCAAAGTCTTTTGAAGCATGACAGCTTTGAGTGACATTTCAGTTATTATTCACTGAAAACCGTCCCCTGAGCTGCAGCTCTGAAATCTCATCCTCCTGCACTTTTGTCATGCGAAGCAATGATGCTTGGTATCAGGAACATCAACATGCTAGTTGAATCTGTGAGTGTGAATAACAACTTTGCATTATGAGTGAATTATTTTTCATCTGTTCCCACGCAAAGCTTTTATATGACTTCAAAACACCTCATGTGATTATATTATCATTAATTGTGATCTAAAATAATTTTACTCTGGATAGAAGAAGCAGCAAATAAAAGGCTTTACACAGATATTTATATGCCACACTGGTTAGTCTGGTTCAAATTTTAATCATTCAATTCAATTCAAGATAATTATTCTACTGAATTAAAATGTATTAAAGAAAGTCCACTTTCATGACTATGTTTCTTAACACTCTTAGATACACTTTTAATAAAAATGTATAAAAATAAAACTATTAAATGTTTACTTTAGAGTGCATTTTAAATCATTGTTTACACTTATTCTGATGTACTGACTAAAATACTTAAAAGTAGCTACAATTCAAAATCAGTTGAATTTACAAATATATTTAAAACCATGACATACAAGTATCAATAGAAATGACCATAATCAATTAATTTGTTTTCAAAAATATGCAATTAAGTGTCTAAAAACTATTTTATTGACTTTGCATTTATTACAGTATGTCAAAAAGTATGCTAAAGTGCACTTGTTTTTTGCAACGATGGGATAAATAAAGTTAAAAGTATTTAAGAGATGGCCAAACATCATTTGCACATTTACAGCCATGGTCACTATATGAACTGTCCTTTTAATGGATAAGAGATGCGTGAAGGCCCTTTAAAAAATAATAATAATAATAAAAATAATCTCCTTTTTGTTTTTTTTCTACAAAAAACCCAATGAGTGGAATGAGTAATTAATGACAGAATATCCACTGCATGCCAAATGATTCCTTTAGATATGTTTAAAAAGGGTTTGTGTCATGCAAACCTCTGGTGCACACTGCAGCTTCAGCATGCAGAACGATGCACATTACAGTCTCTAGGCACCATCGCACGATGACGTATAGCCCCAAAGCATCCCACATCACGTGACACAAGTATACCATTTCATCAGGCATCATTAGAGGTTAGTCCACTTTCACTAGTAGGATCCCCAGCCCTGGCCATGCATCTCCTGACGTCGAAAAATCCACAACTGCATTGCATAACCTTAATAATACTAACGACATCAGCACAAATGACAAACGAACATTAGGGAAACACGTCTGTTGCATGCAATAGGCCTAAATATAAGTTGCAAGCGCAAGATCATAGTTTTCAGTGTGGTTAAACTGCTGTTTGAACGCACGTCGCAGACTGTCGCTAAATGAGCATTAAAACCCGATGCATACAGCTGGAGGTTTCATAGGTTATTCCTCACGTATATGAGCAATGCCTTCATTACCTACAGCATCATGCGCAACTCTGATTCCCTACAACATCAAACCGTTTCCATACCGACAGATCGTCGCTTGCAATTCGATAGTGTCATCTGTCAAATATCGATGCGCGTGTTTTCAATTTCAATGTCAGAAAAGCTGCGATCATCTCTCACGCGCACTGCATACACAGATCGCGCGAAGCTCTTACCGTGTTAATCCATCCGCCAATAGCATAAATATCCATCATACGCAGCGCTTACGCTTTATAATGTGCTGAGAGTCGCATTTTAGCGTGAAAGAGGCTGTAGTATCGGAGACTCCTGTCGTCCTCACGCCTCAGTTGATGAGCGCATCTGTGGCGTTACTATCCGCGCGCGTCTCCTCAGCACCGGCGTCTAATGCGTCTAATATACGTTCAAAAGGGGCGGGGCGGACGCGGCAAGTACGCGTCAAAAGAGCGCAGCGAACGCAACTGGTACGCGTTTAAGGGGCGGGGCGAACGCCTCTGGCTATAATGTAAAATGTAAGAACATTAAACCTCTGAAAGTCTGTATATTCCTTGTCTGCCCTTACAAAACAGTACTGTGGGGGTGCCATGGTAGTACAGTGATGATACCAAATGCCAATATTATAGTGTTACCACTTTTTTTTTTCTAGATTTGTACTGCAGTAGTACCATTCCTTGAAATGCCTTGGTGTACCAACTAAATAACACAAGATCAAAGTATTATCAAAGAACTAAGATCAAAGTACTTCCATCCACAGTGTTTTGTTAAGCTAACTCCTCTTTGCAATCTGGACATTACAATAAGATATAACTGGGGAAAATACATACATACATATATATATATGTATGAACCATAAATAAGTATATTATTATTTGCTTATTAATAAGCAGCAAATTAGTGGTTTATTGAGGCAACACTACTACTACTACTAATTAGTATTGTTGTTGTTGTTATTATTATTAGGCAAACCTACATCTCAATATGCAAATGACTAAATTTGTAAAAGGGGAACACATGATGACTTTGTGAAATATATCACATATATATCCAGACAAATTCAAGCTTTATACAATTATTAAACATAACACAATTAAAAAAAAACTATAAAATGCATTTTTGTATCAGTTTTAGATGTTTGAAAAATCACATATTTGAAGCCCTTATGACAACTTTAAAAGCACTGTATCCTCTTCTATTGTTATTAAGAAAAACACAAGAATGTTTGTTTGAATGCTGCTTGAATCCATTACAATTAAAGAGATTTGAGCTTCGTCTCAGCAGGCAGTTAAAGTGTTGGATGGGGAGCAGATCAATACTCACAAATTCTACTAAAGGACCTCCATGGGGACAATCAGTTGCTGACCGATGTTGGTTAATAAGATCAACAAAGAACCTGAAGAACACATGTAATCAAACACACAGCTGTGAAAGCAGCTTATAAACACACCATCCTCCTTGTCCCACAGTATTTATTCAAGACAGCTTGTCATCTCACTACAAACGACCTTACACTGGTGTGAAAGTACAAGAATCCAAATGAGCCGGCATTGTGTGTTGATAACACGCCGCCTGCTGTAAAAAGCGATTAAAAACACAACAACTCGCATGCATTAGAGGAAAACGCTGTAATTATGATGTATTCATTCAGGCTTCTGTGACTGATGGCTTCAAGATGAATCAGCGCTTCCATTTTATTCATTAGAAATCCTCTTTATGGCTCGTTTCCAAAACCTTGTGAGCTGCTGCTGTACACTGTACACTGAGATGAGAGGGAGTGAAAGTGAGAGAGAGAGAGAGAATGTGAGACAGAACAACAGATAGATGAAGAGATGGATAGATAAAACAATGAATGGATGGATGGATGGATGGATAGAATGAAAGAACGATAGACAGAACAATTGACAGAAAAAAAGAACAATGGTTAGAACGAT
Source organism: Carassius carassius (assembly GCF_963082965.1). Lineage (NCBI taxonomy): Eukaryota > Metazoa > Chordata > Actinopteri > Cypriniformes > Cyprinidae > Carassius > Carassius carassius. Next base: position 2,889,536 of record NC_081759.1, read on the forward strand.
AGAGAGAAAGATGGATGGATGGATGGATGGATGGGGTTTACTCTTGACCTTGCTGCTGAAGCCCCTCTAGCATCACCCAGCTCACACGAGGACATTCAATCCTCAGCAGACTGAGTCTGGCTTCCAGCTCTCTGTATTGATTTGACTCCAGGAAGGGAAGAAATGTGCTGAACAGCACACAAACACCTGCAGGCCGATCACTGGACACTGACAGACGAGCTTCATAGACTGATCCTCCACATATGAAACCCAGCCGCAGTCAGCACAATGCACGCACGCACACACACACACATGTCCTGAGCAACTTCAGCACAATGCTTCTCAACAATGCTTCATCAGACATCAAGTTGCTACACACTAACAAAACTGTTTATCATACATGCTTATGCATGCAAACAGACCAGAAAATAATGCAGATACGTAGAATACATGAATATACTGTATGATCTGTTAATGACCCCTTAAAACCTTACCTTTGAACAATTGTCATAGTCAACTGTGAAATAAGTAACTTGAACGTATAATCAATGATTTGCAAATAAAACATTATTATACTTGCAAAGATATATATTTTTTAATTTCCTATTTAATAAATTACACATTTGGCATAATAATTTAATGCCACTGAATTATCTTCACACAAATATAACTGCTATATATCAAACAAATAATTTAATAAATAAATAATAATAATATTTATTTTCTTTTATTTTCAATGACATTATAATATTGTGTCAAATGCATAAATGACTGAATAAATCAATATAGATTTTATTTTATATGCATATACTGTAATATTTTCTGATGAAAGCTGTAAAAGATTATATTCAATGATATTAAATTATTGTGTCAAATGCTTAGATTATGCTAACGAGCAAACTAAATATATACATATATATATCTTTTTTTAATATATTGTACACTTTAATATTTAGTGAAGACAGCTGCAAAATAAATATTCAATTACATTAAATTGTCAAACGTGTAAGTTATACTAATGAATCAACTACGTAAATATATATATATATATATATATATATATATATATATATATATATATTTATATACAGAACAATTTAATATTTGCTGAAGAAAATGGCAAAATTAATATTATTCAATTACATTAAAATGACTGTATTAAGTGCATGAATTACACTGACACTAACCACACCTACACTAACTAAATTAATTACTTTCATTTTATATACACTGCAATATTTGCTGAGGAAAGGTGCAAAATTGATATTATTTAATGGCATTAACAAATTTGATCAAATGTACAAATTAATTAAATACTTTATATTTGTCATTAATTTGACCAATTATTGTTACATAAATCAAAATTTAATTTAATTTAGTTGACTGATCAAATGAATTTGGCATTATATGAACAGCAGATTTGGATAGTGTTTTCTACTTGCATTTATATTGCTATCCTGAATTTAACAGTTATTAATTTTGCATGTCAGTGACATTTCTGGGTCATGACCCACCAGCTGAGAACTGCTTTATTGTAAATCTTCAAAATTCAGGTCAAAATTCCCCAATGCATACTGAGAATGTTCACTTATGGTTCTCCACACTGCACTCAGTTTAAAGTGTTTCCTCTCTCATTACGTGACAAGCTTCCCTGACGCCAGGCACACATGCTGCTCATGCATTATTTACAGCTCCTGTTCTTTAGATCTGCTGCTGCCCTGTTCAGTGCTCAGGACCACGCTGTGGGAATGTCTGCCTGCTAATGAAGTGCTTTCTCAGCACATGAGCCTGTGAATGATTCTGATGTGCATAAGAACAGACTCATTGTATGAGCTCATACAACAAATCTCATGATACTGATGCAGGATGATACAACGTTTTTGTACAATGCAAGATCATTCTGAAGCTATCGGTGATGCTGTTTATACTCTGGGTCTAGAATGAACATTTATTATAGCTTACGAAATTGTTTTTCCCTTAAACTACATCAAGTCCATGTATAAGTCTAAATGAACTGTTCTTAAACAGATTTACAGAGCCATTTCAATGCACATGATTTTAATTAACCATTAAAAGCCCGCAGTCTCATATTTGATACGCAAAATAAAATGAAATAAATCTTACTTACAGTCTTACAGCAGCCTACCTATCAAAACTAGATTAATAATGATTTAATAGTAACAAAGGCACTGTTTAAAATGGTCAAAATATATTGGTTGAAACCATACTTACATAAATATGTTTTAACACATATTTAAGCAAACATTAATTAGTTCATCTCTCAATCATCATTGTATTGCATTATATGTTTAGAAACTACAGTTTTGATCGGACAACTATTTAAGTTTATTCAATTTCAAATTCAATTAAAAGTTTATTTATAGAGCACCTTTTTAAAACAGCAGGTGTTCACCAAAGTGCTGTACATACACTATAAAATAAACAGTAAAACTAAAAAGAATAAAAATAAAATAAATAAAAACACAATAAAATATGCAATACATACAATAATGATTTATAACACACACTTAAAAAGAACTCCTAACAGGTAACTCTCATACTGTTATATGCTGTACTATACAAATATGTTTTTAAATGTAATTTAAAAACAGCAAGTGAAGGTGCCTGCCTAATGTACAAAGGTAAATTATTCCAGAGTTTCGGGGCCGCCACTGCAAAGGCACGGTCACCTCTGCTCTTTAATCTTTCATTGGGGGAGACTAAAAGCAGTTGCCCAGCAGACCTAAGTGCTCTGGATGGAGCATATGGCTGTAATAGATCTGAGAGGTATTTAGGAGCAGTGTTATTTAATGATTTAAAAACTAAAAGTAAAATCTTGAAATCAATTCTAAAACGAACTGGCAGCCAGTAAAGGGAAGCTAATATAGGTGTAATGTGGTCTTGTTTGCGTGTCCCTGTTAATAAACGTGCAGCCGCCTTTTGTACCCTCTGCAAACGTATTAGAGATGCCTCACCAATGCCTACATAGAGACTATTACAATAGTCCAGGCGGGATGATATAAAAGCATGGATGACCTTCTCAAAATCAGTAAAAGATACAAATGACTTGACTTTAGATAATTGCCTTAACTGATAAAAACACGATTTAACTACCAAATTAATCTGTTTATCTAGTTTAAAGTCACCGTCCATTAAAACACCTAGTTTTTTTACAACGGGCTTCACATATGACTTTAGGTTGCCAAGATCTACATCAGGGGTATTGATGGTACCACCAGGTCGAAACAAAATGATTTCAGTTTTATCTTCATTGAACTTTAAGAAGTTGGAAGCCAATATCCTATCCTCAAGACATCTCAACAAAGGTGCTATAGAGTTTGCATTGTTTCATTTCAAAGGCAGATAGAGTTGCGAGTCATCTGCATAACAGTGAAACGAGATGCCATGTTTCCTAAGTATGGACCCTAAAGGTAATATATATATAAAGAAAATAAAATGGGTCCAAGAATGGAACCCTGAGGGACTCCACATACAAGAGATAAAATAAGAATAAAACGTACCAAGAAAGTTCTTTCACCCAGATAAGATCTAAACCATTGTAACGCGGCACCCTTTACACCAACACAATGCTCAAGACGAGAGATCAGTATATTGTGATCAATGGTGTCAAAAGCAGCAGTAAGATCTAACAGCATAAGAACAGCATAGTTACCTGTGTCAGTGGCCAATAATAAATCATTATAAACTTTTAACAGGGACGTTTCTGTGCTGTGAAGTGATTTAAAACCAGATTGATACATTTCTTGCAAACCATGCAAGTCTAGAATGGACAGTAATTGTTTAAAAACAACTTTTTCCAATATTTTGGAAAGAAACGGGGGTTTTGAAATGGGCCTAAAATTAGCAAGAACCGATGAATCCAGGTTGGGGTTTTTCATCAGTGGTTCCACTATTGTGTGTTTAAAATGTAGGGGTACAACTCCATTAACAAGCGCAAGTTTGGGGGTTGGATTCCCCGGGAACACATGATAGGTAAAAATTGATAGCCTGAATGCACTGTAAGTCGCTTTGGATAAAAGCATCTGCTGAATGCATAAATTTAAATTGAAGTCATTAATAAGAAATATAGAGTGACAACTGGTATTTATATGCATTTTATGTACATCTGTTATAAAGATTTCAATGATTTACAAACTATCAGAATTCCATCTTACTTTGGCCATATAAATATCAGAAATTGTACCAAATTTCATATTTCATTCAATAAGCAACCACCCAGAAAACCCCAAAAGCCAAAACTGTTAATTAGGACTTTAATACAGTACATGCCATTGTAACGTCTGTAAGCCTGTCCCTCACAGCCTCGTTTCAGTCAGAGCCTCAAACTGGCGTCAGTATCTGTTGAAGCTCACATCAAAGCGCTAGAGTCTCAGATCAGCTTGGAGCAGTAAGACTCTTATGAATGGGATTTTTAGGCGTGCTGGAATAGAAAGAGAATGGAAAAAATAAATTCATATCTCTGAGCTACTGCAGTAAAGAGTCCATCGACCCCAAAATTCAGATATTCACTATATTATTCTCTTTAAAAATAGAATTATGAACTCTGTTGCATCTTCTACAGGGCAATGATCATCTTTTTTTTTTTGCTCACACTTTAGTCTAGAGACCAAGTATAACTTAACTATTAAATACAACTTTTCCCTTAAACTCTTAATTTGCTGCTTATTAACTGTTAGTAAGGTAGTAGTTGAGTTTAAGATCAAGGGATGTATAACATGGTCATGCAGAATAAGGCATTGATATGTGCTTTATAAGTATTTTACTTTGTAAGGATTTTTTTTTTTTACAATAAGAATTCAGACTCTAGCGCTTCTGAATTCTTATTGTACTTTGAAGATTTTCATAAAAGCAATAGGTCAAAGCATTACAATAATTTTAACATGGTTAAATGGGTTTGTACCTTGAGTGGATTCTATAATTAGAATCAGCTAATAATAATAACAGAAGATGGTGTCTATATATATATATATATATATATATATATATATATATATATATATATATATATATATGTGTGTGTGTGTGTCTGTTTAAAATAAATTAATACTTTTACTCAGCAAAAGTGACATTTATAATGTTACAACATATTGAATGGTGCTCTTTTTAACTTTTTACTCAAAGAATCATGAAAAATAAAACCAATCATGTTTCCACAAAAATAAGAAGCAATATTGATAGTAATAATAATAATAATGATAATAATAATAATGTTTCCTAATCAGTAAATCAGCATATTCGAATGATTTCTGAAGGATCATGACACTGAAGACTGGTGTAATGATTCTGAAAATACAGCTGTGATTACAGGAATATATTACATTGTAACTTATATACTCAAAGAAATTAGTTATTTGAAACTGTAATAATATTTCACAATATTACTGATTTTACTGTATTTTTATCAATTGAATGCAGCCTTGGTGAGCAGAAGAGGCTTTAAAACAGTTTAAAAATCCTACTGTCCCTAAACCTCTGAACAGTATATATTCATAAATAATTGTCAGAAGACATTATAAAGACAGTTATCAAAAATATTAAACAGTGCAGATGGCTAAGCATAAACCCATATTATATAACATCAAGTGGCTGAGTGTCTGCTGCTGTCTGAACTGAAGAGATTTCAGACTCATCAACCAAAGAAAGATGAGACTAGGCTAAGACACCCTTGTGTCTGTTAAGTTATGAATTCAGACACTCAAGAGATCACTGGAATGAAATGAATGAATAACTCTTCTTTGTGGTGCTAAAATGTGAGGATGTGAAATGAGGAGGCAGGGGTTTGAACCTTACAAAGGAAAAGCACTACAGATTGCAATTAACCACTGAATTACATACTATTCTTTTAACATCAACGTGACAAACATGCAAAATGATACACAAACGTCTGTTTAAAAAATAAAAAAATTAATAAAAATAAAAATAAAGTAACTTCAGTGATTTTTTTCCATCTAGATGTTTAAGTGAAGTCACATTTGCCTGAGGATGTAACTATAGCAACAGTATAGCCGACTTCAGCACTTCCCACAGAATCAGTGTTTTTGTAATGTTTCTGAAAGACTCTTCTGCTCACCAAGGCTGCATTTATTTGATTAATAATCCTGTAAAAACAACAATATTGTAAAATATTACTGCAATTTAAAATAGTTATTTTCTATTTAAATATACTGTAAATGTAAGAATTTCTCTTGTGATGTAAAGCTGTATTTTCAGCACCATTATTGCAGTCTTCAGTGTCACATGACCTTTCAGAAATCATTCTAATATACTGATTTGCTGCTTAAAAATGTTACTTATAATCAATGCTGAAAAGAGTTTTATTTAAACATTTCTCAACTTCTCTCCATGAACCTGATTTTATTTTTTTTAATGGTACAGTATGTTTTTGTCCATCCAAATAATTCCCAATGCATAAAATAAACTCAAATAAAAAAAAAATATAAAAAGAAATCTGTTTCATTTAGAAATGTATCACTTATTATATCACAAAATTAAAATTGAGTTAAACATTGGCCTAAAATATTTAGATCACATTTGTCTTATTTTATTTAATTAGTTTTTTTTTCTTTTTTTTACTTATTTCTTTACGTTAAGCTGTTTAGAATCAAATTCTTAAATATATTATGTAATATATTCCTATTATATATAGTATCTTATATTACAATTATATGAATATTTATTATTTTTATTTATTTTCTAATGTTTAAGCTGTTTAGTACATAGTATTATATATTACTAAATATATAATTTTCTTTTATTATTATTTTTACATTACACTGGCATTCTTTCTTTACATCCCTTGCTGCTCATGAAACATTATCATCAATGGAGGTAAGTTGAAAACTGTTGTGCTGCGAAATATTTTTTGTGAAAATCATATTCATATTCCCCCATGGATTACTTGATGAATAGTAAGTTGAAAAGAACAGTATTTATTTGAAATAGAAATCTTATGCAACATAATAAATTAATTTACTGTCCCTTCTGTTACAGTTGTGTGTATGCTAGCGTAGAGATCAAGCACTCGAGGAGGGTATAAATCAAAAGAGGAGTTTAATGAACATCGATAGAGATAATATAGACTACATACAACATTATTACATTAATCACGGACCAGGAGGAACTCAAAAGACAGGGTATTTAAACATGAGGAAGAAATCAGGTGAATGGAGACAGGTGGGGAATAATTAATTAACCAAACAATAAAAGGAAGATGACCAAATAAGGGAACTGAAAGTCACTGAATGTAACACCTTCTAATTTAACATGTCCTTTAAAAAAAAAAGAAGGGAAAAAAAAGAAAATAATTTCTTTCAAAAAATATCAAAAAATGAAGTAGTTAATTGCACACTGGATTTGGTTTAGTTTTTGTAACATTCATTAATTTCAGGTTAATGCTGTCTAAATAGGCAGATGGAACACATCTCTTTGTACTGTATATAAAGATAAAGACCCTAATGATTTCCACACTAGAAAAGACAGCCCATGACACAGATCAGAGCGCAGTCATATTCTACAGTCATGAAACAAAAGTTCACACACATTTCCTCTGGCGATGTCTCTGGACATTGCTTATGTGTTTAATGTGTTTTGACCTGTAGGGACTTCATTGATCTGATAAAGCCACAGACGGAGCACTGCAATGCAGACGCTCTGCAGCAGCAGCAGGTAATTACAGACACAGGGAAGGATGTTCATTGACAGGTACTAAGTGCACATATATGAGACTCGAGTCATATACTGAGACAAGAAGAACAGAGACTAGAAAACACCAAGATCACCTTAGGAACTAGAAAATAAAACTCTGATTACTTCTTATAGCAACTCCTTAAAAACCACAAACACTGTTGCAACTACTTAGAAACAGAATATCAACAAGTTTTATCACAATAGCTAGAAAATCATTATTCAAATGCATGCCTAATCACTAATGAAGGCATTATATAGAGAAAAGACTAAATATTACATTGACTGACTATTTTATTAGGTCAACCGAAAGCCGAATGGCTGCCAGATAAACAGATGAGGTTTGATCTGGCCACTCTCATAACTGGACAGCAAGCAGAAATCATAAAATCTCAACTTTAATGTCGACAGTTTAAAACAAATTTTACTAGTGTTTTATTAAAATGAAATGACTTTCCTTCTCACATGACATAACAAACTCCTGATTCCTTTTTGGTAGAGCATATGTTAAACTAGTTTTTCTTTCCATCCAATTCATTCCCAATGCGAATAATGCACAGTCAAAATGGGTTAAAATTGAAAATTTTTCAAAATGGTTAAAATGGGTTTCATATTGACTTGAATATCTATTAACAGTTAATATTTATATAATATAAATGTTTTTGTAATTGTATATTATTTTTTTCATGTAATATAACTATATATACATACACATGTGTGTGTAGTGTGTGTGTGTGTGTGTGTGTATATACATGAAGAGTTTATTTGCAAAAACAAATTCTCAAAAATCATGTTTTTTCATTGTGGATTCCAATTAATCTCAAGTTATCCATTTTTGCAAATAAACTCTCTATATATACAGGTGCTGGTCATATAAATAGAATATCATCAAAAAAGTTGATTTGTTTAACTAATTCCTTTCAAAAAATGAAACTTGTATATTATATTCATTCATTACACACAGAGTGATATATTTAACATGTTTATTTCATTTAATTTTGATGATAATAACTGAAAACTAAGAAAAATCCCAAATTCAGTATCTCAGAAAATTAGAATATAACTTAAGACCAATACAAAGAAAGGATTTTTAGAAATCTTGGCCAACTGAAAAGTATGAACATGAAAAGTATGCGCATGTACAGCACTCAATACTTAGTTGGGGCTCCTTTTGCCTGGATTACTGCAGCAATGCGGCGTGGCATGGAGTCGATCAGTCTGTGGCACTGCTCAGGTGATATGAGAGCCCAGGTTGCTCTGATAGTAGCCTTCAGCTCTTCTGCATTCTTGGGTCTGGCTTATCTCATCTTCCTCTTCACAATACACATAGATTTTCTATGGGGTTAAGGTCAGGCTAGTTTGCTGGCCAATTAAGAACAGGGATACCTCGGTCCTTAAACCAGGTACTGGCAGCTTTGGCACTGTGTGCAGGTCCCAAGTCCTGTTGGAAAATGAAATCTGCATCTCCATAACGTTGGTCAGCAGCAGGAAGCATGAAGTGCTCTAAAACTTCCTGGTATATGGCTGTGTTGACCTTGGACCTCAGAAAACACAGTGGACCAACACCAGCAGATGACATGGCACCCCAAACCATCACTGACTGGAAACTTTACATTGGACCTCAAGCAACATGGATTGTGTGTCTCTCCTCTCTTCCTCCAGACTCTGGGACCCTGATTTCCAAAGGAAATGCAAAATTTACTTTAATCAGAGCACATAACTTTAGACCACTCAGCAGCAGTCTAGTCCTTTTTGTCTTTAGACGCTTCTGACGCTGTCTGTTGTTCAAGACTGGCTTGACACAAGGAATGCGACAGCTGAAACCCATGTCTTGTATACGTCTGTGCGTAGTGGTTCTTGAAGCACTGACTCCAGCTGCAGTCCACTCTTTGTGAATCTCCCCCACATTTTTGAATGGGTTTTGTTTCACAATCCTCCCCAGGGTGCGGTTATCCCTATTGCTTGTACACTTTTTTCTACCACATCTTTTCCTTCCATTGCCTCTCTATTAATGTGCTTGAACACAGAGCTCTGTGAACAGCCAGCCTCTTTTGCAATGGCATTTTGTGTCTTGCCCTCCTTGTGCAAGGTGTCAGTGGTAGTCTTTTGGACAACTGTCAAGTCAGCAGTCTTCCCCATGATTGTGTAGCCTACAGAACTAGACTGACAGACCATTTAAAGGCCTTTTCAGGTGTTTTGAGTTAATTAGCTGATTAGAGTGTGGCACCAGGTGTCTTCAATATTGAATCTTTTCACAATATTCACATTTTCTGAGATACTGAATTTGGGATTTTCCTTAGTTATCAGTTATAATCATCAAAATTAAAAGAAAAAACATTTGAAATATATCAGTCTGTGTGTAATGAATGAATATAATACATAAGTTTCACTTTTTGAATGGAATTAGTGAAATAAGCTTTTTGATGATATTCTAATTAGACAAGCACCTATACAGTATGTGTGTGTATATATATATATATATATATATACATTTTTATAGTATGCTATCTTTTAAATGTTTTAATGTGTATATTAATAGCAATACTTAATCTTTTTTTTTTTTCCTTAATTTTAAAGCCGTTTGTATGAAGTCTGGACTGCAACATCAGCAAAGTCCAAAACCATCCATCTTTTGTCGCATAAGCCTCTGTTTTCTCTTTAAATGGCACTGGGTATTTTGCACAGTTCGCTATCTCTCCTGAATTTAATTTCCTTTCCCTTCACCCTGCAAGGCCTACATTTTATATTAGGAGTGATAAGCCAGGTATTTGGAAGAAGAGAAATGGAAATATAAATAAACAGAGTGTGAGAGATGAGTGCAGTGCTGGAGATCATGTCAGTATAGACAGCCAAGTGACTTTAAATAGACTTCCAGAGAGAAGCAGCGGCCCACAGGCTCCAGGTCCCCTGTCTCTCCAGCTCACTCACTCGTACCCTTCACAGAATCCACTCGATATCACTTTACTCACTGTGAAGAAACACTGAAGTACTGCTTCCAAACCAGCGGGTCTCAGCTCTGTTCTGACCGGATCACTGAGAGGTAAACAGCTCTGATGCAAATAATAAAATCAATTAGGAATACAATAGATCTGATTGCAAAATAAATGAAAAGGGGGAAAAAAAAAAGAGTAGCCATTTTTTACAGTGTGCACATTATGAATCATCTTTCTCGTCAAACGCCATTGCATGTATTAATAAAAAAAAATATATATATATAATAATAATAAAATATCTGTCAACCCAATGTCAACATGAAAAGGTTGAAAGACTTGCATTCATCCTCAAAACATTTTTTTGGCTCCTTATTGATTTATATATTTTTTCTTGTTTTTGAGTTAAATATGATGAAATATTAAATTATTGAGAGTCCAAACAGCTGATAAAAATATCACAATAATCCACACCTATCCAGCACATCAGATTTTCATTTTTGGGTGAATTATTCCTTTAAGAAACACTATGAAACAATTTGTAGGAGGACAAAAACCTCACAGATTATTTTACAAAAATGCAAGAGGATTATAATTAAAATATACTATATTATATGCTAAATACTAACCTTAATTATATTAATGTACTGTATATAATTTAACATGGTAATGAATTATTAATGATAATGCATTAGGCAACTAACAACATACATTTTTAATTTAAAATTTATTTTAAATACATTTATATAAATTTTCATTTTAAAATAATTTTTACAGTACTTATTAATCTACTTCCGGGTTTGTTAACTCAGTCAGTCAGTGTCAGTCAATGAAAAGCTAATAATGAAATCATTAAAAAAAAAAGAAACTTACTAAAAAGTTCTTACATTTTTTATGTTTATGTTCCAATTAATTGATATTTAAGAACTGTTAACATGGAAATACATGGTTAATTATAAAAATATTCAACAAATCAAACTTAATATTTCTCAGCATGCTTCAAGTAATTAATTTTGGTAAAATGTTTGGAAATCCCAAACAAAAAACCTGATAGAGGTTAATGTTAATTTCTACAGATACTGATAGGTTTTATATTAATAAACACATAAATGGAAAAATAAATAAATGTATTTGTATATTTAATATTAAAGTACAATTTAAACATTATAAATAAACATTAGCAAGGAACAATAGCATATTAATGAATTATTATTAATGTAGTTTGATAAATGCTATAAACGTTGTTAACGAAAGAATCATTAAACTGAATGGGGTGCCTGATTTTTTCACCCATTTTACTGTCTTTGTGCCAGTGTTTATACGTGTAAGATTTCACTGCGATGCATTAAACACTATATCAGACATTCTGTGAGAGATTTCTACACTGTAAAATATATTCTAAGAAATTTCATAAAATGAAATTGGAACACTGGCACATTCTCTGAGTGAAGTGTGTGAAGGAGACTTGCACTGTGCTGCAGATCAGACTGTGTGATGCAAGCGCTTGTCAGCTGCTGGTGTGGCAAGTGACTCATCAGACGTGTGTGTGTGTGTGTGTGTGTGTGTGTGTGTGTGTGTGGTCAGGTAAGTGTGTGTTGCATATGGCAGCTCTGGCTTCTCCAGCCGGTCATTACAGAGTAAAGTGAAAGAAGTGACACAGCCATCTGCCTTCAGTCCACGGCCCACACTGCACCAGCCGCTCCGTCTGGAGACACACACACTCACTTAATTAAAGGGGCCACCCTCTAATTATACCTTACTACGCCTACTTCAAATACAGGTCAAGGTTTCATGAACTTAAAAAAAAACAGTCCATTTAATTTTGCATAACCACTTTAACTCTCCATTTGACTCTTAAAACAACAGATTGTTTTTGCTACTGAACTTCTACTGTATATGTAAATGATCTCCCTTACGACTGGCTAATGCCTGCATTTATACACATTCCTGCTCTTATAAACATTAAAGGCTAATGGTTAATGTCAAATCCATAATAGAGACTCTGTTTTGAGCTACTGTTGCAAATAATAATGCGGCCTTTCTAAAATCTTTAAAAAAAATTGTTAACTGAAACGAAGATAAAACACAATTTTTAGATGGAAAAACCTTATGTTAGGAAAATGTTTTGAAAGTGAAAATTAGGCACTGAAATACACTACATATGAACAAAAAATAATAGTTATGAATAGAAATATTTTAAAATGAACTAAAATATCAAATTACTAAAAGTAAAAAGTAAAATTAATTAATTAAAGTCTAAGAACAAAAGCTCATTTAAAATGTTAATAAATACTGTAACAGTTAAAATCTTAGAAACTGAAATAACTTTATTTTGAAGTACCAAAATTAAAAATGAAATAAAAACATTTATTTATTTGGAAAAATACTAAAACTAATTTTTTTTTTTATCTAGCTACATGGAAATGAAAGTAAAATAAAATAACTCAAACTTAAATTAATAAAAGCTAATCGTTTAAAATATTAATAACAGTATAAAATAATATTAATATGACACTGCTATACTCTCTGGTTTAACATACCCTTTACACCATCAAATACAAAACATTATTTTTTTCTTGTTGTATATCCTGTCATCACCCCAAAATAAATCACATGACGGAAGTAAATTGAGTTGCAAATGCCATTTTATGTTGACAATAAAGTTTAAACACAGATGTTAAGTCCATACATGCTACTGTTTTCAGTATCTCCAGGATGTGTACACACACACTTCTGAAGTTTTGCTAGATGAAGTGAATGACTTGGACTCTGTTTAAGACTCGGAGCACTGCATGTGTCTTCATCATCATGCCCAGTGAGCTGAAGAATTACTGCTCGGCTCTAAAAGCCTTCAATAAAAAAGAGGCTGCAAGAGCGCCAAAGCAGCATCTCACCACTACTTCTCCGAATGTGCGGTGAAAGCTGATGTTAGATATTTTCATGACCACGTTTACATGCACAACATACACATTTTAAGAAGCAGAAAAAAAAACATTCAGAAAAAATTCAAATTTTTCCCTTTATGCATGTTCATTACAATATACTTTAGTTTGGCCTTTATTGGATTATTGCAATCAGGTAAAAATGTATTGAAATAACGCTCATAATAATCATTTTCAGATTAAAACGGAAATATGCTTATGCATGTAAACATGGCCTCTGTCTCTCGTTGCAAGATTAGATTTCTTCAGAATTTTTACATTTTAACAAAGCACATTAGAAAGTTGTTGAATGATTCCCGGGAAGATCAGTAACGTCTTTCATTGATCACACTGGCTCTTGTGCTCTGGATCATTCCAGTTCACATACTGAACAAACAGATTTGTGGTTCAAACCATCTGCTGTTTCTCATGAACACCTGTGAAGTCATGACACATCCGTTACACAAATCTGTGTCGACGCTAAATCTAATGACATACCAGGGGAAAAAGAAAAACACCAAATATGCCAAACATGTTTCAGTTTGGGTTTGTTGGACATCCTGCAATGTCGAAACCCAGCCAGTTACACTGACCTGAAAATCAAATCTCTCTCTCTTTGGATATGGATTAAAAATTATATATATATATATAAATAAAGAGGAAAACACAACCACACACACAAAATGTTACAAATATTTAAAAATAAAGATAAGAATTATATATAAAAATTTAAATAATATATAAAAATTATATATAAAATAGAAAAACACAAATGTTTAACAAAATTTAAAAGTAGACAAAAATAAATAATATTAATAATATATATATACACTGTGACGAGCGCTCCCAGAGGAATCAGCGTCGCCCTGGCAACCAACAGAAAGCACCTGCACGTCCTCGTCACACCTGCTCCCCGTCAGCCTGCACGCTCTTAAACAGCACACGCTGCACTCAAACGACGGTCTCGAACCGAATGCAACGCTGGTCTAATTCCTGTCTCATTTCTTCGCAGAAAGCAGCGAGTGACCGACAGCCCACCCACTTTGGAACACGTCAGGACACCCACTTTCACCTTAACTGGCACCGAAGAGCACAGAGAGCACAAGGGAAGCACCGGCCACCAGAAAGCGGAGCAGCACGTTTCACCAGGCACCCTACCCTGTTCAATAAATCCACCCTCCGGGGGATTTGATTTCACGCACCTCTTGTCGAGTGATTCTTCACCCCGTGACAGTGGTGGAGAATGCGGGCAGTACAGTGAAGAATTACCGACAAGATCACCGCCCCAACTCCTAATTTTTTTTCCCTCTTTCCCTGTTTGTGTCACTAGCACCACGGAAGGCGGCGCGCGCATCCCCGCGATGGAGGACGTCTTACAACGCCTCGCTGAAGTAAGCATCCGCCAGCAGCAAATAGCGGAACACCTCGCCACTCGCCTGGGTAGGACGGAGGATGAACTCGCCGCCGTCTGGGCCGCCGCAGCCCAGCGCGTTCCGCTACCTGAGCCTCGGGCACAAGCCACCCGCCTGTTACCCAAGATGACAGCCGATGACGATGTGGAGGCCTTCCTTCAGGTCTTCGAAAACACCGTCCACCGTGAGGGATGGCCCGAGGACGAATGGGCACGTGCGCTGGCACCCCTCCTGACTGGTGAAGCACAGAGGGCTTACTTCTCGCTCCCCTTGACGACCACCGACGATTATGCCGAAGTTAAGCGAGAGATCCTTGCGAGGCTGGGCCTCTCCCCTGTGTGTGCCGCCCAGCAGTTCCACGAATGGGAGTACAAGCCCCGGGTGCCAGCCCGTGCCCAGGCGGCCGAACTCAGCCGCATCGCCCAGCACTGTTTGCTGGAGGGAGACCCCACCCCAACACAGGTAGCGGAACGAGTGGTAGTCGATCGCCTCCTGCGCGCACTACCTCGCGCCCACCGACAGGCCGTCGCATGAGGAACCCAAGTAACGTCCGGGAACTAGTGGAGGCGATCGAGCTGGCGGATGCTGTCCATCACAGCGGGGCAGGGCCGGAGGGTGGTCCAGGAGCGACGCCCGCTCGAAGGCGCCACGCGACCAGTCAGCAGGCCGACGGTTCCCCCGCCGCGAGATGAGCCCATGCCCAGCACAGATCCACCGTCGCCTCCACGAGCCTGGCTGGCAGGCTGCATCGTCCACCAGCGAGTACCGGCGGGAGCCCCCGAAGCAGAGGTGAAGGTGGATGGAAGGAGGTTCCTGGCCCTGTTGGACTCAGGCAGTGCGGTCACTCTCATCCAGTCGCGGTCTCCGACAGTGGGAGAGAAGGTGAGGCCCCCTCCCAATCTACTAATATTTTCTATAATGTGTACCAACAGGCCGCTGGAGGGGGCTCTTTCGCCAAGGAACAGCGGGAGGACGACCAACTCAAGCACTGTTGGAGTCAGGTGCGAGTCGTAGATAGAGAGGAAGTCCTCCCCTGGCCCCACCCTCTCCCACATTTTGTTGTAGAGAATGGCCTGCTGTATTGTGTCGCCCAGCGGAGGGGGGAGGAGAAAAAACTACTAGTCGTGCCTCGAGCCAAGACCGAGACCATCCTAGAACTGGCACATTCCCACCCCATGGCAGGACACCTCGCAGCAGCCAACACCACTCAGCGCATCCGCGACCGCTTCCACTGGCCGGGCCTGGAGGCCGAAGTAAAGCGGTTCTGCCAAGCCTGCCCGACCTGTCAGGCCACGTCGCCTAGGACTCCTCCCCCCAGCCCGCTCATTCCGCTGCCAATCATCGAGGTGCCCTTCGAGCGGATTGGAATGGACATAGTGGGGCCGTTGCCGAAGTCTGCCCGAGGGCATGAGCACATCCTGGTCATCGTCGACTATGCCACCCGGTACCCAGAAGCAGTCCCCCTGCGGAAGGCCACCGCGAAGTCCATCGCCCAGGAGCTGTTTCTGCTGGCCAGCTGAGTCGGCCTCTCCTCGGAGATCCTGACTGACCAGGGAACCCCCTTCATGTCCCGCTAATGGCGGACCTCTGCCGGCTGCTGCGGGTGAAGCAGTTGAGGACCACCGTCTATCATCCCCAGACCGATGGGCTCGTAGAGAGCTTTAACCAAACCCTCAAGCAAATGCTCAGACGCGTGGCGGCGGACAAGCGGGATTGGGACCTCATGATCCCCTACGTGTTCTTTGGGATCCGCGAAGTTCCTCAGGCCTCAACTGGCTTCACCCCCTTCAAGCTCCTGTTCGGCCATCAACCTCGGTGCCTCTTGGACGTGGGCCGGGAAGCGTGGGAGCAGCAGCCGGCCCCTCATCGTTCCGTCATCGAACACGTCCAACAAATGAGGGAACGGATTGACCGAGTGATGCCGTTAGTCCGGGAACACCTCACCAGGGCCCAGCAAGCGCAACAATGTCATTACGACTGGGCAGCCCAACCACGGGAGTTCCAACCAGGAGACCGCGTCATGGTCCTGGTCCCCAGCTCTGCATGCAAGTTTCTGGTCTCCTGGAAAGGACCCTACTCGGTGGTAGAAAGGATTGGGCCGGTCACATACCGCCTGAGACAGCCGGGACGACGACAGGCGGAGCAACTCTACCACATCAACCTCCTGAAGAAATGGGTGGGGACCCGGGACCAAGTAGCTGCCCTGAGCCTCACCGAGCCCGTGGTTGTGGATGTCAACCCCCACCTCTCGGCTGCCCAGAAGACGGAGCTGCAGCACCTGGTCAGTCAGTTCCAGGATGTGTTCTCCTTTCAGCCCGGGCAGACCAACGTGCTTCAGCACCACATCCGGACGCCCCCAGGAGTCATCGTTAGGCAACGGCCCTCGTTGGCTAGCTCGCCGGCAGGCTATTGAGGAAGAGGTCCAACAAATGCTAAAGTTGGGGGTAATAGAACCATCCCGGAGTCCGTGGTCCAGCCCCATTGTGATGGTCCTCTCTGAGGCCAAGTACCTGGGCTTTCAAATCGGCCGAGGACTCATCCGGCCACAAGACAAGAAAGTTGAAGCCATCCACGCCCGCCCCAAGACCCCGGACAAAGACCCAGGTACGAGCCTTCTTGGGGTTGGCGGGTTATTACCGATGTTTTATCCCCAACTTCTCCTCTTTAGCCGCCCCCCTGACAGACCTGACCAGGAAGGGGCAGCCGGTGAAAATATGTTGGACCCCGTCGTTGGAAGAGGCCTTCACCCAGGTTAAAGCGGCACTCACTTCCTTGCCGGTACTCCGCGCCCCGGACTTTAGCTGCCCCTTCCTGCTGCAGACGGATGCCTCCGACACAGGACTGGGAGCGGTCCTCTCCCAAATTCAAGAAGGTGAGGAGCATCCGATCATTTACATCAGCAGGAAGCTGTCCCCTGCCGAGAGGAAGTACGCCGCCGTGGAGAGGGAAGCCCTGGCCATCAGGTGGGCAGTCCTGGAGCTCCGGTACTACCTCCTGGGCCGCAAGTTCACCCTGGTAACCAATCACGCGCCCCTACAGTGGATGGCCCGCGCCAAGGACACCAACGCCAGGGTGACTCGCTGGCTCCTAGCGCTCCAGGACTTCCACTTTGAAGTTCGCCATCGTGCCGGGGCCGCCAACGCGAACGCCGATGGCCTCTCCCGGATCTGGACAGCTTACGCAGGTCTGTCAGGGGTCATTCCCCACCCTCCCCTAACTTCACCCCTACTCTCTACATGTCTTCACAGGACCAGAACGACGCTTGGGGGGGGGGGATGTGACGAGCGCAACCAACAGAAAGCACCTGCATGTCCTCGTCACCGGCTGATCGGCCACAGCTGCTCCCCGTCAGCCTACACGCTCTTAAACAGCACACGCTGCACTCAAACGACGGTCTCGAACCGAATGCAACGCTGGTCTAATTCCTGTCTCATTTCTTCGCAGAAAGCAGCGAGTGACCGACAGCCCACCCACTTTGGAGCACGTCAGGACACCCACTTTCACCTTAACTGGCACCGAAGAGCACAGAGAGCACACGGGAAGCACCGGCCACCAGAAAGCGGAGCAGCATGTTTCACCAGGCACCCTACCCTGTTCAATAAATCCACCCTCCGGGGCATTTGATTTCACGCACCTCTTGTCGAGTGATTCTTCACCCCGTGACAACACACACAAAATTAATAATTAATATTAAATGTAAATATGATATAAAATCATATCAGAAAAATAGTATATAGTAATAGTAATAATAAAATAAAATAACTGCTAATAATTCAGGCTAAAATAAGGACACCTTCTCTCCTAATTATTTGTCTCAATGGATATCATGTTTTACTGTGAAATAAACCACATTATCGAACATAATGTGAATTATGCATACCGAACATGGACTATAGCAATAAATAGAATTCATATCATCATTTCTGGCATTGTAACATCCTTTAAAATTGGTAAAAAATCAAACAAACAAACAAAAAAACAGCCTCTGTTGGATTATTGCTCTAATCAGTAGGCATTTGTTTCTACATCAGCCTGTGTCGCCTGCAGACGCGATGCATCATTAACTCTGGAGAGTACACACACACACACACACACACACACACACACACACACACACACACAAACACACACACACACACGGCATGCTGTTCAGCAGTTATGTGATCGGCATCACTCCAGAGATTCTTCTCTATGGCCCGGGATGAATAAGAAATTGTTGCACAGAAAACTCAGAGCTACAACAGAGAAGCCGAGAGATTGAACCATGACATTCCTGTAGTATAAATCCTCATTAGTGCTTCTCTGGGAAAGTGGGAGACTTCTGGTGAATCACATTTTTAGTACTTGCACATGTGTGACAGCCCATTAAAACACTCATTAAACTGATCGCAAGGCTCCGTTCCAACACCTCGTGGATGGCCTCGCGGTCTGCTGCCTACTTAGGCATCCTGATGTAACCTAATAAGTGATTTAGGACAAAGAGTCACAGACAGCAATTCTAAGCATCATACAAATAATTTCTCTTCAGGTGATGCGCATAAGAGACTCCACTTGCATTATTATACAGTTTGATAATTTAATAATTTGAAAAGAATTTAACTTTTGCAATTAGTCACTTATAGTGTTGAAAAGAATCTAAATATATTTATAATCAGCATTTCTCATTTAATTATGAATTATTTACATTTGGTTTTTAAAGGAAAACTACATAGAAGAAAGTTTCTTAACCCTATAAAGCTGACTGTATTGTATTTAATAGACACATATTTGTGCCTGAGAATAACCAACAAGATCAAAATTATTCAAAATTACTAAATGTTGTGTAAAAATTGGTGTTTTAAGGCTATTCTAGATAGATGGACATTTATGGATTCATATAAACGTAATTCACCTTAGCGCTAGCAACACCAAGGTCATGGGATCGATTCCCAGAATGCATGTACTGATAAAATGTATAGGTTGAATGCAACGTAAGCACTTTGGATTTGATTTTTATGCATTAGGCGTCTGCCAAATTTATAAATGACATTCCATGTACTCGACAGCAAGGCAGCACAGACGCGGTCCATAGACATCAAGGTAAACTAACCCAGATATTCCTTTAGCGCTCTCCTGGACTGAGGCCATGTAGTTAATGTGAGCTATAAGACAGAGAAGGGGAAGAGAAGGACATGGAAAGAGACTATGGTAGTAAACATAAGAGTTACTACTTCCTGAAATGACAGAAGTTGGCATTAATGCCATCAGCACTTAATATTGAAACACCATTCTGTGAATGATTAAATTAAGTAGAAAACAAACTGCACTGGAAATCGTAGTTCACTGCTGATAATCAAATCCTGCAAGCAAGCAAGAAAAGAAAAGAAAAGAAAAATAACTGAACACAACTACTGCTCCAAACACATCCTATGGCTCAAGCTAACTTAAAGGGTTAGTTCACCGAAAAATGAAAATTATGTAATTAGTAACTCACCCTCATGTCGTTCTAAACCCGTGAGTCCTCCGTTCATCTTCAGAACACAGTTTAAGATATTTTAGATTTAGTCCGAGAGCTCTCGGTCCCTCCATTGAAGCTGTGTGTACGGTCTACTGTCCATGTCCAGAAAGGTAAGAAAAACATCATCAAAGTAGTCCATGTGACATCAGAGGGTCAGTTAGAATTTGTTGAAGCATCGAAAATACATTTTGGTCCAAAAATAGCAAAAACTACGACTTTATTCAGCATTGTCTTCTCTTCCGGGTCTGTTGTGAGAGACAGATCAGAACAAAGCAGTTTGTCATATCCGGTTCACGAACGAATCATTCGATGTAACCGGATCTTTTTGAACCAGTTCACCGAAACGAACTGAATTGTTTTAAACGGTTTGCGTCTACAATAAGCATTAATCCACAAATGAGTTAAGCTGTTAACTTTTTTAATGTGCTGACACATTAAACTTTCTGGACATGGACAGTAGACCGTACACAGCTTCAATGGAGGGACTGAGAGCTCTCCGACTAAATCTAAAATATCTTTTAGAAAAACTGTGTTCTGAAGATGAACTGAGGTCTTATGGGTTTGGAACGACATGAGGGTGAGTCAATAATGACATCATTTTCATTTTTGGGTGAACTATCCCTTTAACCTGGTTGGTCACTTGAACCTTCTGCTAACTTTATGATTAAGACAAAACTGCTCCTTCTAGTGGCAAGAAAACATCACAACCAAAAACATGTTGTGAACACGTTGTGGATTGGGCTGTAAAACTAATCTAGACTCACATTTCCAGAACAAAAACAGCAGCTCCAACAGGGTAGCAACAAGACTAGCATAGAAGTGGTTGCTAAAATGATCTAGAAAAAGACTTGAGAAGAACTGAAAAAAAAAAAAAAAACATTGAAAGCACTGAAACCAAAGTTCTGGTGTTAACAATACACATAAACATTAAAGGTAATATTTAAAGTCAAATAATAATAATAAATAGTATTTAAAGTAAAAATATTATCCATCTAAATACACAGACACTGCCGTTCAAATGTTTGGGACCAGTAAGATTTTAAAAGTTTTTTTAAATCTTATGCTCTTTACGGCTGTATTTATTTGATCAAAAATCAAGAAATAAAAGAAAAAAAAAACCCTGTAAATTGTGAAATATTAATGCAATTTCTAATATTTGTTTCCTATTTTAATATACTTTAAAATAGAATTTATTTACGTGATGTAGCAAAATAGAATTTTCATCAGCCATTACTGCAGTCTTCAGTGTCACATGATCCTTCAATAAGCATTTTTGAAACCTGTGATACTTTTTTATTTGATTCTTTGATGATTTTTTATTTATTTTTTTAACAATATAACTATCACTTTTTATCCATTTAATGCATCCTTGCTGAATAAAAATGTAATTTATTTTAAAAAGATAAAAGAAAGAAAAAATATACTTACCCCAAACTTTTGGATAGTAGCGTATATTGCAACACAAAATTTATATTTGGAATAAACACTGTTTTGTTTTGTTTTTTACTTTTTATTTATCAAAGAATCCCTGAAAAAACATTACCAGTCCCCAAAAATATTACGCAGCACAACTGTTTCCAAAACGGATTATAATCAGCATATTAGTTTGATTCCTGAAGGATCATATGACACTAAAGACTGTAAATGGTAATTATGACAAAAATTCAGCTTTGTTTTAAAACGAAAATATTAAAATAGAAAACGGTTACTTTAAATTGTAATAATATTTAAACACACACACACACACATATATATATATATATATATATATATATATATATATATATAGATAGATAGATTTCTTTTTTTTTTTGATAAAAAAGAAACTTCTTTAAAAAACATTGAAAATATTACTGAACCCAAAAATCTGAATGGCATTATATTAAAATATGTATTAATATATATTATTTATTTTTCATCATTAAGAGACAAATAAATCACACTGAGCAGCTCAACTCCTACAAACCTGGTCAAATTTCTCTTGCATTTATTACACAACTGAAACACATAAATCCAATATGAATACTAGGGTAGTGAAACGGGGTAGCAAAAACAATAAATAGGCAAACACAATTATTTATGGTCCCATACCAATGCTCTGGAATGCAAATATGCTGTATGAATAAAATAAAAACAGCGTTACCAAACATTTCCAGTCCATGTAAGTAGTCGGTAATAGCATGCAGTCCAATAGCCAGCAAGAGCTATAGTGCAGTACCAATGCATTCATTTCCTGTCTCCTTTTCTCATACGGTGGGAAAAATATGCATGCCAAACAAACAGATAAATAAATAAATCAAGGGCCCAGAGTAAAGAGGAAGCTGACACTTCTGCTGGTTTGGGGTGAAAGTATTAACAGTGGAGCGTGTGACTATTTATCACAGTGAGCGTGAGATGGTTTTCCCAGGCGTGTGCTTCCATGGTGACAGCGTGATGCATCACATGCTCTCAGCGGTGCGTGTGGATCCATCTGCAGCCACCTAAGAGACGCAGACGACTGCCTCAAGAGACACACGGGAATCTGCACTTCTTTAAATGTACCGTTAGTTACCGGCTATTCGCTCCAGCGATGTCCTTCAATTCCTTGGGGGATTCTGGGAAAACATCTTTACGAGCAGGAATCAACATTGAGTTGTCAACAGGGTGAATGTGTATCCTGAGAGAAAGCCATAGCGGGACCGTCTACAAACGGACAGATGGACATCTTCGACCGAAACAACTAAAAGTTCAAAGGTGGATGCCAAGGTGAATGCTTATAGTACCATCAAACCAAAAACAAGTCCTTCTGATGTTAGCCAGAAAGTACCTTGTCATTTTGTCCCAATAATAAAAATTGAAAAATAGAAAATCCATTTGAAATGATGAGGGTCTGAAGTGCACAACACTATGGATGATGTCATTCTTCCACTTAAGCTGGAGCCAATCAGATTCCATGACATTATAGTTCATTAGAATAACATATTCCAGCCTGAAATTATTTTGTTATTTATCAATCTATGATGATAACGTAAGAAAAAAAAAGGGGAGTGGGGGGGGGGGGCATTGCAACTAAACAATGGGATTCAATTATGACACACAAGTGAAGTGAATCATTGGTAAATCCATTCTTACATAAAAGCTCATTTCACATTCAAGTCGATGCTACAATTGAAATACAAACATTGGAAATTATTTACTAATCATTTATCAATATGTAATAAATGCTAATGAAAAAGCATAATGAAGGCATTGCAAGTAAACACTAGGATTCGTTCATGAAATACAAATAAAATGAATCACTGGTAAAACTGTATGTAAATAGTCATTACACATTCAATTTGATGCAACCATTGAAGTAAAGAACTCTGAATTATTTGGTAATCATTTATCAAACAAAAGCATATGTGAAGTAAACACGATGAGAATGAGCGGCCGTTTACACAACGTTTTCAGCCCAAAACTGGAAATCTTTTACACGACAACAGCGTACCCAAAACGGGAATCTTTGAAAACGATAACGTCATGTGCGTGCATAGTATGTGTTAGGTATGTTGACAAGCACAGTAAATGTCAATTTTAAAGGCAAGTGTGAACAAACATACACAACAATGGCAGAGTACATGGTTCTGTTGATGCTGCTCAAGAGTTTGCTAACGCTTCATCAGCAAAGTGTGGATTTACTTCACCCATAGTACAACCAACAGCGGAGACGCATCATATACAATATATAATCGTCACTTCCCTACAGATACTGTTTACTAACGAGGTGACAGCGCCAACTACTGGCCTAGCATACATAATACAGCGTTTTCACAATTAGGTGTAAACGCAAATCTTTTTAAAAACGTTGTTGTGTAAACGTGAAACTTTTTAAAATGTAAGGGAAAAACTTTTCCGTTTTTGACTACAACGTTGTCGTGTAAATGTAGCCTGAATCGTTTGTGTACCGTAAATGGTCATTTCACTTTCAATTTGATGCAAGCATTAAAGAAAAAATTCTGATCCAGATTCATGAATGGCGAGTAAACAATCATTTGTCTATATAACTTTCATTCATCAAATATTAATGGATCATCGAAAGCCAAAATATTATTACATTTTAGACTGATATTATAAAGTATAAATGTGTGCACTTAAAATATGATTTTACTTTCACTATCCTATGCTCAAGAATTAATACATTTACATCATGTCTTACATTTGTATGTCTTAAATGTGATTTTACTAAAACTCAACCTCCTTTGCTTTAGGTCACCAAAACGAGCGTAACTATGAGGGAAAAGATTTTTAGATCTGTTTAGTTGCATTTAGTAATTTAGGCTGCTGTTATACATAACGGATGTTCAAGGTGCCTCAATATCACAGATACAATGTTCTTCGTTGTCTATTTCTGAACCAAATATCTAAAACACAAGACCTATACACAACTACTAACATTTACACAAGCCATAACAAAAATAAAGATATACAGCAAAGGAAATGAATACATTTAGCAGACAGGACATCACAAACAGACCATGAGAGGAAGAATTTTGACTGTGATCATTATGAAACTATAACTTTTAACACATTTTAAGATCATAAATAATAATACTGGTTTAATAACTGCATAAATAATTGCCAAAAAGACAATCTGACTAACTTTGTCGTTATTATAATTAGGGCGGTAGCACTTTATTTTACAGTCCTGTTCCTCATGTACATACTATGTACTTATTATAGTAATTACAATAACTATGTAATAACTAGGTACTAACCCTGAACTTACCCCTAAACCTAACCCTACCCCATGTAGTTACCTTGTATTACCAGAACTTTCTTAGATAAATACACTGTAAGTACACTATAAGTACATGTAAGTACACATACTGTAAAATAAAGTGCAACCATTAGGGCTGTAGCTATCGAATATTTTAGTAATCGAGTATTCTACCAAAAATTCCATCGATTAATCGTGTAATCGGATAAAATGTGTCACGGAGGGACCGCACGTTCAACATGGACATTAATACGCACACATATGCACAAACACACACTGAGACTGTTTGGTGATACAAGAGTTTATTGTAATTATTGATCAGAGAGTGAATGAAATACCTGTAAACTATGTGTATTGTTCCCGTGTAGCGTTTGTCCCGTGATTTTTAGAGTCATGGTAAGAAACAATGGCAGGAATTATTGGTTCCGCTTAGGGTGGGAATCTACCATGTATTACAACCCGAATTCCGGAAAAGTTGGGACATTTTTTAAATTTTAATAAAATGAAAACTAAAGGAATTTCAAATCACATAAGCCAATATTTTATTCACAATAGAACATAGATAACGTAGCAAATGTTTAAACTGAGAAATTTTACACTCTTATCCACTTAATTAGCTCATTTAAAATTTAATGCCTGCTACAGGTCTCAAAAAAGTTGGCACGGGGGCAACAAATGGCTCAAAAAGCAAGCAGTTTTGAAAAGATTCAGCTGGGAGAACATCTAGTGATTAATTAAGTTAATTGATATCAGGTGTGTAACATGATTAGCTATAAAAGCTTTGTCTTAGAGAAGCAGAGTCTCTCAGAAGTAAAGATGGGCAGAGGCTCGCAATCTGTGAAAGACTGCGTAATAAAATTGTGGAAAACTTTAAAAACAATGTTCCTCAACGTCAAATTGCAAAGGCTTTGCAAATCTCATCATCTACAGTGCATAACATCATCAAAAGATTCAGAGAAACTGGAGAAATCTCTGTGCGTAAGGGACAAGGCCGGAGACCTTTATTGGATGCCCGTGGTCTTCGGGCTCTCAGACGACACTGCATCACTCATCGGCATGATTGTGTCAATGACATTACTAAATGGGCCCAGGAATACTTTCAGAAACGTCTCAGGTTACGAATGTAACCATGGTTCCCTGAGAGGGAACGAGACACTGCGTCCTCTGAGGGGACACTATGGGGAACACCTCGTCGTGACCCGTGTCTGAAGCACACTTTGAAAAACGCCAACGTGTTGGCCGGCGACAGCCTCTGACGTCACTACCAGCGCGACTATAAATACGCGCCCGTAGGACCCGTCACTATCTTCTTCGTGAAGCTTGCGTCCGAAGCATGGCAGGGAGCTAGAGGACGCAGTGTCTCGTTCCCTCTCAGGGAACCATGGTTACATTCGTAACCTGAGACGTTCCCTTTCCAGGGAACTTCGAACTGCGTCCTCTGAGGGGACACTATGGGGAACAGTATACAGAGCAATTGGAGGCCTCAGCCCCTGCCTCAGCAGGATGCCTGCTCTCACAGAGCGTCTCAAACAGTATGTGGTACTGGAACGCTCTGAAGAACCGGGAATTAGTCTCCCAAGAGAGGAAGACTCCGAGCAGCATGCTCATAGGTGACCCTTTCAGAAAAGGGGAGCGGTGCTGAACTACCTGAGAATTGCCCACACAGCCCCCCCCAAGTTGAGGGGGCTTGGGGTGTACAATAAGTACACACCGGTTGGATGAAGCCCAAGGAACACCGGGGCGAATCATCCCAAGAAAGGGAACGAAGCGGAGCGCGTAACCCTTACCATACAGGATATTAGAAAGTGCGCAGAGTCTTGCGTGCACACTTACCACTTTACGTGGATTTCAGAAAGTGCGCAGAGTCTTGCGTGCACACTTACCACTTTACGTGGATTTCAGACAGTGCGCAAAGCGTTAACGTGCACACTGACCACCATGTGGATTTGAGAAAGTACACAGGCAAGCGTGTGTACTGAAAGGTTACCTGACAACCACAGTATGTGGGAGCTCACAATCAGAGAGGCCTGTGAAGCCTGCTACCTGATAACCACAATATGTGGGAGTTCACCTACAGAGAGGCCTAGAGAGGCCTACTATCTGTTACCAGATAACCACCTCAGTGGAAACTGAAAGCACTCGACTCCAGGGAGGCCTACTACCTGGCAACCACAGTATGTGGGAGCTCACCATCAGGGAGGCCTGATGAAGCCTACCACCTGATAACCACAATATGTGGGAGTCCACCCAGCCCCTCATGTTGAGGGAAGCGATGCTTGAGGTGCATAACAAATACACACTGGTTGGATGAAGCCCAAGGAACACAGGGCTAATCATCATAAGAAAGGGAACGAAGCAGAGCGCGTAACCCTTACCATACAGGATTTTAGAAAGTGCGCAGAGTCTTGCGTGCACACTTACCACTTTACGTGGATTTCAGAAAGTGCGCAGAGTCTTGCGTGCACACTTACCACTTTACGTGGATTTCAGACAGTGCGCAAAGCGTTAACGTGCACACTGACCACTATGTGGTTTTGAGAAAGTACACAGGCAAGCGTGTGTACAGAGAGGTTCCCAAGCATCGCAGAGGCGCTGGATCGCACGGGAGCGGTGAGCTCCAACCCTCTTTTCTAGGCGAGGGGAGCATCACCTGAGGCAGTATTTATTTTAATACAGAGCTTCTTGCCGTAACCACCACCTCCCCGGATGCGCCAAGCGGCCAGGCGGCCCCTCAGGGTGACCTGGCCGGACATCTATGGAATTCCCTGCAGTGCTGTGCCAATTCTTTGGCCACCTAGCTACTGTAAAGGAAACTCACACAGATTGTTAGTAGACATATAACCACCAGCAACATAACGCCCATAAACAGGTAGAGCAAGGGTTACGTACTCACCCACCCTCCTGTACTGGAGTCCCGCTTGCGGGGCGCCCCCTTCTGGTCCGGACCGTCAATAAGGTGGTTGCTATGAACATAGACCCAACCAAAAACATCATCGGTCCAGGTAGGAGACTGTTATGTGAGAGACTGTCCACCTAACCTCGATCAGGTGGAAAGCTGGTGGCTACAGGGGAATTAGGCAGGGGAGGACAAAAAACAGAGGTTAAAACAGAGGTTAAAACATCCGGAGCTACTAGGTCTTCCTACCGCTCTGACCCGGGCGAGGACGCAGCCTCGTCTGAATCACATCCCTCAGACCCTGCTTACCACACCGTGACCCGCGGTTCCTCTTGCCCCTGCCCGTAGGCAGGGGAGGAGCGCGAGCCGCAACACTAGCCTTCTGCGCCCATCTAAGATCCTCAGATCGAGATGGGCCAGGACCCCTGTGATGTTCGGGCTCGGACCTGGACTCCTTTCTTTCGACGGTATCCAGGTCCTTCAGCAGGCCAGCCTGGTAAGCCTGAAGCACTGCTATCGTGTGCAACCAAGCCACCGCCTGACCTGCTGCTGCGTATGTTTTGCCATTTAAGCGGGATCTAAAAAAGGGGGAATTGAGAGAGGACGTTTCCCCCACAGAGAGATAGCTAGCCAGCATCTCCCTACAGGGGGAATCCTCTCATAGCCGCTTTCGTGCATGCCCCCGATATCAGCATAACTTGTATGCTGAAACCGATGGATGTGAGAGAAAAACGGCCTTCTTCCATTCCCTTTCGTTTTTTTTTTTTTTTTTTTCTTTTTGCAGCTAACAGCTCCCCATACGCAGGGCAGGAGGATTGAGAAAGGCTCAGCCTCAGCTTCTTCTCCACTCTCAGACATCTCCTGCTCTTCCTGGGAAAAAACCCAGCAGAGCACTAACTTCAGTACAAGAAAGGGTTAATGACAACGCATCTTCCTCCCGAAGTTCACTCTCGTTTGCCGCCGGAGAGTGTGAAAGGAACAAAGTCCCTCTCTACACTCCTCAGCGAGATCCACCTGTAATCCCCCCGAGCTCATCCTCCTCCGTGCCTCGGCAACGGTGGGTCCTGAGCCGCGGGATCCAGATGGCTGTCCCTCTTTCCTCGAAGAGAGAGGCAAACGAGAGAGGAGCTTTTTCACCGAAAAACGCTCGCAGTGCACGCAGATTGCCCCCTCGAGGACATCACGCGCGTGCTCTCCGCCCAAACAAGAGACGCAAAGAGTGTGTGTGCCGTATAACATTGACACGGATGTACACACTGTTTAAACGCCTGCTAGTGGATGCCATGACAACAATAATAGATCGCTCTTACCGTTTTGGTCGTTTCTCAGATGCTTTCAAACAAAACAGTCAATGAAGACGAAGAAGGTAGTGACGGGTCCTAAGGGCGCGTATTTATAGTCGCGCTGGTAGTGACGTCAGAGGCTGTCTCCGGCCAACACGTTGGCGTTTTTCAAAGTATGCTTCAGACACGGGTCACGACGAGGTGTTCCCCATAGTGTCCCCTCAGAGGACGCAGTTCGAAGTTCCCTTGAAAGGGAACCACTGTCGGTAAACACAATCCGCCGTGCCATCAGCAGATGCCAACTAAAGCTCTATCATGCAAAAAGGAAGCCATATGTGAACATGGTCCAGAAGCGCCTTCGTGTCCTGTGGGCCAAGGCTCATTTAAAATGGACTATTTCAAAGTGGAATAGTGTTTTATGGTCAGACGAGTCCAAATTTGACATTCTTGTTGGAAATCACGGACGCCGTGTCCTCCGGGCTAAAGAGGAGGGAGACCTTCCAGCATGTTATCAGCGTTCAGTTCAAAAGCCAGCATCTCTGATGGTATGGGGGTGCATAAGTGCATACGGTATGGGCAGCTTGCATGTTTTGGAAGGCTCTGTGAATGCTGAAAGGTATATAAAGGTTTTAGAGCAACATATGCTTCCCTCCAAACAACGTCTATTTCAGGGAAGGCCTTGTTTATTTCAGCAGGACAATGCAAAACCACATACTGCAGCTATAACAACAGCATGGCTTCGTCGTAGAAGAGTCCGGGTGCTAACCTGGCCTGCCTGCAGTCCAGATCTTTCACCTATAGAGAACATTTGGCGCATCATTAAACGAAAAATACGTCAAAGATGACCACGAACTCTTCAGCAGCTGGAAATCTATATAAGGCAAGAATGGGACCAAATTCCAACGGCAAAACTCCAGCAACTCATAGCCTCAATGCCCAGACGTCTTCAAACTGTTTTGAAAAGAAAAGGAGATGCTACACCATGGTAAACATGCCCCGTCCCAACTATTTTGAGACCTGTAGCAGAAATCAAAATTGAAATGAGCTCATTTTGTGCATAAAATTGTAAACTTTCTCAGTTTAAACATTTGCTATGTTATCTATGTTCTATTGTAGTAAAATATTGGCTCATGTGATTTGAAAGTCTTTTAGTTTTCATTTTATTAAAATTTAAAAAACGTCCCAACTTTTCCGGAATTCGGGTTGTAATTGAGCGTGGGGGTTTCAGGGGCAACGTAGCCGAGTTGTTGCTGTTATTTCCTGTTTAATGTGAACGAATTAATAACATCAAAGTAGATTTATTAAGTGAAACATCATGCCAATATGTTTCTTTCAGACTCTGTATATTTAAGGAAACATGTGTAAAGTGTTTTCTGTGAGTTTGTCCCTCCACATGTGGTAATGGTGCTGGCCACCCGTATTAATGTGAATGTCTTTGTAATGGAAGGTAGTCTGTGTTTGTTTCTTCAGTGGAGAGTGTGGCCTGAGGGTTGCAGGTATTTTATTCACTCTCTGATCAATAATTACAATAAACTCTTGTATCACCAAACATTTACATTAAGCATTAACGTCCATGTTGAACATGCGGTCCCTCCGTGACTGTCACAGGTCTCTTAAAATGAACAACTAAGTTTCCTTTTTTAGAATTTTTAATTTTTTAAATGCATAGAATCCAATGCATACATCAAAAATAAACATTTAATTATTACCCATTGTTTCTCTGTCTGTACTTGTACTGTGAACAATGACAAGAAAGTTGACAGATGAATTAAGTGCATCTAAGTGCCATTCAGTTGGGGTTTTAAATAAAGCATTTTATGAGATGCACATTAAACATTAAACACATAAAACATTAATTTAATTTATCTTTTAATTATTGAAAATTAACTTTTTGGTAAACAAAGGGGATTTACTATTAAAAATAAAACATGGAAGACATGTTGTGTGAGTAAACCTTAAAAAATAAAATAATGTTTGATTTTTTTGTTTAGTGGTAGACTATGTACATTCTGCTGAACAATAGTCTTTAACCGGACTTTTATTTTGACGGGTTGACGTACCTTTACAGTTCTGTGTATGTGATGTGACGCTAGTTTTACTCAAATCAAACGGTCAAATGCTCATAAAGTGACTGTCAGAGCAGTTCTGTAGATGTTGTTCATGTGTTCACGTCATTATTTAGTGAGACAGCAGACGCTGAAATCACCGCGAGCGTCACGCGCGCTTCCGTGTGTTTAATGAATGAAGACACGCTTCTGCTCCATTCATTAACACAGACACGCAGAACATGCAGGATTCATATTTAAATAGACTGTTCCGGCTTAATATTTACAGATATTAGTCCATATCGTGACTTGATGTAAGTGCAATGACCTATTTTTGATTAATTCATTCAAAATTTGTCAAATTCCGTGCCATTCCACGTTAAACTGTAAATTCAGTTTTTATGACTGGATTCCGCGATTCCCTCCGCGTTTTCTGCATCGTGGAAATCATAGGGCCCTAGTTGTGGTATGCCAGCTCTATCTTGCAATGGACACACGCCACGACGTTCTTTTTACGTTTGAACGCGCCTTCAAATCAAAACACAACTGACTCCTCTCCGTGCAGTTTGCGATTTCGGACACAGGCACGCAGCGCTTGTGTCTCCTTCTGCTTTGTGGGTGACGTAAGCGCGTGGTGTCACATTAAAAGAATCATTGCGAAAGAACCTGACGTGAGATTTAAAGTAAATTAAAAGAAGCTTTTTTAATTTCATTTTTTGTAATCAAGTTACTCGAGGAATCGTTTCAGCCCTAATTATAATGATATATCTAATTGCAAACGTGACTGCGATCTCTTTAGATCAAAGTACTTATGTCAGTGTTAGCAGTCTGTCAGAGCCTCAGTCATTAATTAACTTTATAGGATTGCTCTATAAAGGCTTTCATTTTGTTAGGTGTAAAACAAGTTAAGGCATTAATGGAAAGAAACTTATGGCTTATGGTATTAAATCTAGTTACGACTGATTATTTTTCCGAAGGTTTGATTTATGATGCAGCGTCTGGAAGACAATGAATGTCACAACATGTCAGGTCTCATTCATGAAGCAAATGAGGAATGCATTTCTGTGCAAACTGTTCATGAAATCCATTCTTGTATTAAATGTTCAATTAAATGTGAATATCTATTTGAAAGTTTGACAGAAATGAGCTCTGCTCATGTATGTTACGTAGATTTGAATGGAAGTCTGATTAATCCATCTATATGCTTGCTAAATAAATTGCAAGCACACACAGAGCTGCCATAATGTTAAGGGACACATATTTACACACACACACACACTGACAAAGACAGAAACAAAACCAACAAAGCTAAAATGACTTCAAATCTTTGTGGAAGGACTTCGAGTTCTAATCAGTTAATAACCGAATAAATGCTGGATCATTTGAAAATGCATCTAAAAGTTATATGTCTGAAAATACTGGAAAACAGCATGAGGCGAACAACGGTGCCACGTACCAATTTATCAAGCTGCAATGCTGGAAGAACAAAAACGCTGTGAAAACTCAAAAGGTTAGGCACTGTGAAACAGGTGGAATGGATTGGAGAATGACCTGGCGATGTCACACGGTGTGGATGTCAAACCCTGATTGGTTAGAGCTCTTCATAGTCTCCGCCCTCACTGTTTCCTGGTCCGTCTCCACCTGCCAGGAAGGCCTCAAGATCGTCCACAGCCCCTGTGGTCCTTGAAGATTTCTTCTTCTTCTTTTCTTTCTCGTCTCCTGTTCCCGCCTCATCCTTTTCCTTTTTCTTGTGTTTGTGTCGTTTCTTGCTGCTTTTCTCATCCTCCTAGACCATAAAAACAAGATTTTTCAATTTCTATTTCACTAGAAAAGCAACAGAATCTTTTAATAAGAATAAATTATCAACCAGTATATGCTTTTTGATCGCTGATGCCGATATTGAGAATGTTGACTGATGTCCAAGTTAGGGCTGGGACAACGCGTCGAGGTCATCGATGACGTCGACGCAAAAAATATGTCGATGCAAAATATGCGCATCGATTCGTCGACCTGTTTTTATTTCTCTAAAAAACGTTTGCAAAACGTTAACCTTATGTGCGCTGAATATACGCGATGGCCGGATCAACATTCTGTCCAACGTTATATAACCAATCCAGGGGTTTTTCTGCATTGATCTTTTTTTTTGGCGGCTGTCAAAGCCTTATTTGATCGGTGAGTGACAGTGACAGAGCGCGTACGAGAGAGAGCCCCGGCTGCGCGCGCACTCACAGTCTTCAAACTACGCGAGCGCTTCTTGCTCTCTCTCTCCCTTGTGCATATAAACCAAAATCATTAAACACGATAGAAAAAGGGCGAAACACCAAAGTTTCACGCGCGCTCGCGCACTCACAGTCTTTAAACAACACGAGCGCTTCTTGCTCTCTCTCTCCCTTGTGCATATAAACCAAAATCATTAAACACGATAGAAAAGGGCGAAACACCAAAGTTTCACGCGCGCTCGCGCACTCACAGTCTTCAAACTACACGAGCGCTTCTTGCTCTCTCCCTCCCTTGTGCATATAAACCAAAATCATTAGACACGATAGAAAAAGGGCGGAACGCCAAAGTTTCACGTGGAGCATTCGGAGATTTGCTGCTGGCTCCCACTGTTAATTTTTTTTTTTTTGAAAAGCACTCTCTGTATTAGCTTAAAGCCCTCAAGTTTACATTTACATACTGTATTCTTTCAATTGCTCTAAACAAGTATTTTGGGTGACCTTTTTTATTGAATACTAGACATCAAGTTGTAGTTATTTTCATCTGAAAGAACTTCTTTTTTCAGTAAGCTAGGCCCTATGTGTTCAGTAAGCTTGTTTCAGTAAGCTATGTGTTTTCAAGGTTTCAAGGTTTTATTGAATGCTATCTCTATACAAGTACAAAGTAATGCATTCTTAGTCAGTCTTTTATTTTGTAATTTTAAGAGCAATAAACATATATTGCAATGTTAAGGAATTGATGTTTTTTTCATTCAGATATGTAAATCAACATGTATAAATTGTTAGTAGTCAATTAATGGGGAGATAATCGAAATCAAATCGGCCAGAAAAATTAATCGTTAGATTAATCGATGCATCGAAAAAATAATCGCTAGATTAATCGTTTAAAAAATAATCGTTTATCCCAGCCCTAGTCCAAGTGTAATTCTGTTATATATATATATATATATATATATATATATATATATATATATATATATATATATATCTTTATATCTGTCTATCTATATATATGTATATATCTTTATATCTGTCTATCTGTATATATGTATATATCTTTATATCTGTCTATCTATATATATATATATATCTTTATATCTGTCTATCTATATATATATATAGAGAGAACAAATAATGTGCAAACAAAATTGGCACCATTAAATTAATACTTCCTTTAATTGTATAGATTTAGCTGTATTTGACATTAGTTCGGTTCAATTATTATTTTAAATAGCTTTGAAATAAGTTGTATAAAGCACTATAGAACTAAACAAGACAAAATGTGCCAAAAACATTAAAAAAAAAAAGCTATTTGACAAGCTTGCTGGTAGATTTTGGAAGTGACACACGTCTGTTACTGCAAAACTCAAAAATAGTCAGTTTTTTATATATCAGTCACAATCAATGAGAAATATGGTCAGGTTTTTAGTATCTTACCTCTTTGCTTTTCTTTTTCTTCTTTTTCTTGTCCTTTGTAGAGTGTCTGCTTTCATTATCTGCAAGATAATACACACTTGGAAGTTATGCTGTTAGTGGATTATTGGAGTACATTTTACAAGAAAATATTATTTCAGTCTTTCTACTTCAAAGTGTGATGTTTTTCCAATGTGCTACTAAGTTAAATTTCACAATATGATTCAATTTTGGCTTGCGATTCTATTTGATTCAATATTGGAATTGGAATTATTTTGGAAACATATATTTACAGGACATGACAAATTTTCTAAAGAAAAAAAAAATATTGTATACCTATGCCTGAATTACACTCAAAGATTTTTTTATAATAAAGTTATTTTATACAATTATATTAACAATTACATAATAATATTTTTACTCCAATTAGTTTTTTTGAAATATAAACAATAAAATGATGGCTGTCATAAAAACTTTTTTTGTCATAAAAGATTTATTTGAATATTATAAATATTGAAGCAATAAATTTCAGTGTTAGTCTCACCTTACCCTATCTTAAAAATATGCACCAATGTTTTCAATGATCCATTCAAAGGAATCTTTTTTCATCGTTAATTAAATTGACACTTCAATTAACTGTAAAAAAGTAGGACGTATTTCAGTGACTGATTAAATAATGTAATCTTGACTTATCTTGTACTACACACACACACACACACACACACACATATATACATATATATATATATATACATATATACATATATATATATATATATATATATATATATATATATATATATATATATATATATATATATATATATATAGTTTTTTTCCGGCACAAATTAAGCCCTGTATATATATCCCTTATATATATGTATATATATATATATATATATATCCCAGATCCAGGAACAAGCTGGATCTGGATCCGGCACCTCCGAAATCCGATCCGGCACCTCATTTTGGCGGATCCCCCTCCTCCAGGGGCGGCATTTCCGTATGGCATACAGAGAATAGCCAGATATGTGCCGTGAAAAATTATCCAAAATTAATATCTCTATTATAATTTGTTTTAGAAATATTTAACCAATGATAAGTATATAAAGGAGCTTGTAAAACTTCGTAACGCCATTGGATCCTCAAGCTCTCGCGAAACCTCTCACTTCACGCGCCTCCACTCAGATTGACGCGCGTGCACAGCCTGCAGGAAACAGATCTCTGCTTATCCGCAAAGCAAGGGTAAACAAATAACTGTTTGAATAGTACAGCATTTTCTTTACTCAAACATTATGTCTGTTAAGGCTATTGTTTGTGTGTGCTTGAATACTGGATAAGTAGTTTTTTTGCCATCTAGCCAAAATACTTTTGTACATTTTAAATATCCTGCTGTGCATAAGTGCTTAATCGTTTATATCATGAGATTTTGGCTAAGTGTATTAAACAACAAGAAAAAACTAAGCGCCCATAGCAACAATAAACGTTATATCTTAACCTGTAAAAGGTGATGAATGCGCTGCACTTGCCTCAGATGCGGACAAAACACAGATCTCCTCATTCGCCGGCCAAAGACCTTGTTAACCATTTGAGCTTGTTTTTTATATAGCCTAATGTTAATTGCACGTGTCTGATACAACACCAACACTGACGACGCAGTGTTGTTTAATTATTGATTTTTTTTGAGCCCCCCCCTGTATTTTAGTAGTGTGCCATGAAACTGTTTTATTTGTCAACACCCATCAGACATCATATTGTTTGTATTTGGTTGCTTAAACTCAACAAACTACGAAAAATAACTCGTATATTATACTCGCGAGTTTTGGATGTGACTGAGGGCACATACTGTACAGCCTGTGGAGCGCGTGAGTACCAAATGGCTTAAAATACTTAAAAGGTGTTCAAATTATACATTTTTGTGACAATGCAACAATTACCTGATTAGTCAAGTGACAGTTCTGTCAGCTGTCCCAATCGAAATGCGAGTGAGTCTTATCGCAGCATGCAGCAGGTCGCTGTAGTACAGACAAGATGCGCTGATGAGAAGCGCGCTCCGAGAGAGTTCATGGATTCGAAGACTGGGTTTGAATGACTGATTTAATCTAATAGTTTGTGTTGATTTATTTTATTATTCAAATCTATGTTGAATAAATGCAGGAATTTCCCTCATTATAAACTTGAAAGCTGCGAGAATTATTAAAACCATGCGATATAGCTACACCCACAGAAATTAAGGACCTGATTAAATATAACTCTATTACACAGAGATTTGAAAAATAAAATTCCACAACTTTTTCAAAACGTTTTTTTGGTCCTGGAAATTGTTGTTTTAAAATCGCATGGCATTTCCATGTTATTCATGACCTTACAACTAAATGCAACTGGTGCACGCTCTTAAAATCACTTAAACTGGTCCAGCAATGTGATTGCGCCAGTGTTCCGTTACCTCTCCCTCCTGTAATCACATGCCGGATCCGTTACCCCGCTTTGTTCCGGGACCTCGCAATTTACAAATTAAGCACTGTATATATATATATATATATATATATATATATACACATGCACACACACACCTGCACATCTATACACACACACACACACCTGCATATCTACACACACACACACACACACACACACACACACACACACACACACACACACACACAAACACACACACACACACACACACACACACACACACACACACACACACACACACACACAAACACAATATTACTGAACACACCCTCCTGGTCTTCACTGCTGTCTTTACTCTTAGGTGTCGTCTCTTCAAACCCCAGGCTGAACAGGTCAATGTCACTGCTTAGGGTCTTAAATGAGGGGGCAGCAGGTTTGGGGGGCTCTGGGAGTCCAGCTAACACAAAGCCATCATCCGACCTGTCAGATAAGTCATCTCGTGCAGAAAAAGTGCCCTACGCAAAACAGATGAAGCATAAAATATGTCTTTTGTGGGCTTTTCATAAAGAGTGCATTTATTAGATGGTTTCTATTTCTTTAAGAACATAAAATATTTTTATTACTTGAAGTAAAATAATAGAAAAACACAATTCTAACAGAAAAGCTTTCATTATATAAATTCAACATTAACAAAAACATACTAAAATAAGACTTATTGTGGAATATTAGGCTGTGGTTTAAGATTTCATCAGTTGATTATTTAGTCGTAAGCAATGATAGTCAAGAACCTAGAAATGGTTTTCTACCTTTTTGATCTTGGGTCCATCAAACTCTTCCTTCTCAAAATCGGGGTCGTCCATGACAAATGAAAGCATCTGTTGAGCCTCATCAGCGCCTCCTGTCTTCAGTCGCTGCACTGCAGCTCCTGCTGGGGTCTTCAGGCTTTGGGGTCTCTCAGCTGGTCTAGACTTGGTTTGCAGCTGTTTGACAGAATTCACTGCAGATCTAGAACTGAAAGTCAGATTCCACAGAAAATATGAGGAAACAATCTTGACTCCTATTAATTATACATTAAATCTGAGATCTATCCATCTGTCTATCCATATATCCGTATATCCCCACTCATCCATCTCTCTCTATCTATTTATGTATCTATCTGTGGAAATCACTTGTGCCACGTTAGCATTAATCGAAAAAATAATATCAAGAAATAAAAATGGGCTATGCCTTTATTAAGAGTGATATCATTAAAGTAAATTAGAAAAGTCTCTTAGCTGATGGAATTATTTCTATTTCGGAAGCTCATCAACAGTGAGGGAAATTAATTAAAAACGTGCAACAAATCTTCAGGAAATAGTGGTCAGGTCTCAACATGTCTGCATCTGGCTGAAGTCTTTCTATTAAAAGTATGATGCATTTGACACATCTGCATGTGGTTTCTTACCTCTTTGAGTTTGGGCCCGAGCCGATGCCTTTGTACTGGGCAGCAGAGGGCAGAGATGAATCTTCCTCCTCTTCATCACTCGTGAGTGTGACGCTCATGCTCGGGACCGCCGCTTTAACGGCAGGCTGGGACAGCGCTCTGTCATCTGGATCTAAATCATCCTGGAAGCCAGAGACCAGAGGATTTCCCCGTCCCTCACCATCACTGAGGAAAAGACAGGAGGGCTCTCAGGAGTTCAACAGGAGATCAAATTTAAACTCAATAAATGCCCCTGCTTCTTCATCTCTCATTCCGAGGCAGAAAATGACAGTCCCATCTGTAATCCAGTCCAGTATGATTATGAACTGCTGAAATTACTACAGTAATACTCAGACAAGCTGGAGGGATGATTTTTGCTTTTAGAAACAAACTGCATGTTATAACAGCTCACCTATCACTGTCCAGGATGGGAGCTGATGCTGATTTAACTGCTGTTCTACCATCTTCCAGAACGGTCCGTTTCATGCCCACCTCCGGCACAAAGTCCTCCACACTCTGCACCTTTCCAGAGGGCTTCGGCTCTTCAGAGCCCACAGATTCTGATGAAGATAAAAGACCAGAAAAGGGTTTAAAATGAATTCATGCAATAAACCAACTGCTTTTATAGCTTTATGGCAACATTTTTACACGTTTTAACAAAATGCATGTTTATTGAAATCAAATTAATTGCGTTAAAGTAGCCGTTAGTGAGTTTTTGACTCCACTAAAGCATAAACATATCATAATATGTTTGCAGATATTTAAGAAACACAGAAAAAACAATGCTAGTCAGTGATTCTCCTTTGAAAATGTGCATTCCTGGCCGGAATGTCGAGGACTCCAGCATTCCCCAGAAAAAAGGGACATTTTATGAAACCAAACAAAAAACTAAATTAAGAAATCAAAATATTTGCATATGATTTAGCCATTTGACACACTTTCTGTTTCTATGTGTTGATAGAAGTGCATTAGCGTCCTTCTGATTGGCCCCCTCCCCCAGGATCTGCAATGCAGCAGCAGATGCACTGGTGCAGAGCTGAGCGTGTCTCTGTAATGACTGTGCAGCGGCAGATCCAGTGCTGCCTGATAATGTCTCATTGCTATTCAGTATATAAGCCAACATAGTCCCTGGACGACAGCTCCTTTTCATTACAGTTCATAGTTACATTAGCAAACCTACACACACACAACTGAAAACACACTAGGGCAACTGTGCAATGTTGTGAAGGCCTACAGCTGAGTTTGACTCACTTCAATGTACATATCGTTTATAATGGTATACATACAAGTCCTCCTGGGAAGTTGGTTTACAAAATGCTAAATAAAGAATGTGCATGAGGTGTTTTTGCCTTTTCATGATTTTATTCAATTTATCAAGGTGCTGTAAATCAAATTGTTTTATATATTCGTTATTAATCGTAATTGTACAGTACTATTATATTTTGTATAGTACATGCAACTGCAACTTCTCATTATAGGAAATAAAATAAACATAAACTTAAATAGAGCAAAATAACAAAAAAAGTTTTTTGCCAAGGCATAATTTCTTCTTTTAATTTAGTTTAACCTGAAATACTGAAATAACTTAATTTGAAATAAAAAGCAGTAACTTTGTACAAAACTTTAAAACATGAATAAAATGATGAAGACACCCAAAACAATTACTCATACTTCAAGTAATCGATATGGTCTCTAACAGGGTTTTTCCAGGGTCAAAAATGGTCAGTGGTGGGTCATCCACACACACAGTAAAAGTACCCCATCCATGTGATCTGCCAGTCCAATACTTACAATTAGTTTAAAATAAAAAAAATAAAAAAAACAACTGTTTGTGATTTCTGCTCATTCTATTTATTCATGAAAGATTATACAACAAAGTGCTCAAAACTATTTTACATGTAAACGTCACCATTACCAAAGTATCGTTTAAAAAAGTAGCATTAAAGAAAGTAACTAAAAATGTATTTAAGTCTATTTTTTTCACAATATACAATTTAATCAAATGGGCAGCCAGTTAACAAAACTTGTTTTGTGCTTTGTTCTGGTTTCACCTCACTCCAGTCTAAATGATTTTATAGGTAATTTACTATGCATCGTCATATAAAATTCAAGACATTGATGTTTGCCTACAAAACTACCACTGGCTCTGCACCCTTTTACCTAAATTTGTTACTTCAGACTTATGTGCCCTCTAGAAGCTTGCGTTCTGCAAGTGAAAGTCGCTTGATTGTGCCATCCCAAAGAAGCACAAAGTCACTTTTACGGACTTTTAAATTAAATGTTCCCTCCTGGTGGAATGACCTACCCAACTCAGTCAGAGCAACTGAGTCCTTAGCCATCTTCAAGAATCAGCTTAAAACACATCTCTTCCATCTTTATTTGACCCTCTAACTTTAACACTCACTATTCTAATTCTATTCTGTAAAAAAAATCTAACTACCTTTCTCATCTTTTTTTATATTCTATTTTCATTTTCATTTATTATGCAATTGTGTGTGTGTGTGTGTGTGTGTGTGTGTGTGTGTGTATATATGTATGACCTCTAACACTAGTTTGCTCTATTCTTTTTTTATTCTATCTGTTTTCTTTTTATTTATTATATTATTTAAAATCCCATGCTACGTGTACTGCGTTTAAGCTAACTGAGACTTGTTATAGCACTTATATATCATTGCTCTTTTGTTGTTTTTGATTGCTTCCATTGTCCTCATTTGTAAGTCGCTTTGGATAAAAGCATCTGCTGAATGAATAAATGTAAATATAAAGAACATGCTATATTGCTGTTGATTACTAAGGCTAAATTTTACTAACCACTCTTGCTAAATGGGGTAACGCTTCCGATCTAGTTTCTGAGGTGTTCTGAGTAAATGATTTATACTGTACACTGATTCAGACAGTGATGTATCAGGAGTTCAGTGTGGAACAGATCAGTTGTTTTAACCATTCAATCAAATGAATCAGTTCAAAGGAGTCGTTAGGTCACGACTCGTGAATCAGACATTAGCAGACGTGGACACTCTCTGCTCTTTCTCTCCCTCAGTTAACATGCGTGCTTTCACACGTGCATATCACAGTCATTTACATCCCTCAGAAATCACATTAACTGATCAAAAATGCAAAAACTCACTTTGGTCCAGTTTTTGGAAAAACTCTGTTCTAGATGTAAATGCAAACCTTAAATTGGCAACACTTTTTTGTGTTTGTGTTTGAAAACACAACCTCCAAAAGTTTATAATTCATTTTACAAAAACGTCTGAAGATTCTTAAATCAAGATACATTCACTTGAGAAGCAAAATGACGGGAGATAAATCTTGTTTTCTGAGAAATAAATGTATAATTAAAACAAACAATTGGGTTTCAAGCACAAACTACTTACTTCTGTTTAATTTCACAGAAAACTTCTTATTGATTAAAAACTATTACATCAACTCTACAATAATAGGACTGTTCTGTACTGACCTGGTTTGTCTGGTTCTGCCTCTGCAGCGGACGATCCGAACAGGCGTGAGATGAAGCCTCGTCTCTGGGCAGGAGGAGGTGTTTGTGATGGTGTCTGGGGAACATGGACGGCTGTGGTCTGGGTGGGAGGGTGTGGTATAGATGGAGGTGGTGGAGGGGTGGATTGGGCCTGCAGCGGGACAGGGGCCTGAGGGGTACTGGGGCTGGAGTTACTGGGAGAGGCGGCTCCGGGCAGCACCACAGGGGACTGTGAGCCCGAGGATGGGCTCTGGCCATTAGATGGCGCCGGAGAGCCGTAAGCTTTGCGTGCCTCCATCATCTCAAGAAAACTGGAAAAACAGCAGTGAAATTTGGAAAATTATGATTGGATGACATTCATTCTCGGTTTAATGGATGGCTCTTTTTTCAAAATATTTTTTAGCCAAATCCCTTATATGTCAAATATTTATGGGAAGTACCCCCTGATATCAATATTTCAATATTAGTGTACAATTATTATTATTAATAATAACAACACAATAAATACAATAATTGTGTCATTGTTATTAATAGTGCATGTGTGTTATGTGTGTGTGTGTATACACGCATACATATATATACACTATATAAAATTGTTGTTAATAATATTATAATATGTTATAATATTAAATATTAATTTTAAAATATAATATATCTGCTATATTATAGAATGCTATTATTATTGTTGTTATTAATCCTTTTATAAAATAGAATAATATATATTATTAACAGTACTGACAACAATGGGCGTAACGAGTCTCATCTTCCATTCCCTTTAAGAGCCAGTTGCCAGCATCTCCGAGATCGTGTGCGAGCAAATAGATAGTCTAATTCTGATACATGCGATGACTATCCATTATGACATGTAGGCATATATATTTTTACATATATATATTTAGCCTACAAAAAAATCTTATGCACTGCAATCCTTTAATTTTTTATATTTGGCATGTTTGTGTGCTGCTGTGCATCCCTGTGTTTAATAAGCAGCGTGTACGCTCTTTAAAGAACAAAGAAAAAACATTGCTTTAGACCAGGTTTGAGTTGGTCTATGGCGCAGTCTATTTTCAGCTCCTTAAAATAGCATTGCGCAAGCAATGTGCCTGAACACACCTCTTTTTTTGACCAGCACGCCCATGGGCACAAAAATATGTGCAAATGCACTTGCTAATTAAAAGACGTGGCGCTGGACGGGAAAATGTGTGTGTGTGTGTGTGTGTGTGTCTGTGTGTGTAGTTTTCACACCGGTATGTGATAAGGTATACACTCACATGTCATAGTTCTGGTCCTCGGTCTCCTGCTGGACACTGAGCTCTTCGAGCATGGCATCGATGTCAAGCTGATTTGTCTCCAGTTGCCGTAACAGAGTCTCCCTCTGCACACACAAACACCAACACATCAAACATACTGTGAACTCACATCAACACTGACCTCAATTTTACTCAAGCAAGCACTTCCTTGCCTTATTATTATAAAATAAGAAAGAGGAATGGAAATGAATGGGTAGAGAAATATGCAAACCTTCAAGCTGTCAGCTCAACTTTTTCTGAAATACACAGACTAACCAATAACCAGGGTGCACAAAAGTGGTGCACAGGTGCGTATACACGACCAAAATAAAAAATACCTTGGGTAAATATGTCCAGACCTC
This sequence comes from Carassius carassius, assembly GCF_963082965.1. NCBI lineage: Eukaryota > Metazoa > Chordata > Actinopteri > Cypriniformes > Cyprinidae > Carassius > Carassius carassius. The sequence continues at coordinate 2,933,579 of NC_081759.1, forward strand.
TCATTTGCGACAGCTGTTAATGCACAACCACTGTTTTAGATCAGCTAGCTGTAATACTGTAGATGATTTCCATCCGAACCGAACACATACATTTATACTACTTGCATACAAAGCAAATGCAAACCTGTGACATTTCTTTACCCGACGGCAACCGGCCAAAATAAAAGTTTGCTGATTTTAGGTTTGAAAATGTTAAATACTATTAGAAAAAGTAAAGAAAAAGAAAAAAACGAAAATTTAAATATTACCATTGTATTTGTAAACGTACAGTAAAAAAAATTATATAATACTCACTTTTATTTTAAAATATTATCATATTATCAAAGTTTATTATTATTATTATTATTATTACATTAAAAAAAATTCAATAATACTATTTTTATAGTTATATTTAATGGGTCACAGCAAACCAAATCTCCAGGTGATCTCTCGTTGCCAATAACGATTGATTAAGAACAATTCTGTTCTTAATCAGACAGAATTGATACTTGGGGTTAGAAGTTCTCAAAGTCATGGAAGTTAGAAGTGGAACTTTGAGAGAAAAAGATAGCAAGGAGAGGAAAACAGATCTCGGCACAGCACTGAAAATTTCATGAGACTGACATGCTGTGCTCGGCGGACTGATTCTGAGCAGCGGGATTTACATCACGTTTACTGCTGCAAAGTCTGAAGATCTTAGCCAGGCTGTTCTACCGACAACACCATTGACAAATATTAAACACTCCTGTATAACAGGAGAAGATCTAAACGACAAAAGAGTCATAAACAGACTTATTAAATATCCAAAACAGAACCAGAACCCCATAACACCATCCTGATATGGTATCTGATACTTTTAAAAGCTATAGAGGCTCATTTGTATCAATAAAATACATTAAACTGAAATCAGTCTTTTAACCTCAGGAAGAGCCTGAGACGCTGACACACAAGACACAGCAGTCGCCATTGATCCCCGGGCTAATTCAACCTACCTTATTAATTAATGACATGCAGTCGGTCTCTCGAGATGCATAACGAGAATACAAATAAAGGAGAGGACTTTAACTCTACTGCTAAAGCAGGGCTGCTCAAATCTGCTCCTGGTGGTCCACAGCTGCCTACTGAGTGCCCTCGAGAAGACCTTACTGTAGGCTTCCTGCAACATTTGACCAATTCATTTTCAAAACTTTTGTGATTAATAAGGGTGCTGTTATTGTTAACGAAAACTAAAACTAAATCTAAAATGAGTAAACATCACTTTAAGTAACTGAAATAAAGCTGAAATAAATTAAATATAAAAATTAGACAAAAACACTGGCAACTAAATGAAATAAAATAAGTTTAAGTACTAAGACTAAAATTTTAATGTAAAAATAAAAGATAAAAATATATACATATATAAAAACTAATACTAAAAAGTATAAAATACTAAAATGTTACAATAAAAAATATTAATTATAATAAAAAACGAAAATATGAATATCAAAACTAATTCAAAATATTAGTAAATACCATATAATATTAAAATAATACAAAAAAAATCACTGGTTTAATTAAAATCCTTTAAATTGATTAAAAAAAAGCATAGAGATTTAACTTTTTAAATCTAAATTGATATCACTTTCTAGCTAATGGAATATTTAAGAGCAATTCACATAAAAAAGAAAAATATTGGTAGCACTTTATTTTACAGTCCTGTTCCCCATGTACATACTATGTACTTATTATAGTAATTTCAATAACTATGTAATAACAAGGTACTTACCCTGAACCTACCCCTAAACCTAACCCTACCCCATGCAGTTACCTTGTATTACCAGAACTTTCTTAGATAAATACACTGTGAATTCAAGGGATTTTACTCAGTATTAACAAAATAATAATAATAATAATAATAATAACAATAATGCATCAGGAAATTTCATATTACTGTAACTTCCACTTCCTGACACAGACAGAAACATTACAGCACTATTGCAAAAAAATAAATAAATAAAAATAAAACCAAAAAGCAAAAAAAAAAATAATAATAATAATAACCCTCTTTTATCCCCAAACCATGCATGGATATATCTCTCTCTATATATTTTTTTTTGCAACAGAGCCTTGTCCAGACATCTTTAGAATGCTATTTTCAATGCTCTATACTTTGGGTGACTCATTCTATTTCTGCATACTGCTTTGAAAAAAAATATATATATATATTTCTTTAAATTAGAACGCAGCCCTGAAATCTACACTGCATGTGTAAGAGCACGACAGCAGATCTCCAGGAGAAGCATAAAGAGCCATTGTCATGATCCAAAAACTGTCTGAATGAAATCAAATCCCCATGTAAGGTCTGTGAGGATTCCACTTGAGATGATGCTAAAACTAGACAAACACTGACCCGAGAGCAATTGTTCATCTCAGACTTTGAGAGCTTCCTCTGACCTGCAGCTGCAGGAATGGGATGTTGAAGAATCGATGGAGGTATTTGAGACCAAAGCCGTTTTTCATGGAGGACTCGGCATAGTGGATGTAGGAGGAGCCCGGCGGTCTAAAATGAAAAAGGATTATGGGATTAGGGAAAAGTTGGATGATACGTGACAGACATACATTATTCATAAGAGCTTTGCATGGAATATTTGGAGACATTTTAACTTTAAAAAGAAAAAAAGATTATCAGTAACAGTTTTTTTTTTTTTTGTAGGTTATTCTAGAGAAATTAAAACTGGAACCACACAATTTGGAGAGAATTCAAAAAAACTAAATTTGCAAAAAAAATTATAAATAAAATATGGATTCCATAGAGCCATGGAAACTTAATTTTTGTGAAACGTTTAATAAAATGTTAACTTGTACATGTTTCAGGATTTCAATTAATTAGAAATACTTTTTGATTACTAGCATTTAATTTAACCACTCACAACAGAATCCAGAAAAATGTAAAAAATGGAATTCAAAAAAAAAAAAAAAACTAAATTTAACAAATAATGTCAAATATTTGACAGGGCCCAGCAGGGCCCATGTTTTGAGGGTTAATCTTGAACTCTCCACCTGTTCAGACGGTTGATGAAGTCTCTGATGTCGTCGGGTAAGATGACCCTGTGCTCGCCCATGTCCCGCTGGTTACCCAGCACACACACTGGGACGTGTGTCGGCACTTTTGGCAACTCCCTCATGATGTAGTTAAATGTCCTACAGTAAAAACAAGAGTCTGTGATTCATATGAAACATACTTATGATATTTTTATTGATGATTATATGATTATAATGGATTCATCAAATAATTTGCATTATTGGTCAGCACTCCTAGACTTCAGACCACCCACATATACGTTGGCAAGACACATAGCAGAAATGCCAGCAAATAAAAAGCAAAGCATTAAATGTGTTGTCTTGTTTGTTCGTCTACACTGGCCTGACAGCAGTAGAAAATCCAAGCTGAAAAATAATCAAAGTAATTCTACTTTTATCTGGTAAACGATTCCAACGAGAAAAATCAAGAAGTGTAGACCAAGAGCACACCCAATTCATTTAGTGAGCTAAACCCCCATTTTTGGTACATTGAAATGGTTTCTTTTCAATTATACATTAACAGAATTAAAATCTAATTTATAATAAAGAATTTAAAAAATAAAGAAAAATCAAATAACAAAAATTGCTATGTAAGATAATATAAATAAAATATAATAATATGTAATGCTGAAGTATAAATATGATACAAAATTATATAATATATATTTGTGTGTGTGTGTGTGAGAGAGAGAGAGAGAGAGAGAGAGAGAGAGAGAGAGAGAGAGAGAGAGAGAGAGAGAGAAAGAGAGTTCTTTTAATAAACGAGTTGGAACAGATAGTGAATTCAATCTAGCTATCCCAATCAAACTTGCTAATGTTAAACCAAGTTAAAGAGACAGGAAACTGTATGTTTCTTTCTTCTGTTGAGCACAAAAGCAGTAGTTAAGGCAAAAACACAGCCCTCTCAATAAAGCAGAGACCAGGTTTGCAAATGAAGGTGTGCTTGCGTCAAAAAGGAAAGACCCACTGGCAGAATGCAAGGCAGATCCAATGAGCAGAGAGATAAACTGAGTCAGAACCTTTAAGAGACTCTGGGCTGCAGGTATTGGTTTCATTGCTTTCTTTGTTCCTCGACTCCACTGAGAACGAGACACTCAATGACCCAATGCAACCCAACACCCAGTTCTGGCACCTGATCCTGACCAATGATCAGAAAGATGGACGACGGGGTGGGAAAGGAGTAATGGAAGAACAGGAGAGGGAGACGGAGAATGACTGAGGGGATTGGAGAGAGTGAATGTGGGGAAAAATCAGAAGGAAAGGCAGGTTCCTCACCACTGTTTGGTGATGTCGAACATCAGGATCACGCCGTTACAGTTCTTATAAACATCCAGGAACTCTGCGTCGAGAGCCATCTCGGTTTCCGACTGCACAGAGAGTAAAACAACTCCAAGATTACTAAAAATGACATCTTGTTTCAAGCTGAATGAACATTAAAATCAGCTTACATACTGAATAATGAGAAACTGGAGATCAAATGATTATTAACAAATCATAATGCATTTTTGATTCAGTCAAAACAAAACTTTGAAGTATTTATTTGCATGGCAATTGTCCATCAGACTGGCACTTCAATTCATAAGTTTGTGGTTTGTGTTTTTTTTTTTTTTTTAATAAATTAATACTTTTATTCAAGAAATAATTAAATTGTTCAAAGGTGGCAATAAAAAACAGTTATAATGTTCAAATAACAAATGTTGTTCATTTGAAATGTCTAATCATCATAGACTGTTTTTTTTTAAGTAGCACGATTTCTACAAAAATATGAAATTAGAAATATTTCTTGAGCAGCAAATCAGCATATTAAAATGATTTCTGAAGGACCACATGTCACTAAAGAATGGAGTAATGATGCTGAAAATCCAGCTTTGATCACGGGAATAAAACACATTTTAAAATATACTCAAATAGAAAATATTTATTTCAAAATGTAACAATATTTCACTGTTTTTACTACATTTAATAAATAAACACAGCCTTGTTCAACATAAGAGACTTTTAAAAACATTTACATACTTTTCAACAGTAGTGCAACTACCTACAAATATTTCTTGTTTAACAAATACCTCCTGAGGTTCATTTTCCAATTTCAGAAACTCTCCGTGTCTTCTCCCTTTCCCTGCAGTAGTTGGAGAAACATGGATATTACAATTAGGCAACTGTAAGTCTGAGATATGAGTAGATGATAGAGTAATATTCATATGCTTACCCATCCAGTACCACCAAAGCAGACAAACTATCATTTAGCTGTCCTCTTACGTAGGTTGCCCTGAATCTTTACACATTTACACAAGTCTGCTAGAAACCTTAACTGTTCTAAACAACTTGAAAGTCACAGCAATCCATAAGTGAAACATTGCTCTTATTAGTACTAATAGTTCCCTTTCAGTCAGTCACTCTCGACGCCACGTCGGTGACCGACGCAAAATGGGATATCGCTTCGATAGACCAATCTCCTTCGAGTGTAAACTAAACGAGCCAATGCACATTGGCATGCAATTATTGCATCCAGCTGCCGCTGAAAACAGGGTGAGTATAAGAAGGCAGCAGGTGCAATGCATACCAGCTTTTCACTTGGGAGCCGAGTGTTAGTATTACTCTGCTCAACTGTGTCTGCTGTGAACTACGAGTTCAGCACGCTCTCGGAAGCTTCGTGTGTTGGCGAGACGGCGCTTCAGCGGCGGTTGTTCCTGTGTCGAGTGGATTGCACACTTTAGGCTGCACTACCCCTGTCGTGTTGCAAGCGGCCAATTCCCCTGTGCGCCTCAGCACTAAAAGAGCATTTCCTAAAGAGCAAATTTCTGTAAAAGAGCTTCACGGGTGCCTTTTTTATTAAAGACGACGGATCGTCGACGGAGTCCCGTTGCTGCTGCCGCGATCTCGGGCTCGTTCTGGCGGCCAACAGATGAGAACCACTTCCGGCAATAGCGCGGGTGGTTTGAGGATTACAGTGGTGACAAACCTCACAGGGAACCAACCCTCTGGGGACCATCACTCCTCTTGCACCTCCGATCCAGTGGAGCAACCCACGGAACGCACTGGGCCCTCTTCAAAGAGCGTACCAGCGGTATCCAGTGGGCCTCCCCCCGACCAGATGTCGATCTCAGCATCGGAGGGCGAGCTGTCTGGTTACGATTCGGCTGCGCTGCCGCCCTCCGGGATGGTGGCAAAGCCTGAGTCAGATCCAGAGATGGCAGCTATGCTTTCCCCGGCAGACGGTACCCGACTACTCAACAAAAGAGCAATATCCCTTATCTCTGGGTACTAGGAGGGCACGGAGAGTTGCGAACGGCCAAGCTCCGGACCTCACTCATCCTCCTCCTTTGCCAGATGGCAGCAGCGGGTGGTTCGAGAGCGTCAACAAAGGCCCTATTCGCACACTTCTACTGGCGAAGGACGCGATAGAGCTGGTCCCTCCAGCCGATATGAGGTCAAGGTTTTACAGCCCATACTTCATTGTACCCAAGAAAGGCGGTGGGTTACAACCGATCTTGGATCTCCAAGTTTTGAATCGGGCCCTTCACCGGCTACCGTTCAAGATGTTGACAGAGAAATGCATTTTCGGGTGCGTCCGTCCCCAAGATTGGTTTGCAGCTGCAGTGGCACATCAATTGCCTAGAGTTGTTAGCAGTGCACCTTTCCTTGAACCATCTCAAAGTTCTCTTACGAGGCAAGCATGTGCTGGTCCGAACGGACAACACAGCGGCGGTTGCTTACATCAGCCGACAAGGTGGTCTGCGCTCCCGTCACATGTCACAACTCGCCCGGAAGGTTCTGAGGTCACTTCGTGCCGTTCACATTCCGGGCCTGCTCAACCGCACAGCCGACGAGCTGTCTCGAGCAATGCTCCCGGGAGAATGGCGAATCCATCCCCTGACGGTCCAGATGATTTGGAGACGATTCGGAGCCACTCAGGTAGACCTGTTTGCTTTTCCGGAGACCTCTCACTGCCAGTTGTTCCACTCCCTGACTGAAGGAACTCTTGGCATGGACACACTGGCACACAGCTGGCCACGGGCCCTACGCAAGTATGCATTTCCCCAGTTAGCCTTCTCGCACAGGCACTGTTCAACGTCTGGGAGGACGAGGGGCAAGTCTTGCTAGTGGCACCGTATTGGCCCACTCGGACCTGGTTCCCCGAACTAGTGCACCTCGCGACAGCCCCTCCTTGGCCAATTGCTCTGAGGAAGGATCTACTGACTCAGAGACGAGGCACCATTTGGCATCCGCGTCTAGACCTTTGGAAACTCCATGTCTGGAGTTTCAGCAAGAGCACTGTCTACGAGACACGCTTACGTCTTGAAGTAGAATCTGTTCGTCGAGTGGTGCTCTTCTCTCTGAGAAGACCCCCGAAGATGCCCGATTGCGGTCGTGCTCTTCTTTCTGCAGCAAGGGCTGGAGCGAAGGCTGTCTCCCTCCACCCTCAAAGTCCAGGTTGCTGCTATTGCTGCGTACCATGACCCTGTGAATGGGAAGTCTTTGGGTAAGCATGACCTCATCGTCAGGTTCCTTAGAGGGGCCAGGAAGTTAAATCCTTCCCGGCCCCCCTCTATACCCTCTTGGGACCTGACTCTAGTGCTTAAATCACTACAGCAGGGCCCATTCGAGCCTTTGCATTCAGTTGAGCCAAAGTTTCTTTCATTGAAAACTATGCTCCTGCTTGCACTGGCCTCCATCAAGAGGACAGGGGACCTGCATGCCTTTTTGGTCGACAATTTGTGCCTAGAGTTTGGGCCAGCTGACTCCCAGGTAATTCTGAGGCCCTGGCCTGGCTGTGCCCAAGGTTTCCACTACACCCTTCAAAGACCAAGTGGTAAACCTGCAAGTGCTGCCCCTGGAGGAGGCAGACCCAGCCCTGGTTGCTCTGTCCCATCCGAGCATTGAGATGCTACGTAGACCGAACACAAAGCTTCGGAACCTCAGACCAGCTCTTTGTCTGTTATGGAGGCCGGCAGAAGGGGAGTGCCATCTCTAAACAGAGGATGGCCCACTAAATTGTGGATGCCTTAGCCCTGGCTTATCAGGCTCAGGTTTGCCCTGCCCATTCAGGTTGTGAGCTCACTCAACATGTTGCATCCTCCTTGGTGCTGGCTAATGGCGCCTTGTGACAGATATTAGAAGAGCTGCGGGCTGGGCGACCCCTAACACGTTCGCTAGGTTCTAACCTTCGTGTAGAGCCGATATCCTCCTGTGTTCTCACCTCAAATGGGTAGTGGCACTGAGAGGCCCCAGTTAGTGTTGGCTTGCTTAAACTGCTTCAGAGTGTCCGTACTGTAGACCCTGTTGAGATCCTCCATCACCCTTAGGAACGTCCAGCGCCAGGCCTTCATGATGAATCCGTGAGAACCATGGAAGGCTGGGTTCCATATTGAGACCTAAGCGGAACTTGTATGTGTATAGTTCACGATATAGCCTTAGAGCCCGTGTTTCCCCGGCAGACTTCTGCCTTCCGAAGAGGGGTTTAATCACCTCAGATTTCTCCATATACACCTAAACGGATGCTATATGTGTATTTGCTACCGAGACCTCCTTCGGGAAGGATCAGGCTTCCGCAGCGTCCCTTTTCCAAGCGGAACGGGTACGTTTTCCCAGTGTTATCCAATCTCACCCAGTAAGGTGTGAGGTAGTGCTTTGACAATGGTGAGTGGAACTACTTGTTCCAAGCCCTGGCCTACACCTAATAGCGGCGCAGGCGGCTCACACAGGGCACTGGAAGGGGCAGCACCCATGGCGCTTTGGTAGATCCCATTTTGCGTCGGTCACCGACGTGGCGTCGAGAGTGACCGACTGAAAAGGAACATCTCGGTTACGTATGGTAACCCTCGTTCCCTGAAGGAGGGAACGGAGACGCCACGTCCCGTCGCCATGGTTGCTGTACTGCCACTGAGCTGCGGGGTCTTCGGCTCGGCTCCTTGGCGAAAACCTGGTATGCATTGCACCTGCAATAATTGCATCCCAATGTGCATTGGCTCGTTTAGTTTACACTCGAAGTGGATTGGTCTATCGAAGTGATATCCCATTTTGCGTCGTCACCGACGTGGCTTCTCCGTTCCCTCCTTCATGGAACGAGGATAACCATGTGTAACCGAGACGTTTTATAAAATAAATTACAAACCCAATTCCAAAAAGGTTGGGACACTGTACAAATTGTGAATAAAAACAATATGCAATGATGTGGAAGTTTTTTAAATTTTAATATTTTATTCAGAATACAACATAGATGACATATCAAATGTTTAAACTGAGAAAATGTATAATTTTAAGGGAAAATTGATTTTAAATTTCATGGCATCAACACATATCACAAAAGTTGGGACATGGCCATGTTTACCACTGTGTGCCATCCCCTCTTCTTTTTATAACAGTCTGCAAACATCTGGGGACTGAGGAGACAAGTTGATCAAGTTTAGAAATAGGAATTTTGTCCCATTCTTGTCTAATACAGGCTTCAAATTGCTCAACTGTCTTAGGTCTTTTATGTCGCATCTTCCTCTTTATGATGCGATTTAGTCTGGATGACATGGTGTCCCAGTTTTCCAAAAAGAACTTCAAATTTTGATTCGTCTGACCACAGAACAGTTTTCCACTTTGCTACAGTCCATTTTAAAGGAGCCTTAGCCCAGAGAAAACGCCTGCTCTTCTGGATCATGTTTAGATATGGCTTCTTTTTTGACCTATACAGCAACGGCTAATTTTCACCGACAATGTTTTCTGGAAGTATTCCCGAGACCATGTTGTGATTTCCATTACAGTAGCATTCCTGTATGTGATGCAGTGTCATCTAAGGGCCCGAAGATCACAGGCATCCAGTATGGTTTTCCAGCCTTGACCCTTACGCACAGAGATTGTTCCAGATTCTCTGGATCTTTGGATGATATTATGCACTGTAGATGATGATATCTTCAAACTCTTTGCAATTTTTGCCAATTGACCTAATAAGTTGCAAATTGGTCCTCCAGCTGTTCCTTACATGTACATTGAACTTTTCCGGCCTCTTATTGCTACCTGTCCCAACTTTTTTGGAATGTGTAGCTCTCATGAAATCCAAAATGAGCCAATATTTGGCATGACATTTCAAAATGTCTCACTTTCAACATTTGATATCTTATCTATATTCTGTTGCGAATAAAATATAAGTTTATGAGATTTGTAAATTATTCCATTCCTTTTTTACTCACAATTTGTACAGTGTCCCAACTTTTTTTTTATCTGGTTTGTACATTTAGGGTACACATTACAACCCGAATTCCGGAAAAGTTGGGACGTTTTTTAAATTTTAATAAAATGAAAACTAAAAGACTTTCAAATCACATGAGCCAATATTTTATTCACAATAGAACATAGATAACATAGCAAATGTTTAAGCTGAGAAAGTTTACAATTTTATGCACAAAATGAGCTCATTTCAATTTTGATTTCTGCTACAGGTCTCAAAATAGTTGAGACGGGGCATGTTTACCATGGTGTAGCATCTCCTTTTCTTTTCAAAACAGTTTGAAGACGTCTGGGCATTGAGGCTATGAGTTGCTGGAGTTTTGCTGGTGGAATTTGGTCCCATTCTTGCCTTATATAGATTTCCAGCTGCTGAAGAGTTTGTGGTCGTCTTTGACGTATTTTTCGTTTAATGATGCGCCAAATGTTCTCTATAGGTGAAAGATCTGGACTGCAGGCAGGCCAGGTTAGCACCCGGACTCTTCTACGACGAAGCCATGCTGTTGTTATAGCTGCAGTATGTGGTTTTGCATTGTCCTGCTGAAATAAACAAGGCCTTCCCTGAAATAGACTTTGTTTGGAGGGAAGCATATGTTGCTCTAAAACCTTTATATACCTTTCAGCATTCACAGAGCCTTCCAAAACATGCAAGCTGCCCATACCGTATGCACTTATGCACCCCCATACCATCAGAGATGCTGGCTTTTGAACTGAACGCTGATAACATGCTGGAAGGTCTCCCTCCTCTTTAGCCCGGAGGACACGGCGTCCGTGATTTCCAACAAGAATGTCGAATTTGGACTCGTCTGACCATAAAACACTATTCCACTTTGAAATAGTCCATTTTAAATGAGCCTTGGCCCACAGGACACGACGGCGCTTCTGGACCATGTTCACATATGGCTTCCTTTTTGCATGATAGAGCTTTAGTTGGCATCTGCTGATGGCACGGCGGATTGTGTTTACCGACAGTGGTTTCTGAAAGTATTCCTGGGCCCATTTAGTAATGTCATTGACACAATCATGCCGATGAGTGATGCAGTGTCGTCTGAGAGCCCGAAGACCACGGGCATCCAATAAAGGTCTCCGGCCTTGTCCCTTACGCACAGAGATTTCTCCAGTTTCTCTGAATCTTTTGATGATGTTATGCACTGTAGATGATGAGATTTGCAAAGCCTTTGCAATTTGACGTTGAGGAACATTGTTTTTAAAGTTTTCCACAATTTTTTTACGCAGTCTTTCACAGATTGGAGAGCCTCTGCCCATCTTTACTTCTGAGAGACTCTGCTTCTCTAAGACAAAGCTTTTATAGCTAATCATGTTACAGACCTGATATCAATTAACTTAATTAATCACTAGATGTTCTCCCAGCTGAATCTTTTCAAAACCGCTTGCTTTTTTAGCCATTTGTTGCCCCCGTGCCAACTTTTTTGAGACCTGTAGCAGGCATTAAATTTTAAATGAGCTAATTAAGTGGATAAAAGTGTAAAATTTCTCAGTTTAAACATTTGCTACGTTATCTATGTTCTATTGTGAATAAAATATTGGCTCATGTGATTTGAAATTCCTTTAGTTTTCATTTTATTAAAATTTAAAAAACGTCCCAACTTTTCCGGAATTCGGGTTGTACATTACACATCTTTGATAAATATGGACTGTCCTTCCACCTATAAATTGAATGGATTTTCCCTTAAAATAGTATTCAATATCTTATTTAAATATTTACATGTGTATAAATTTAAAAAAGGCACAAGCAGATAGAAAGTAATTAGAGCAAATCTGAATCAACAGCAGCAGCTCCCTGTGCAAATACTTTCATGGTAACCACAGTTTACTCCTATAGTTACTATAGTGTTGTTACTACTACAAAAGCATCATAAACTCTCCTTCAGTGCAATATGTCCAATTTTTCTCACGATTGTTGACGGTGGTGGTTAAAGATAAACTTTTAACAACACCTAGAATATGGTACTGAAATTGGTATTTTGATGAGAACTATGGCTACCATGGTAAATGTTTGCAGGTAACAACTATCAATTTGCAAAGAGTGTAAATAGAAAATGCAGGTATGTTTAAGAGTATTATGGTTGTAGAGCATAATTTAAACTGAATTTTCAATTCATGCATCATTTACGAACTTTTAAAAGGGGGCTGTTTGAAAATGTTTACATTATAGAAGATGATTCTGGCAACAATTTCAAAAATGAATACAAAATGTGATCCATTATAAACAAAACATATCACATGCCCCCTATTAAAATAAATGTACTGTAGGAAAAATGTGATCATCTGATTTTAATGCAAGTCCACACTAGGTTCTAATAATAGCACATGCTACTGAAAGTAAGGTCTATTCTGAGCACGGTTTCATAGTAAAAGAAGAGAGATGAAGATCACAACACACACAGACACACAGACACACAGACACACAGACACACACACACACAACACACACACACACACACACACACACACACACACACACACACACACACACACACACACACACACACACACACACACACACACACTAGTTCTCACCTACACCTTCTGGAAGAGGAAGCTTTTGCCCTTTGAGTATTTGCAGACCATAAGAAAAGAAGTCAAATACATTACATCTTTTTTCATTTACAGATAGCTGCAAACATAATGAAATAAACATTTCATTAGGTCAGCATTTTCAAGAGCAAGTCTTTCAAGAGCTTATTTCTCAGCAAATAAGAATTTAGTTTGTGGTTCACACACTGAATTGCTGCACTGGTTAACTTGTGCTAACTAGCACTAGGGAAAGCCCCTTGTCACTAGAACCAGAGTGCTTCCTAAAGACTCACCTTTATCTACAACATCCCAGACTTCAACTTTCACTACATCATCTGTTGCTGCGGGGCAAAAATAAAAACAAGAACAAAATACAGTCAGAAATATTGTCAAAGGGTTCTGATACTTCACAAAAGATGAAATGGTATTTCTCTTTTCTGATAGGGTAGTCTATTTGTATAAATTATTTTAGATCACTGGCAATCTTTGCCTTAATAAATCCCTTGCCTTCATAAAACCAACCCAAAAAATAAAAATTCTGGGCCAGAAACAAATTATATAAAAGACTTTTAAAAGACTTTTTACTTTTTATTATTATATTTTAAAATATAATATATTTTTTGTTTAAGTGTATTAATATTATTGCACCTATATATATATATATATATATATATATATATATATATATATATATATATATATATATTTACATTCAGCCCTCCAAGACTATTTTGGCCTTAAACTGAAAATGGTTATTTTAGCTGCTGAAATGTCAGTGCATCACTAACCTAAATTCTAAGATGAACTTACGAGGTGCATTGAGGTACAGTGCATGAGGCACTCAGCAATACTCACTTTTGTAGTTCCAGTGAATGCTGGTGACCTGGATCTCCTGCGTGGGGATGTACTCTTCCAGAAACTTTTTCCCTTGAAGCCGGTGCCAAAGGGTACTTTTACCTGTGTTTCTGTCCCCACGGATGACTATTTTCACTGAGAGAAACCAGAAGACACAAGAACATTAATATGATTCAATTTAAGTTTCAATGCATTAACAAAAGTCACTGATTGGAAATGGAAAGATCTAAACCAAGACAAAAAGTTTCACAGTGGACTTGTACTGTATTTGTATTGTACTGATGCAGCACAAAGTGCCAGCTATATCTACCAAAACGTGTTTTTCACAGCTGAAATGCATGGTATCTGCGTGTCTAAAAAAAGACACCTCTACCAAGGAGAAGTGACTGGAAAAATAGGCCAGTAGGTGGGAGATCATGTATCATTCATGCATTTTTAATTAACACAGAGCCGTGGAAACAGCACGGCGAGTATTCAGAGTCAGATCAATGAAGAAACACCGACTGGCTCACTGATGCAGCATCACATGTCAAAACTACTTCAACTAAACTCTGGCTGCAGGCAAAGCAACAAACATTCAGTTACTGTACATCTCGTTGTGCATTTAAGACACAGAGTTTCATAACGATTTATATGATTTTCCAGTGAAGTAATTTTTAACCTTGCATTTCAGAATTGCTTTGAGGAAAAATAAAGACAAAATAAAGCTATATTTTTAGGTTTTTGCATTTAAATTTTTTTCATAACAATTAAATCAAATTCATATTACTGCAATGCAATAAATAGAATCAGAATCAGAATCAGAATGAGCTTTATTGCCAGGTATGTTCACACATACGAGGAATTTGTTTTCGTGACAGAAGCTCCGCAGTGCAACATAAAGAACATTTTCATTGCTATTCTCAATGGTGATTGTCATCTGATTTGCAATACTGTAATGTTTTTTTTTCCTCTTCTAAAATCAGCATAAATTGAGTTTATTAAAAACTACTAGTATACGACTAGTGCGGTGTCATATATATATATATATATATATATATATATATATATATATATTTTTTTTTTTTTTATTATTATTATTATTATAATTTTTTTGATTTGTTGATGAAATATGACCAAGGCAAGTTCTTGACAGAATTCAGGAGTTTTGTTTCAATTTGTTGTTAAAGAAAATTTAACCTAGAAAAACAAGTACTGCCGAGTTTTCTTCAAGAAGCATAATACTTTAGACAGACTACACAGAAAAACTCACTGGACAAGCCTTAAAGAAAACAATGGATGTTTTCGACAAAACTGAAATCTATTTGTGATTGGCTCTGCTCAAAGAAAGTTAGATTAAACACACAGCTCTTACTGTTATACTGAACGCCCTTTGCAAAACGCTTCTGTAGACTCTGGTTCATGGACTGTAGGCCGGCAGGAATATTTCTATCCCTGAGCTGCCCTGCTTCAGAGCCCACCAGCTTCTTCAGAGCGGTGAACATCTCGATGAAAGTCCAGCAATACTAAAGACGGGTCTTCTGGGGAAACACTCACTGTGGTGTCAAAGATCGGAGACTTCAGACTTTCTTAACCTGACATTATTGATGGCAAGTGTGACGTGGTCTAAAAGTCAAGAGTGGAGTCCGTCTTCAATATATATATTGATGCAGTTAGCAGATGTTTATTTTCTGTTTCAACAGTTTACAATCCTAGATTTAGCCACTGTAACCGTTGATAACTGTCCATACCGCTCTACTGGCATCACCTGCGAGAAAACAAAAGATAGAAACTTAAAACCATTTTTTTAGCTGCTGAAAGTATTCATTTTATGATCATTTTGGCCACCAGTGTATATTCTTCCAACGCAATACAAGTTGTGTCAGGAATAGACCAAAAAGTAAGTATATAAAAAAAAAAGTAGTAAGTAAAAGTTACTTGAATGGAAAAGAGTCAAAAATATCTCTTTTTGAGCTCAAGGACAGAACGACAGTGATATTATTGAGTAAATAATGAATTTTCACATTTGGGTGAATAAACCTGAGCCCCACTAACCAACATTTCAGAATCAGAAAAAGCCTTCACCAGCAGAAACCACAGTATATAAACACATTTTAGGGCTAATAACTGATAATACAATTAAATTGCAGTTTAATTTTAACTTTTAAAAGTGTTTTTGATAACTAAATGATCATCACACACACACACACACACACACACACATATATATATATATAGTACAGACCAAAAGTTTGGACACACCTTCTCATTCAAAGAGTTTTCTTTATTTTCATGACTATTAAAATTGTAGAGTCACATTGAAGGCATCAAGGGCTATTTGACCAAGAAGGAGAGTGATGGGGTGCTGCGCCAGATG
The DNA here is from genome assembly GCF_963082965.1 of Carassius carassius. Classification (NCBI taxonomy): domain Eukaryota; kingdom Metazoa; phylum Chordata; class Actinopteri; order Cypriniformes; family Cyprinidae; genus Carassius; species Carassius carassius. The sequence goes on from NC_081759.1 coordinate 2,949,579, forward strand.
ACCTGGCCTCCACAGTCACCGGACCTGAACCCAATCGAGATGGTTTAGGGGTGAGCTGGACCGCAGACAGAAGGCAAAAGGGCCAACAAGTGCTAAGCATCTCTCGGGGAACTCCTTCAAGACTGTTGGAAGACCATTTCAGGTGACTACCTCTTGAAGCTCATCAAGAGAATGCCAAGAGTGTGCAAAGCAGTAATCAAAGCAAAAGGTGGCTACTTTGAAGAACCTAGAATATGACATATTTTCAGTTGTTTCACACTTTTTTGTTATGTGTATAATTCCATATATAATTCCACATGTGTTAATTCATAATTTTGATGCCTTCAGTGTGAATCTACAATTTTCATAGTCATGAAAATAAAGAAAACTCTTTGAATGAGAAGGTGTGTCCAAACTTTTGGTCTGTACTGTATATACACACACACACACACAAATTAAAAGTTTTTGTTAACATAATATATGTGTGTATACTGTATATATTTATTATGTATAGTATATATAAATAAACACACATGCATGTACCGGTATATATTTTGAAAATGTTTCCATGCATTTCTATCTATGTCCATGTATATATTTATATTTATATAATTGATATTATATACAAATATTTTAAATGTATAAACTAAATATCTGTATAAATACACACATATATTGTAAACAAAATCTTTTATTTTGCATGCGATTAATCAACTCAATTTTTTAGTACATTAGCATAAAATAAGTATATAATACATTGGCATATTATTACTGTTACAATATAGATGCGGGAAAGCTCGACTGAGTAGCTACTCACGCACTCTGTTGGTTGCACACGAGAGAGAGAGTTGCGTCTCACGAACAGCAACACTGAACCAAGCTCTCCTTCAGGACGTTCGCGTCCTCCTTCTCCTGAACAAACAAATACAAATCGCAGTTTAAATAAACAGAAAAGGATGCGAAAGAGCTCAATTCAGCACCGCGGTGTTCTGGTGTTCAGGGCGCACACAGAGACGTCTTCTTTCTTTTGTACCGACAACAAATACATACTAAATATGTCAAAATACCCGTCTTGGAAAGTGTGTTCGAAAAGTCTGTGGTTATTTCTTAAGTAAAAGTAAAGAGTTGAGAAAGAAATCGGATGTGTATCATTGTAATGGATGCATTGTCTCTTAAAGTGACCGCGCCTAATTTACTAGCTCTGCTGTCAGTGTCTTTAATGTATGAAAATGAAAGTAAATCACTCACTGCTCTTGACTGAATTACTTTGTAGTTTTAACAAGAATTTATCCACAGTCAAACCAAAAATCTGATATAATTGATTATATTGTTTTACTGATGAGTGCAGGACACTAGTTCATTTATGTAAGTGAGTATGGCAAAATACAGCGAACTGTGAAATATTATACCCCAAAATTCTTCATACTGTAGACAACCAGTGAAATTGATAAATATAGGCTATATATATATATATATAAAATTAGGGACCTGACCATGTTTTGCTTAAGTGTTTATTTCTTTAATTGCTAATGCAAACTTTTCACACCACAGACTGAACAAAATTAAGCATTGCTTGGTAACTGTTCAACAAACTAAGGATAGTAGTATAAATATTGTCATACTGAAAGATGTCTGAAGTTTTGGTTGATTCCATTACATATTTTTCTATCAAAGTTATCTGACATTATCAAGATGAATTTGTTCTGACACAGTTTAACTCGGAGTTCTTGTCATATTTTATTACCAATTTCTAAACTATAACAAATAAGCTGTGATAATGTGAGAAATGTTGAAGGTGTCTGAATACATTTTTGTTTGACTGTGTATTTTATTTTACAGTGAAGACTATGCAGTGCCATTTTAAATTAGTTTCTGGACACCTACAAACTAAAAAAAAAATGTAACTATTGTGTAAATGGCACAAATAAATAAATAGAACGAACATACAGTAAATATTAAACCATTTTAGACAGGACCCACTGTAGAACCTGCACCAGGGCTCCTCTAACCCCAGCTGCGGCCCTGGGTTAAGGTACCAATACAGAGCAATGCACTGTGTGTACTGTAAGAAATAAAACAAGAAGGCATGTGGTTTAAAAGATGGCAAGTAAAATAAAAAGCACATCTGTATGCAATACAGTTTCATTATTATCCGGAGCGGCTTACTATAAAAAGTTTGTGCGACCAAATCATGTTTTGCGCAAGGAACTGAAAAAGTTAGTCGCGCAAGTGCCACCAGTGGAAAAGGTTAGTGTAGTTCCCTGCTGACATCATATTTTATCATATAATCTCGAAAGCAGCATAAACGTCATCACAACCTCAGATTAAGACAGAAGCAGCAGATTCATAGATCAAATTAGTTATATAAACAAAATGCATCTATAGTTAACATAATATGCAGAATAGCCAAGCACAATAAACTACATTATAACAACATTTAATGTCGTTTAACTCTAAACCTAAATAAGTATCATTCAACAGTGTTCTGATCTAACTACACTATATACACTATATCTCTCACCTGTCAGCTGCAGGAAATCTGTCAGTTTGACCACAATCACAGGATGAACCAGCTGTGAAATATTCTTTAGCAGCTCCAGTCAGCAGAGGTTTATATTCACTGAGACATTACACCTTGTACGCTGCTAAAAACGGCTGACCTCCGACGAGAAAGCGCGAAGTCTGTCCCTGTGAAGGCGCTGCTTGACTCCTTTGTATGTTTAGCGAGGTGAATTATTGCGCTCGTCTGCTGGGGTGAACGGCAGCCCGTTTTCTGTGCTGAAGGAAAACATTATCCTTAGCATCCCTCTCTCATCCCTCAGAGTCAGTCCGTCAGCTGTGGAAAGCCGTGAGAGAACAGAGGGGCGCGCGTCGCTTGTGCTGCAGCGCCTCTAGCGGTGGGATGATGAATAGCGGCGCCACGGCGTTTAAGCGTCTAAATATCTACACTAACAGTTTATATAATATAATATAATATAATATAATATAATATAATATAATATAATATAATATAATATAATATAATATTGATGCATAAAACAAAAAAATCTAAATGTGCATATAATAATTTAGCAATATTCTATAATACTATATATTATTCAATAATAAATTGTGTGTGTGTGTGTGTGTGTGTGTGTGTGTGTTCGCGCGCGTGTGATTATGCATATGTCCAACAGCATGTAATATAATACTTTTATATTTTAAGGCTAATATTTAGAAAACCAAATATGAATATACAAACATATGCATGTGCTATCTATCTATCTATCTATCTATCTATCTATCTATCTATCTATCTATCTATCTATCTATCTATCTATCTATCCATCCATCCATCTATCTATCTATCTATCTATCTATCCATCCATCTATCTATCTATCTATCTATCTATCTATCTATCTATCTATCTATCTATCTATCTATCTATCTATCTATCTGTCTTGTCTCTCTCTCTCCCTCTCTCTCTATAGAACACATGTATATTTTTGTATTAATTTGCTTATATATATATATATATATATATATATATATATATATATATATATATATATATATATATATATATATATATATATATTAGAATATTATTCTATAATATTTCAGTTTTTTCCTAAATTCCTCGAAATTATTTTCAGAACTATTATCATCATTATTCATTAATTTAGCTTTACACACGATTCTGTACATGTACAGTAGATCTGTCAGTCAATATGAATATTACACATTTGTATGAATATTATTTACTATATGTACATTATGCACAAAACAAAATAATACTGACAGTAATAATAAATTAAAAAATGACTAGCATACATTTAAATGTATATTATGTATCTACGTTATGCACCAAATTAAAATGTTGCCTGCGTTTGTAGAGGTTATCGTGATAGACAGATAGACCTCCTGAAAAAAAAAAAAAAAAACTCAGATTCAAAAGCCCAGCGCACGCTCACATTATGACGTAATTCAGTGAAAGAGCACGCGCTCTTCTCAACAATGTCGACCACCAAAACACAGCAGCCGTGCCGCGCGCCTCCATCCAGCCGAACACGAGCACAACCGAGCAAATGAAAGCCAAATCTCCTTGTTGAGCGGTAAGTCAGAGTGCTCATAATGCACTCTTTGATTCTTATTTTGTCGCATTCATGTTTATTGTCAGGATCGCCATATCCCTTTAATGCATGTAAAAGAGGCGTGGCGGTACAGAACGCACGCAACAACCGTCCGAGAGATGATGCATTTGCTTAGCAACAGAGGAAAAGATGAGATGTGCATTTGTCAGCTGACTGTATGATGTATATCGACGGGCAGCATGGTCGACAAAAGTGCTTTGAGATATGCATAAAGGGTTCTTGTGCGTGTTTCATGTGGACGTTTCCACCAATTTACAGTATAATATACATTGTTTGCTGAAACAAGCAAAGCATACAAGCAAAACTGAAACAGAAACAAAGGGATGACGGTTTCATATTATGTGGCCTGCTGTGCGTGAGTCTGTCACACTTGAAAGCTTCGTTAAAAAAAAAAAGTGTATTAGAGCATTTTTTTTTCACTCTGTGCAATTGCTAGCAGAGGATGTCAATCTTATCAAATGCAATAAATTGTATAAATGCACAAATAATAATGCTATTTATTGTTCATAATGTGCTTACAAACAGCAAGAAATATGTTTCTAAAAATATAATAAACCACACCAAATGTGTTAGGTGCAATTCTACATTTTGTATGTTAGTGATTATTTAATTAAGTTCTTTAAAGTAAATTGTTTGCTAAAAAGCTAGGTAACAATAACATTCAATGTGAAACAAACCGCAGTCAGATCATCAGGAAGATCTTAAAGGGATAGTTCACCCAAATATTAAAATTATGTCATTAATGACTCACCCTCATGTCGTTCCAAACCCGTAAGACCTCCGTTTATCTTCAGAACACAGTTTAAGATATTTTAGATTTAGTCAGACAGCTCTCAGTCTCTCCATTGAAACTGAGTGAACGGTATACTGTCCATGTCCAGAAAGGTAAGAAAAACATCATCAAAGTAGTCCATGTGACATCAGAGGGTCAGTTAGAATTTTTTGAAGCATCGAAAATACATTTTGCTCCAAAAATAACAAAAACTACGACTTTATTCAGTACTGTCAGTCTTTTGTTCGTTATCTGGCTCGGCTCGGTGTTCATCTTCAGTTCTCTCTTCACAGCAGTTCAGTCAGTGTACTGTTTGAGTACATGAATTACTCCGGGATATTGGTTTGTTTGAACTCAGAGGGAGTGTCAGCCCATGGGCGTCAGTTTGGTTTGAAATGTGGTGGGGACAGAGACGCATTCAGAAGTGCATTTTCAGAAGTGCTGGGTACAATGATGCATTTTTTTTTTTCTCTCTTTCGCGCAGGTCATGTTTTGAAAGACGTCCTGTATCTTATTAATGTAAATAAATAAAAATGTATACAAAAATGTGATGATGTCCGACTCGTTTTATGAAGAAGAAAGCCGTACAAAGCATTAGACATATGATATATGACCCACTAATCTGCTTCATATCATCATATAAGTACCATGTTGACAATATGACATGGCCATGACGTGGTTTAATGTACCTAAACAATGATTACCAAATTTCTCTTTCATGTTGCTTTGTTATAACCACTGAAAACGGGGAAAAAAATCTAACCCAAAATCGGGCCTCGCGCTACATTATCCCGCTTATTACATGGCTACCCACCAAATAAATCAATAATTTGACACAAAATATTGATTTAAAAAAGAGTTTATTGATTTAAACACGATTGTATTGCTTCCGCTAAAGAAAATAGTTCCGTCTCTACGATTAGAATCCTGCCGCGTCCATAGCAACGCTCTGTTTTTCATGGCAACGGTGTTATTATCAAGAAATAACAGACTTCATTCTACAGTGGAATTCAACCAAGCCATGTAATAATTTGATTTAATTCCCAGTACAATTTACCATATCTACACACAACACAACTTAAGCACTACAAATTTCAATTTGTAGTGCCACGACTTAGGTGCACTTGAGCAAGGCATCGAATCCCCAACTGCTCCCCGGGCGCCGCAGCATAAATGGCTGCCCACTGCTCCGGGTGTGTGCTCACAGTGTGTGTGTGTGTTCACTGCTCTGTGTGTGTGCATTTCGGATGGGTTAAATGCAGAGCACAAATTCTGAGTATGGGTCACCATACTTGGCTGAATGTCACTTCACTTTTATCAAGATTGAAAAAGCAAAAATACGTGTAGCACATGAACACTATTGACTATCACACCATGATCTGACTGCTCTCAATTCACAACAACATGCATCCATCCAATCTACATCAGGCATTTTGACTAAAACTTGATCCATTCCTCATCATCATCATCATCATCACAATTATTTCAGAATTCAGCAATAGATTCAAGCAATAATTAAACAAGATACTGACTACTCAACAATCATCTCCCCCAACACTTGCTGTATGAACGCAAACCGTAACTAGCTAATTAAGTTGGTGGCTAAGGAAGTCTAACGTAACATTAATTGCAAGAGAAGAATTAAAACAGCCGATCCCTTGTGTGCAAATGCACAAGACCTAGCTATAATACCAGCAAATCTTAATAAACATAAGTTATCGCGTCTTACCTTTGTGTCAATGGTCTGCAGACCCTTGCTGTGTGTACAACAACATCCATTTGTTCTACAAGTTATCACTTTGATATGTTATAGTCCATGGCACTAGGATGCAACCTTGTGATATTGTATGAAGGCTAAATGACTTGCTCGTCTATGATACATTCGCCAGAAATTCTGGCCAATCCCAGCAAAGACTAGGTAGCCTCGTTCCTGCTCGTTCACTGTCCATTCCAAACTGTCAACTCATTTGAAAAACATTCTTTAAAAAAAAGAAGCGCGATAGTCATATAGACGGTTTCATCGGGCGCACGCGCCTGGACCTAAGTTAACTTCCGGTCTGTGTTGTGTATATCGGTCTGGCTGCAGTGCCTTCTACAAACGCGGTTAAAGTCAAGGCGATGAGTAGACTGAGGGCTCAGGTGGTTGTGCTGCGGGGTGTGTTTCCCATACATTTATTTATTTTTGGAAACTCACCACAATTTTAAAACTGATCGATTTTCAAAAAGGCTTCGCTGAATAAACATGAGTAACGTTATGTACTGCACGTTTAATAATAATAATCCCTTACATTTATATGTTTAAATATCAAAACGAGGCACAGGTGTTTTTTATATCGCTGTATTTCTGAAGGAAGACTTGCATGTTATATGCCTGATAAAGCAGCGTGTGTGAGCGTACTTTGTTTACAGCTGTTACTGGGGAAACCTCCATTTCTCGCGCTTTATGTCTATGCTTTAAAACATCTCCTATTGGCAAAGAATGGATTTGCATTCTCATTAAGTCCGCCTGATCCATGCAGCAAACATATTTTGTTTGTTATCAAAAAATATCTACTCTAGAGGGACTTGGCTGATGTTATTGATTCTATTTGGAAGTCTACCGGAAGTTAAGTTAGGTCCGCAAAAGCGCGCATGCGCTGTAACGTTTGTTTATGTTGTTGCCGTTGAAACCGTTTATAGAGAAAATAATAACAGTGACACGATGACTCCCCCTCCCCCAACCTAGAACGTACCCCAATGTTACAGTTGTTGCAGTTTTAATGAACAGAAAAGCGTGTAGCCAGCGCAGCAGCAGAACTCGAGGTTTTAAAAAAAAAAAAAAGTGGTGGGTACAAAATGACTCATGACGAAATCTGGGGGGGACACGTCCCCCCCGTCCCCCCCGAAATCGACGCCTATGTGTCAGCCACATTAAAAAAGTTAACAGCTTAAGTCATTTGTGGATTAATGCGTATTGGAGAAGCGAACCGTTTTAAAACGATTCAGTTCGATTTGGTGAACTGGTTCAAGAAGATCCGGTTACATCGAGTGATTAGTTCGCAAACCGGATATCACAAACTGCAGTGAACGTGCTCACAACAGACACGGAGTTTTGCTATTTTTGGACCAAAATGTATTTTCGATGCTTCAAAAAAATTCTAATTGACCCCTCTGATGTCACATGGATGTCACATACTTCGAAGATGTTTTTCTTACCTTTTTGGACATGGACAGTATACCGTGCACACAGTTTCAATGGAGGGACAGAAAGCTCTCGGACTACCGTATTTTCCACACTATAAGGCGATTATAAGGTGCACCTTCAATGAATGGCCTATTTTAGAACTGTTTTCATATATAGGGCACACCAGATTATAAGGCGCATACCTGTAGAATAGAAGATACTGCAGTCAAACGTTTGACTGGGTTTGCGTTATGCATCCACTAGATGGAGCTGTGCTAAAGGGAATGTCAACATTTTGACAGAGCGCCTTGATCCATATATAAGTAGGGTTGGGTACCTCTCGGTACTGGAGGGGAAAAATTAATGTACTATGTATTTTTGCTTAATAATGTGTCGTGCACATTTTATCTCACCAAACAGTTCTAATGTGCGATCATATTAAGACGTTTGTCTGTGAGATCTGCGAGATCTCTCATGCGCTCCGCGGAGGCTGTCTGTCAGTCACACACACACACACCACAACGAGCGCGGCGCACACACACAGTACAAAAACTCCCGCTTAATAATAAAGAGTGACGATGGCGAAGAGATTTGCTTAATAATGTTATCGTGCACATTTTATCTTACCAAACATTTCTAATTTGTGATATTATTAAGACGTTTGTCTGTGAGATCTGCGAGATCTCTTATGCATGCCGCGGAGGCTGTCTGTCAGTCACACGCACACACAACAAGAACGAGCGCGGCGCACGCACACGCATAAGGGGCCGTTGACATATCACGTCTTTTGCGCGCTCAAGTTCGTTATTTCAAATGTAGGCGCGCTGTATGCGCGCTCATAATGGAAGTGATCCGCTCGCGACGCGCACGCGTTTTTTCCAGGCGCGTCCGCACCGCATCGAGTTAAAAACATCTCAACTTTTCAGAATGCTGCAAGCGCACCGCAGGTCATGTAGCTTCCTCACCTTTTCAGTAACAACGTTGAAAGCTCAGCCAAGATGAAGGAACAGCTGATAGCTGTATGTGGATTTTTAAATTAATTTAGTAGCAGTGCTACTGCAAGCAGTTTTTGGTGCTGCAAATCCATTTATCCATTGCTGAAATTTTTAATACAAAGAGTGACGATGGCAGAGACAGCAAAACGTTCCAAAGTGTGGTTATACTTCACTAGAGTTGATGCAGTCAACACTGGTTGTCATAAGTGCAACAAAATTTTTGCATGTAAGGGCGGAAACACAAGCAATCTGTCAAAGCATCTTTCAAATGTGCATTATGTGCAGACAGAGAAATGCAAAGTTTTCGACTGCCTAACGAAACACAAAGTAACACAACACAAAGTACCGTAAGAATACCGTTAAAGTACCGGACCGTTAAGCAGTATCGGTAAGAGTAGTAATACCGTTAAAACCTTAACGATACCCATCCATATATATAAGGCGCTCCGGATTATAAGGTGCACTGTCGTTTTTTGAGAAAATTAAAGGCTTTTAAGTGCGCCTTATAGGGAGGAAAATACGGTAAATCTAAAATATCTTGAACTGTGTTCCGAAGATGAACGGAGGTCTCACTGGTTTGGAACAACATGAGGTTGAGTTATTAATGACATCATTTTCATTTTTCGATGAACTAACCTTTAATTTAAAACTGATGGTTTTGCATTACCCTGAACGAGTTTATTTCATGACAATGTCAGTCCGACTTTGCATTATCTCACTGATTCACCAAATAAACAAATACATTCACATGAAATATTGATTCGAAATGTTGAATTATGATTGCAGAGTATGGATAAAAATAATAAAAGAATATATATAAAGTAAATAGCTGGCAAGAAATATCTCTCAAAAAAGTCAGGACTGTGAGATATAAACTCAGAATTGAGAGGAATAAATGTACAATTGTGAGATTAAAAGTAGCTTTTTATTTAAAAAAAAAAAATAATGAGAAAAACTTAGGACTGTGATATTTGAAATTAGAATTGCAGGGGAAAATTCTGAATTCTATGTTTATGTCTTTTTAATTTGTACTTTTTTTCTGAAGTTTGAATTTGAGATGAAATTCACTTTTTTTTTCATAGCAGTGATACAATTATACAGTTTAAATATATTTGAGGGTTTTGCATCTTTCTTAAAGGGTTTATTTTATAATATCGTCTGCCTAACTTTAAATTATCTTACTGATTCACCAAATAAATAAATACATTGACATGACATTTTGGCCATGGAATAATTGTAATTGCAACTTTTTATTTTTCACAATTCTGAATTTATATCTCACAAGAAATACCGGCAGTTTTAAAGAAAAAGTCAGAATTGTGAGATAAAAACATGCGATTTTGAGGAAAAAGTCAGAACGATAAGATATGAGCTCAGAATTGCAAAATATAAACTCACAATATTGAAAAAGTTAGAACTGTGTAAACTCAGAACTGTGAGCTACAAACTTGCAATTATGAGGAAAAAAGTTTTTATTTTTATTCTATGACGGAAGCAATAAAGAAAAACAGAATTGCGAGATGTAAACTCAGATTTTAGAGGTAAAAAGTCAGAATCGCGATATATATAAACTGGTATAAACTTTTTTTTTAAACTTTTTTTTTATTCAATGGCAGAAACAAGCTTCCATAGCAGAGTGATACAGTCTAACCCAATCTCATGAAAGTATAAATAGTACACCAAATAAAAATGAAAACTCGTGGTATTGATATCAAAAATGGACTTTGGCGTGCATATGCTACGCGATGGATAGGTTTAGGATTGTGGGGTAGATCATAGACCTGCGTAACATATGCACGCTAACAAATTTTGTATCATATGCACGCCAGTGTTCATTGTTGCGTATCAATACCACGAGTTTGCGTTTTTATTTGGCGTACTATTTATTCGCATTTTCATGAGACTGGGCTCTACATACAATTCTTTATGATTATACAAATTAGACCACATATTGACCAATCAGAATCAAGAATTCCAGAGAGCTGTGTAATTATCTTTATTCTTAATTGAAGGTCCCTGTTGTTATCTGTTTAATAGGTGTTTTATGCCACTGTGGATTCTCTTTTGTTCAGATCAGGAAGGTTTAGAGGAGGACATGGCTGCTCAAGAACCCTCCCCCCCATCCTCCATGGAGAACAATAAGCCTGGTTTCCCAAAGAAGATTCTGGCCAACAAACTTGAAGACAAACATTTATGCAACTGCTGTCAGAACATTTTGAGAAGACCGTTCCAAGCGCAGTGCGGCCATCGCTTTTGTTTTTACTGCTTCAACCGGACTGTTGGGTAATTCAGTCTGCTGATCGAAAACAGATGCCGATAAAATGCACTTCTGATGTGATGACTTTAAAACATTAAATCGAAGATCATTAAGGCAAATGACATGAAATTTTATAAATCTCAAAAATACTGGAATGATGATTCTTTTTGAGAACATCACTTTAAAAAGTTTGAAGTTTGTAAGATTTTGTTCTTCTGCTCACTAAGGCAACATTAAAAAAAAAAAAAAATCTAAATTACAGTAAAAATGTGAAATATTATTACAATTTAAAATAACTATTTTCTATGTGAATATATGTTAAAATGTAATTTATACCAATGATGCGCAGCTGAATTTTCAGCATCATTCCTCCAGTCTTCAGTGTCACATGATCCTTCAGAAATCATTCTAATACAGTTATATATTTGCTGCTCAAGAAACATTTCTGATTATTATCAATGTTGAAAACAGTTTTGCTGCTTCATATTTTTTTGTGGAAACCTAGATGCACTTTCTTCAGGATTCTTTCAGGAATAAATATAGAAAATCTTCGAAAGAACAGCATTTATTTGAATCATCCAAAGCATCAGTTATCAATGACTTTGCTGTCACTTGTATCAATTTAATACATTATGTGTCTAATATATGTATATATCAAAATAGTACATGTGTGTCGCATTGCCATTTTAGATCTGGACCGCAGAAATGCAATGCCTGTATCAAGGAGGACATCTTCGAAGAGACCACGTCGATCCTCATACAAGGATGCGTAAGTGCAAATGCAAATATCCAGACTTGTGAGTGTTTTTAAAGCCAAATCCTTTTATTGCAGAGCATGCACATTCTCTGTGTTTTCTTGCAGGCGTTTCCCGACAATGCTGCCAGAAGAGAAGTTGAAAATCTTCCAGCTGTGTGCTTCAACGAAGGCTGCTCCTGGAAAGGCAGTATTAAAGATTATGAGGTAACTACTACATGTGCATACTGTAAATATCTAGTGTAAATGGACAGCTTGTCATTATTCAGTGAGTTACATGTGTCATATCACTGTTTTTTTGTAGTTGAGCCATGAGGGGAAGTGTGAGTTCATGATTCTGCCGTGTCCTTTGTGCAAAGAGCTCATTAGACTGAACGAACAGGAGCGTCATAATGAACGCGAGTGTCCTGAGAGAACGCTCAACTGCAAGTACTGCAAAGAGCCATTTCACTTCAAAAACATCAAGGTAAGTAAGTGCTCGGAGAAAAGATCGGAAGATCACAAAAAAGCTCTTTATGGCACAAAATATTGTGTTTTCACAGGCCCATGATGAGATCTGTCCCAAATATCCTATGATTTGTGAAGGATGTGCGAAGAAGAAAATCCCCAGAGAAAAGGTGTGCTGATCAAAAGCTTATCACTCAGTTACACTGAGTTCAAAAAACAGAACAAGCAACAGGTATGGATTCTTTGCTCTCCTCTTTTTAGTATGTTGACCACATCAAGTTCTGCAGCAAGTTCAGGACTCCGTGCAGATATCATTTGGTTGGCTGCGACTTGTCAGTAAGTACAGTTTTCATGTAGTTTACTAAATTTGACAAAAATAACCACAATCAGTTGAAGTCCAAAAATGGTCATGAAATACCCTTTTTTTTTCTTCTCCATCCCAAAACTCAGTGGACAACATAATGTACATACAGCACAGGGTTGTTACTGTTAAAACTAAATGCTAAATGTTAGTTTAACTAGTTGAACTTTGTAGACATTCAAAAACATGAATAAAAATGAGAAACGCAACAAAATTACACAATTAAAGTGAAAAGAAATAATAAAGAATGCAATATACAATGTTAAGAAAACAGCAATGAAATAGCAAACAAATCAAATGGATTTTATAAATGTTTAACTGAAATAAAGTAAAATAAAATGTAGATGAAAAACCAACAACAACAACAACAACAAAAAAACTTAATGACTGCAAAAAAGTGAAATAAAAACTACAAATTTCTAAAACTAAAATAAATAGAAATTAAAACTAAATAGATATATAAAAACATTAATATTTGATTCATATTTAATGCATTTTTAAATAATATTAATTTAATAAAAATGACTAAAGCACGAAAAACCTAGGCAAAAATAATAAAATAATGAAAATAAATGCTGATTCAATATATTGATAAATGCTTAATTTAGTAATAATAATAATAATAATTCAAAAATAAATTCAAACCAAATAGAAAAAAAAGAAAAACATAAAGTGAAATTAAAAATATCCTGTGTTGAACTCAACTCACAGTGCAGTTGCACGACGTGAACGTTTACATTCACATCTGTAGAATAAATCAGATGGGACGAGTTACATGCTGAAGTTTAATCCAGCTGGTTTCTCTTTGAGGTGGAGAAGGAGAAGATCCACGATCACGAGCGTGCCTGTGCTCACGAACATCTCAACCTGCTGTTGCACTACATCATGGGCATGAAGGTCAGTCTGGAGGGTCTGCAGCCCCAAAGCCTGGAGCTGGCCGGTCGTAAAGCACACGAGCTTCACCAGGCGCTCCGAGACCTGGAGACCAGAGTCAGTCAGCTGAGCGCCATCCCCGGCCCGACCGGACCTCCCGTGCAGGGGGTCCCCTCCTCTTCATCCTCATCCTCGTCCTCCTCTGTGCCTCCGACCACGCTGCCCACCTCCTTCACTCCTCTGCCCAGCTCGGTGGGCGCAGCGCTGGAGCTCCAGCTGCACAGCGAGAAGACCAAGGTGGCAGATCTGGGCCGTCGCTGCCAGGAGCTGGAGGTGAAGGCGGGGACGTTTGAAGACGTGGTCTGTGTACTAAACCGAGAAGTGGAGCGCTTCGCAACCACCATGGAGGCCAGCAACCGCCAACACAGACTCGATCAGGACAAAATCGAGGCTCTAAGCAACAAGGTAACCCTGTTAAGACTGATATATGAAATAATAGTCCGAATTTATTTTAAATGGAACAATTTATTGAAGGTTTAGGTTGCATATGTGTTTATGTTGTGTATACATCAGGCTTTTATGTCTCATATAGTATTATATAGTGAGAATATGGAAGAAAAACAGCACAATCTTATTCAGAGGCCCCAACGGAGCAAAATATGCAATTTGATGTAGAATCTGATATTTATATGGCCAAAAAGACAAAGCAACCTCAGATAGATTGTAATGTAAATCAATGAGACTTGTATAACACTATAGCAGATACTATCAGATAACTTCCATAATATGTCTCAGTAAGATGATATTTAAATGCGTAGTTTAATGATCAAAGCTCTATCATTTCAAAACATATAATGCATTGCAAATACAACGATGATCCCTTAAAAGACTGATGGCCATATTTGATATTCACATTTTAACATGAAGTGATTATTTATTATTGTGAATCAGTAAAAATTTTTGTATTTACTACTACTTCTAAAAATAACAATAGTAATAACTTAGTAATAACATAACTTAGACGCTTTTTTAGATGATGGATTCGAATAGAAATGTATTTTTGTGAAGAAATAAAAATTTACATATAGGCTAATATTGCATATTTTCTCTCTATATAAAAATCTATATGCATGTATGCAAATATATAAATGAAACTAAGAGAACACATAATAATAGTATTAATAAAATGGAAGCTTTTAAAATACAAATAGGGTAATTTTAAGCATATATATATATATATATATTTTTTTTTTTTTTTCGTGAAGTTGTCACACTACAGTACATCTCTCATTAATATGACTTTTTAAGATTATATTTATAAACTGCTTAGTTTTATAATCAAAGCTCTGTAGTTTCAAATCATATATGCAACCCAATACAATGATGACTGAGAGATGAACAAACAAAAAATGTTCCTCAAAAGGCAGATGGTCTTATTTGATACTCATATTTGAACATTATTTAAAAAGAAAATATGTATAGCTAATCAAGTGTTCATCTGGAATTATTACTAACAATATAAGAGCTATTCTTACAGTATTTCACAGCAAAAAAGATAAGTGAAGCACAAGCTGAAAGTGAACATTTGTACAATTACATAAAATGCTTTTTTTATCAGTGAATCAACAGAAGGCATGTAGTAGAGTTTTTTTTTTTTTTTTTAGAAAAGTTCAGTTGTTGTAGATATTGTGGTTCTTATTGAATATAATACAGTAGGATTTAAAGGGTTCACATTGTGATCCATGATCACATCTTTCTTTGCCATGTGAGACTCAATTATGCTCTAAATCTAATCAAACGGCCTCACCACGTCCGTATTTCTCCATCATGTCTCTCTGTGTCTCATGCAGGTTCGTCAGCTGGAGCGGCAGGTGGGCGTTAAAGACCTGACTGTGGCTGAAATGGAGGGCAGATTGCGGGAGATGTCTGCCACCACGTTTGATGGCGTCTTCATCTGGCGGATATCAGATTTCACAAAAAAGAGACAAGATGCCATTGCTGGACGGGCGCCTGCCATGTTTTCACCCGGTAAAAACAACCACATTAGTCAGAATAGACACTGTAATTCTTTTTGATTTGTCAGTTATATATTTGGACCAACATGCTCTTTGGTTTTGTTCAGCATTTTACACAAGCAAGTACGGATATAAGATGTGCCTGCGGATTTACCTGAACGGGGACGGGACAGGTCGTGGGACGCATCTCTCGCTGTTTTTTGTGGTGATGAGAGGAACGAGTGACGCACTGCTCAAATGGCCATTCAATCAGAAGGTACATCACAGATTTCTTTTTTTTAGACTCATTGTCTTCAGACTAATGCTAATTGTTACCACAAAACCAGTCATAAAAGTCAATAAATAAGCTTTCCATTGATGGTTTGTTAGGATAGGACAATATTTGGCCGATATACAACTATTGAAGGTGCCAAAAAATCTAAATATTGAGAAAATCAGTTTTAAAGTTGTTCAAATGAAGTTCTTAGCAATACATGTTACTTATTAAAAATTATGTCTTTATACATTTATGGAAGGAAATGTACAAAATATCTTCATGGAACATGATCTTTACTTAATATCCTAATGATTTTTGGCATTAAAGAAAAACTAATATTTTGACCCATATTTTTGGCAATTGTGAGTTATGAAGTCAAAATTAAGATTTATAAAGTCAGAATTGCGAGATATAAACTTGCAATTCCAGGAAAAAGGCAGAACTGTGAGATATGAAGTTGCATGAAATTTAGAGTTTTTTTCTTGCAATTGCGAGTATAT
Organism: Carassius carassius; assembly: GCF_963082965.1. Lineage (NCBI taxonomy): Eukaryota > Metazoa > Chordata > Actinopteri > Cypriniformes > Cyprinidae > Carassius > Carassius carassius. The sequence goes on from NC_081759.1 coordinate 2,966,085, forward strand.
ATCTCACAATTCTGACTTTATAACTCGCAATTGCGTGTTATATATATATGACTTAAATATATAAATATATATTAGTATATTTTAAGTTATTAAATTATATATTGGATTATCTATTTTAATATTAAGAATAGTATTAACATTCTGTGTTTTAACCAAGGCAATGCAGGTAAGGAAAATGAAATGAACCAATTATCACAGCCTAACCTATCCTAAATGCATTCAAAATGCATGCATTGCTATGTGTTTGTGAGCTGAAGTTAGTAACTTTCTTCCAGGTGACGCTGATGCTGCTGGATCAGAGTAACAGAGAGCACATCATCGACGCGTTCCGTCCCGACATCACTTCCTCCTCGTTCCAGAGGCCTGTAAGCGATATGAACATCGCCAGCGGCTGCCCGCTCTTCTGCCCGCTGTCCAAGCTGGAGGGCAAGAACTCATACATACGCGACGACACCATCTTCATCAAAGCCATCGTGGACCTCACTGGCCTTTAGGTGTTCTACTTTCGTACAGCATGGTGACGCAGGATCTGCTTCACCACAGCAGGAGATTTGTTCCACAACGTCTGTTTTGACACGTTTCCCTGCATGTGCTAATCCGTCACAAATGTTGCACTGATGCATAGTTCCGGAAATGGTTGGTTGAGCTCTGCAATAGGAAAAAACTGTCTTGAAACACTGGAATTGAACGTGAAGTCCGGTCCAGTTACATAGATTACAATGGAAAATCGAAAGGAATAGTTCAGCCAAAAATTGTAGATTGTTTGTTTCTTTATTAGGACAGATTTAGAGAAATGTAGCATTGCATCACTTGCTCACCAGTGGATGCTCTGCAGTGAATGGGTGCCGTCAGAATGAGAGTCCAAACAGCTGATAAAAACATCACAATTATCCACACCTCTCCAGTCCAGCAGTTGACCTGTGAAGACAAAATGTATGGAAGAAACAAATCCATCAAGGCATTTTAAACTGCACACGAGGTCTCTATCCAATTTATTGCTTTCTCCAATGAAAGACTTCTCGACTGAATCAGGAGAGAAATATGCACAGATCAAACGCAAGCTAAAACAGTCCCAAATGGAATGGAATTTGATGTGAAAGGACAACAGGGATGGACTTCTTCACTGGAAGGAAGCATTATTATGAATTCTGAACTCGTATCTTGGCCAAAAGCAACTGCGGTTTGAAGTTAAAATCTCTTGAGGGATTTTTTTCTTTTGGCGTCACAAGATTTTAATTGATGGACTGGAGTGTTGTGGATTACAGCTGTTTGGACTCTCATTCTGACGGCACCCATTCACTGCCAGAGGATCCATTGGTGAAAAACTGATATACTTCTCCAAATCTGTTGCAATGATGAAACGAACTCATCTACATCTTGGATGCCCTAAGACGGAGTACATTTTCAGCAAATTATTTTAGTTTGAACTATTCTTTTAAACTCTACAGCAGAACATAAGCTGTTTTGCATTTACTGTACTAATTACTGTAGGTGGAAAATGGGATTTAATCACAGTAAAATGTGTTAATATTATCAGCAGCTCAATGCATCCTCTAATTAAACGATTTAATAAACAAACACGCTGCTTAGCATTGTTATAAATTGCAATTTGCATGTCGAAGTGGATAAATTGTGCTCCTGTAGTGCTAAACAGTTTTTTTAATTGTCCCACAGTGAGTATAGTGAGGGTCATGATGGTGGATTTCCTTTAATCGTTGTTTGGATACATCTGTGGAAGATAGTTTGAAGTTTAAGGGTAAAAATGGTATAAATCTTACCGTAGGTGTCTGGAGCTGGAGTCTTGTGCACATGAATATTCAAGTTATTACATTGCATTTTGTATATTTATAAGAAACAAGACGAGTCTTATTACTTTTGCAAATAAGAATATTTCTACAGTTAACGAGCTTGAGTTTGTAGTGCTTGTCGGCTTCATAGAGTGCGAGTTTGTATTTAATTCCTTTTCAATTCTTCTCACTGCCAAACGAGGTACGAGGCAGTTTTTGTGTATTTTCTAGTCTAAATTGAGATGTTTACACAGGACCAAGCATTTGAAAACGTTTGCTATACAATTCTCTTTTATATTTGGCATTGGGGGGTGTAACTAGTTAACCAGAATCCACTGATTTTAAACCAGTTATGACAACTATTGAAACTTCTCTGTGCATGGGGAGCCTCAATCTGCAAATGCACATGATATGTATTATCACACACAGTTTACTCATCCAGTGAGTGACGACACCACTGCTGACATACTTTAGAGATGGATAAAATAAATATTAAACATAATGATTATTATTTAATATGATACACTGCTTCTATTCTTAAAAACTGAAAGCAGATATCAATATACTGTATTCATACTATATAAGCGATCGATATGTATCTTTATATATAACCATAAACTCTTTATACAGTATATGTATATACAGTTTACATCTATTTTATTATATTTAATGCATATTATTTATATAGCTGTACATGTGCAGTCATGGTGGTTTAAAACTAACTTTAACTTCTTAGTAAATTGTCAGAAATGCAGATTAATTTGTACATGAGATGCCTTGCCATAACCTAAATCCGATCACTTGATAGGAGAAATAGTTCATCTTAAAGCTGAGAATCTATAAACTGCAATACTAATGAGGCGTTTATTAAAAGGGACGAAGTTAATAATTCCATACGTTAAAAAGAGATGTTATACTGTGTTTCTGTGACATTGTTTGTGCCAAATATGCATAGTGAAGTGCTGTTAGAGTTATTAGATGATGATCTGTCCTTTAATGAAAACTGATTGAATGTATGTCAAACTTAACATGTGCAATTTTATAAAAACTAAAATGTAATTTCACTTTTTTTCTCTTTAAATTGAGATTTGTGCCAGGTGAAATTCCCAGCTAATTTTTCAAGCATATTACAGTGCAAATTATAAACTTACAGATTTGTAAAATTCATAACAATGGACTGCTCATTCACAGCATTTTATTACTTTTAATGAATAGTTATTCTGGCTAACAAACGTTACTAAATGTTGTATGTACCAAAAAATAAGCTACAGTAATTAATGCCAAACCTTCATTTCGTGTACATTTTTTTCCTGTACCTTTATCTATTTTAATTTTATCAAAGTATGTTTCTATGTAACATGCAAAAAAAATGGTCATAAAAAAAAAACACATTTCACATACCTTGATCTTGGCTACTGTTGATGTTTTACAATCTCATGGTCATGGTCTGCTCAGTCGCTTGGTTTTATAAAGACTACAATTACACTGTCACAAACAAATGCATTATGCTATTATGCATAATTAACATTGCTGGCTGTTTTAGAACAAATAAGAATATATATATATATATATATATATATATATATATATATATATATATATATATATATATATATATATATATATATATATATATATATATATAACAACTAATAATAACATAATTATACATTTGTATTATCTATTATATAATATTTAAGTCTCTCTCTCTGTGTGTGTGTGTGTGTGTGTGTGTGTGTGTGCTTTTTAACAATGAATATAATTATTATAGTATTATTTTATATTATTATTTTATTATATTATTCATTATTATTATTATTTTAATACAAATATTTTATATTAATTGTTAAAAACACATTTCTATGTGAAGATTACTATTTATTTATTTGCTTTTTTTCTGGATAGGTAAAGAGGAATTGACAACACATAAAAATCCCATCACTAAAAATGACATTTTTATTTCCTATTTTGTTGAAGATCAATTTCAGACACATTCCAGGAGAAGAGATTGAGTTTAATCAACACTTTTAGGGATTATAGTTATTGAGAACTCTATGAGGGAAAAGAAAACATTGTAAAAATAAATTTTAAAACAAATGATCAAATAATACATAATACAATCCTTTCAGAAAACAATCACATTGAAATGTGCTTCTTTAATTTTGAAAACTGACTAAAAGAAAACACTTATTTGCACCATCCTGGCTACTGTATGTCAGACCTGAGTGTGGCAGTGAATCAGTTGAGGAATGACTTCTGAACAAGAACTGTATAAGATATACAGTGAATATTTCCTTTAATCATTCTGAAAATTGAGGTTTGTTATAGGAAGATGTTGTACCATGATTCAAATATCACATTTCACGTGCCTCTTTATGGAAAACCCTCCACCAATCACGACTGTTTATAACATATTCTGTCTCTAATGAAACCGTATTTGGTGGCATTCTCTAGTCCAATAACGTTAGAACATGGAAGGCAGAGTTCAAATGGCTAGAAATGTTTCACTCAGGAGATCTAATTGTATCTGTCTGTGACGAGAGATGTGTGGGATTTTGGAAAAAAGAGAAAGAGGGACATTTAAAGTCTATGATCTTTTCCGTCTGCCTTCAAAGTTTCTGAAATTGACTGGCCGGATCTTCATCTCCGCGAAAGGAATCGAATGCTCGTGGCCTTTCCAGTGGAACCAGTTGATGCCCTGTGAATTGAAATAGTTTCATTTATTTTAAATATGGTACAAAGCATTTCACTGTCGTATATGAAGGGGTGTAAAGTACTTTACTCAAATATTATTTGAGGGAATCTGAAGCATTACTGAACCTAAAGACTTGGACTATTTTTTGGATTATATTTGCAAGGTAAAAATACTACTGTATGTTTCTACCAAGTTTATTAATCTTAGTTCATGGTCCTTTCAAAATTTACTAGTACAATTTTCATTTGTTACATTTTTAGAAATGTTAGGTGCTCCTGTCATGTTTATAATTTTTTCTTTATGTTAAATATTACTATTTTTTTTCCAGTTTTAGGTTTTGTTATCTTTCCATTTATTTATGTTCAGTAATTTTTGTTTAAAAACTTAAGCTAAATAAAAATTACAAAGTGAAATAAGTACGTTTTTCATCTAATATTTACATAACGTATCTCAATTAACAAAAGTGTTGAACAGTTTTACATTCAGAAGGACTTAACCCCAGAACTAACAATGAAAAATAACTTTTGTCAATCTTATGGTGTATTCACACCAAACGCTAAAGTCAAACGCTAAAGGCACATCTGGTTGAATAAGAAAATGGATCCAACTTTACAGAGTTGTGTGCGCCTCTGTATGGTCTGTGTTTGGTTTTTAATGGGGTAAGTCATCTTTACTGAGATCATGTTTCCAGTGTTTAATTTTACTTAATATGGAAATATTTAATTTAATTTTGATGTAAAATGTAACTGGTTAAAACAGCTCTTTACTTTGTTCTGCAAGTGGAAAATCTGACTTACTTTGCTGTGACTGCTGTCTCCATAATTCCCCATCAGGTTCACTCGATGGCAGTTTTTATACCAGAACGCTCCCTTGTAGGACAGGGCACAGTTGGTGACCGCAATGTCATTGTCATTGTCATAGGTGGAGAAGGGCCTGTTCTGGTGATACGACAAGGAATCACCTAAAAAGAAACAATATTACAAGCTAAATATAAAAAAACACTTTTGCCATCGTTGTGCATGAAATATTAGAAATCATTTAGGAATTATGCATCATGAAGTATGCATGTATAAATCATCTTTCGATCCTCATATTTGCATGAGATACTCCTAAAAATAAAGGTTTTTAAAGTTTTTTTTAAAATTATTATTATTGGCATTGATGGTTCCATAAAGAACTTTTCCATTGGTTCTTTGTAGTGTAAAAAAAAAAAAGTTCTTTAGATTGCTAAAATGTTCATCACAGTTTTGGAACAAAAATGGTTCTTCTATGACATCACTGCAAAAACCTCTTTTTTTTTTTTTTAAGTGTAATATGTAAGACAATGGATAAAAGTGTATGCCAAATGCATAATGTACTGTATATGCAATTCACCTGCGGTACCACTGTATGCACCAATCTGGATCTTGTAGCGGGAACGAGGATCTGCGATGTAAAATTTATCGTAGGCAGCAAACACACTCTCCTGTCCGTCACGCAGGTCCACGCGCAACTCATACTGACCGGCTGAGGTGATTTTGTGAAGATTTGAAAGTCCTGAAAGACAAAGACATGACATCTCTGTCAGTAAACCCAGTAGATTTTAGTGCTATAATGACTTTGGCCTGTTAAAACTGAGTCGCACCGATCCAGAACTCCTCATTCGTGTCACCGAATCCTGCAGAGTAGTTCCTCCAGTTCCTGTAGAACTCCACCTTGCCGCTCTGACGCCGTAGGAACACCTGGGGAGATGAACATAATCGCTGGAGCGGGTCAGTTTTTCACCCAAATGTAACTTTAGTTGCACATTTTGTCTTCTGATAACTTTGTTTTCTGCATATTGAGATCTTGTTTGAGCTGTTTTAAGGACCAAGGTAGGGTTGCACCAGTTGTTTGTAAGTTCTTGGCACGTTCTTAAGTCAGAACATAGCTTGTAGGTTGTAAGCTGTCCATGACGTAATGCGTAGTCACATACAGTACTATGACATTTACCCTCAATGATCCAATAGCAAGTAGCCTTCACATAGCACAAGTTGTGTTAAAATGCTGTGAAATTTCAGTTTACCCTTGATTCTATGTTCTTTTGCCTATGAATGCTTGTTTCTGCCACAGAATAATAATAATAATAATAAAAAAATGTAATTACAACCTTTTAGTTCACATTTCTGACTTTTTTCTTGCAGTTGTGAGTTTATATCTCTCACTTCTGATTTTGCTTCTCAGAGGTTTACATCTGTCAGTTTTGAGTTAATATCTCAGTATTCAGGGTGAAAAAACTCACGGAATAGCAAAAAAAAACAAAAAAAATAAAAACACATTTGTGTTATAAAAAGTTACATTTACCTCTTTATTTATTTATTTTGTGGCAGAAACATTGATTACTTCAAATAAAATAAATATTAACTGAAATAAAACAAAATATAAAAATCTTAAACGTACATTAAGTATATGTACGTATATATATATATATATATATGCATGCTCTATTCCTCATGCTTCCATGCTTAATCGGGTTTGTCAAGAAGTGCCCAAAATATTTTTTTTTTCTTAAAATGTTAAATAGGGAGAAGTCTTATGGAATGAAGTCTTCCAGGTAAAATTAGATAACTGATTCAATTCAGCCAGTTTGCTGTTTTATTCCTGCTGTTATTCCTTGGCCGATGCTTCCATGAACATTCAGTTTATACACAGAGGTACGTTCCAACATATTTAGTAGTGTGTAAGCTGGAACTCAGTGTGTCTTTATGTCAGAAGTAGCCAGTGTAAACCGCTCATCTGGACTCACCATCCAGCCCCCGCCATCAGTGCTCATGTCACAGTAAACCTGGACCGGCAGCTTCTCGTCTCCGCTGATGTAAATGGTGTACGGCCCGGAGGACGTCTCTCCGTTCAGCAGAGCTTCTGAGCAATCCTTGGCGTTCCTGTAGCGCATGCCAACTGTACACAATATGAGGAAGAAAACAATCAGACACAAACATAGATCACAAGAACAGTGAGTGCATTTTCTCCCAGTCAAAAAGTGGATGTATTTTAATATAACGTTATGCATAAAAATGACATATGACTGCACAATAAAACAGTTAATATCCTTAATTCAGGGTTCGTACAGATATGCTAAATTAAAAGTTAAAAATGTATATATATATATATATATATATATATATATATATATATATATATATATATATATATATATATATATTAAACTAGTTATGAGACAATAATAATTGGTTCAAATAAAGTATCAAAACCAAGCAATCACATGGCTTTATTGAACAACACTGATAGAATACATAATGTAATATGACTATAAATAATATCAACATAACCAATTTAAGTACATTCAGTATTATAAGAAATACCTGTAGAGGGCGCTAACGGCCTGGTGATGTTTCACTTTACAGAGTGATTCAACGACGTTTAAATCTATTTAATTGTAATATTTGGACACAACCAAACTCAGAGCGATTGGTTGAGACTTTTATTTAGAAATGTACCACAAAAATCAACTTTTTATTAATATTGCGAGATGGCTTTTCAACGCAAGGAGTAATATCGCAAGATCTCGTGCGATGCCAGGCAAAAAGGCTCTGTATTTATATCAGACACGCTGCATCATTAATTTTGCAAGAAAATATTGTTTTATATATATATATATATAAATATATATATATATATACTGCCTTTTAAACATTCAAGTGCTTTTCAAGTACCTTTTCATAAATTTGGCTGTTTTCATGTACTTCAAGCACTTTAAGCACTTTGTATAAAACCCAGTTAATTATTGCAAGGTTATTATTGTTAACTAAAACCATATTACCTAACTATTTGAAATAAAGAGTAGTTGATATATATATATATATATATATATATATATATATATATATATATATGAACATTTTATTTCAGTTAATTGTCAAAGTTTGAAACAATAACTATATATGAAACCATAACTGTTACTCTTTTTTCCCTATTTTGTAGCATTAGTGTTATTGATTAAATATTACAAGAACAAAAACAATGATGTACAAACGATGCTATTTTAGAACAATGAATATACTATTATAGATTTTGTTAATTTAAGTTATGATTTAGTTTTGATTTAGATTTATTACATTTTCTTTTTTCATTTAAATTTGAGTCTTTACAATTTTAAGAGTTTCTGTAATTTTTATAAGTAGTTTTTATTAACCTCGAGTTTTCATTTCAGTTTATTATTATTATTATTTTTTTTTTTTAATAATTCAACTTAAACTGAGCAAAAACGAGAAAGGTTGCCTTGGAAACGTATTATTATTTTTTAAATGGATTATTGGCGTAAGAATTGTCGATTTTGATTTCATGGTGACTTTACGGTAGATTTGAACACAGTTTTCACAGCAGCGCTAGAGTAGAGGTTGAGCAGTGTGTGACCTGTGGTGAAGACGGTGCTGATCTGTGTGCTCCTCTTGTGCTCAGCGATGGCCTGCAGTCTGACTGTGTGTTCAGTGCTGCTGCTCAGAGCAGACAGACTGTGTGAGGTCACAGACGGCTCCAGATTCAGCTCCTGTGGGAACAGACAGCACTTATGATCTGAATACCAGGAAAAAAAACTCATCTTTTAAATATATATATATATATATATATATATATATATATATATATATAAATGTTTGCATGAATTGTGTACAGTAGTTTAAAAAAAAAAAAAAACATAATTTAATTTTTGGTTGAACAGTCCTTTTATATGGCCTGTATTCTTCTAGCACAACAGCCAGTAGCAGAAGTGGGTAACATCTGAAGGTTAGTAGTATGTGAGAAATGTCTGACCCTGACATCGCCGTCAGATGCTTGAAAGGTCAGGATATATCCGGTGATGGCGGCCAGCGGCGGCGTCCAGGTGAGAACGGCACTGTCTGTCTGAATATTACTGGCAGCCAGATCACGCGGAGCATCCACATCTACATACCAGCACAGAAATCAGATCACAGCCACAGTTATTCAGACAGTAAGATGACTTATGACTGAGCAGGAAATCAATTAAAACTGCATTTATTCATCAGAATCAAACATTAAAGTTTAATAAATTCAGCATTACATTATCAGATTACATTATATTCTATCTATCTATCTATCTATCTATCTATCTATCTATCTATCTATCTATCTATCTATCTATAATATTTTTAATAGTATTAATAGTATTAATAATAATAATAATAATTTGTGATGCATTAAATGATTTTCATCTTCAATCTGGACACATGAGAAATGAATAGTAAATTTCTTTAAACGAAACATATTTAATATTATTATTATTATTTTTTTTTATTTGTCTGAAAGATTAAATGTATTTCATTTTCAATCAGTACATATGATAAAATAGAAAATTTCTTAAAAATAAAACATAACATTATTATTATTATTAATAATAATAATGTTATAAATTGTTATGATAATGGTAATAACAAAATAATAATAGGACATTACTTTAAAAAAAATTATAAAAAAATAAAAAAACGTTAAAAGCTGTATTAAAGCTGGTTTTAATAAAACATTATTGCTACTACTATTATTTATTTAAAAAAATGTGATACATTAAATGGTTGTCATTTTTTAATTAGGACACAACAAAAAAGACTCTCGAAATATTTTATGTTAATATTAATGTTAATATTAAAGTTAAAGGTGTGTTTTGCATAAAACAAACAAACAAACAAACAAAAAAAAAAACACATGTACAGTATAAGATAATTTCACTATTATTTGTGACCCTGGAGCACAAAAGCAGTCTTAAGTAGCACATGTATATTTGTAGCAATAGCCAAAAATACATTGTATGGGTCAACATTATTGATTTTCTTTTATGCCAAAAATCATTAGGACTTTAAGTCAAGATCATGTTCCATCAAGATATTTTGTAAATTTCCTACCATAAATATATCTAAACCTAATTTTTGTTTAGTAACATGCATTGCTAAGAACTTCATTTGGACAAATTTAAAGGCGATTTTCTAAATTTTTTATTTTTTTTTGCTACCTTGACATTCCAAATTTTCAAATAGTTGTATCTCGGCCAAATATTGTCCGATCCTGACAAACCAAACATCAGTGGAAAGCTTATTTCTACAGCTTTCAGGTGATGTATAAATCTCAATTTTGAAAAAGTGACAATTAAGACTGGTTTTGTGGTCCAGGGTCACATTTTCTATCCAAATGCTCTCTGTTTCATGCGAGTGCCCCATATAGAGTGAAGTGTTCAGTAAAGGTGTGCGGCCAGTAGGGGGCGCTGGAGCAGCAGTAATGGCTGAAGCTCCTCTCACCTGTGGTGAAGTCTGTGGTCGCTGGAGCACTTTTCTCTCGGTTTCTAATGGCGTAAACATTGACAGTGTATTGAGTTCCTGGAGCCAGCGAGCTCATCTCAAAGTCCACCGTGTTTCCAGAAACCTGTTCTGATATCGGTGGCACTGAAAAACACAAGAATCAGAAATGATTCTATAAAACTAAAATAGATGAAAAATAACAACCGAACGACGTTGTGTGGGTTTATTTCAGGTTGTTGACGTGTCAGGCAGTGACAACAGTGTCCTGCAGTGTGACACACGATACTGAGATATCTAAAACTGTCTCTGCTCTACTCAGGGTGAACAGCAGCAGAGACAATGCAGACAAGTCAAACATGAATAAAGAAACCCGAAATAGAGCAACAGAGGAGTTTCCTCACCAGTGTCTGCGCTGTATGTGATCACATATCCATCCACGGTCGCCACGGCAGGTTGCCACAGCAACAGCGCCTTTGTGTCAGTGACATTGACAGCAATCAGACTGCGTGGCGTATCCAGGGCTGGAGGTAAATAATCAAATAATACATTAAATAAAATGACTTTGTTACAGTATTATTTGTATAAACTATACTTTATGTAAATTATACTATATATAATTGCATGTACCTGAATACCTTTCTAATACATATTTAGGTTAAGGGTTTTGTTTTCAGATCAGTAACACTGAGTTCAAGCAATTGTGATGCTTATCTTAGAAAACACTGGATAAGTTACTGAACCAACCTGTTGTAAAAGTGTCGGACACTGGTTCGCTCTCCTCAAGGCCTTTCACTGCAACAACCGACACCTGATATGCCTCTCCGGGGATCAGATTTTTCAGGGAAACCTGAGACTGTGACCCGTCCACTGTCAGGATCATGGGAGTACCTGTTAAAACACAGAAGAGAAGCAATTTTTAGTCTTTATTTACAACACTAGTTCTGTTGTTTGCAATGCATTCAAGCATTCTTCAGGGTTTAAGAGAACGGGTACTCGCCTCCTTGGACTGGGATGTGAGTGATTCTGTAGGAGTCCGGCTGGGATCGCGGTACAGTCCAGGAAACCACAGCTGTTGTGTCCGTGATATCAGAGAAACGAAGGTCCCGTAGAGCTCCAAGGCCTGTCAGACAGCAATGCAGATCCATATTTAGCAACAGAAAAAAAACATTGAAAAAACTGGTAAAATGATCCACCCAGGGTCCTTATGGCCATTAGGTTATGAAGTTAATTCAAACAGCCACTGGAAAATGGACAAAGAAAGAGCACTGATCTGCAGGAGAAGCGGGCCTTTCCCTGGTGCAATGAAAAAAGGCCTAAAAGAAAGATCCATTAGTCATAATAGTGCAAGAAACCGTTTTTAACATGATCAATCATGCCAAAATCATTCAGTTGCATTCCACAGATTTAACCTGGAACGAGACGATGACAAAAAGAAGGCATGTTATTTTGACCATAAACCGACACAGAGTCATTAGTTCTTGGTGCATGCGGACAAATTAACATCAGGTTTCCCAACAATGATGATGGTTTAGTAGTGAAATGAACATCGGGACACTTTCCTCTTGATGCATAAACACACACAACGTTCCTTCATGAGAGCATGCAAGGTTAAAGTCAACATGAACTGACCTTACTTTCTGACATTTGTCAAAACGGCTGTTTTTAGTGTCTAAAGCACCAAGCAATCTTATTCTTGCTGATTTGAAATGCATCAGGTAAAATGACTTGCGAACAGTATTTGCTGTTGACTTTAACCCTGGATTGAAATATATCATGACAGATACATTTCAAATCACGGTGCATCACAGATCAATACCTGTTAAGGATGAAGAATGTTACTCGGTTGTTAAAGATTGCACTTCCATCACATTGCAGCCAAGAAAGCCCCTCGATTCCAGAAATGAGCGAGTTTGACAAATACAATACCTGTTCTGGCAACAGCAGTAACGGGTTGGGAGCGATGTTCCAGCGTGACACCGTAAAGCTCAATTTCATACTCAGTTCCCCCCAAAAGCTGCGTTAAAACTTTGGTTCTTTCTTCGCCCGGCACAACGAACTCTCGAGGGTGGGAGAGCTTTCTCGAATCTCTAACTTTGAGAACGAATCGATCAAAGACGTCGTCTTCTGCCGTCCAGGCCAGCCGGAAACTCTCAGGGGTGACGTCTGACACAAAAAGGTACTCGATCTCTGGTTCTGCCTCTGATTGACAAGTAAGGGACATGTGTCTTTTTCTTGTTTTAACAAGAGTTTGAGACAGACTTGAGTGTGCCTTCCAGTCTCCAAGCATTCCACGTGCATCAAGCATGAGTATAACTTGTTAGTTAAACTCCGGACACATAGCAGCTAAACATAAACACGTCCCTTTATGACTTTTGATGCCAGTTAATATTGTAAATGGCATTGCAAATCATGCATGCCACTTACACAAGACTTTCTTTCCCACTTTACAGTGATTTCATGCATGGCTGTGGTTTATGGCCTCATATAAGATTGTGTTTCCATGTGAGCTGCTGGTGAAAAACTTTCCCAGCTGATGTTCCTCCAGTAACATTCAAAGATCTGTTATTGAAATGTTGGCACCAAAATGTTATTTACATATTTAACGTTTTACTCGTTTCAGTTGGTTCAGAGAAAATATATAATATATAAAAAATACATATATACACAATACTATAATCATATTTTTATAATTTAAATTAATATATTTTACATGAATAGAATGTTAACAGAATGGTAATTTAAAGGAATCTGAAACATTTTTAGTTTTTAAATGTTACTACTTGCTACTCTACTTGTTTCAGATGGTTCAGAGAAAATTCAAAAGTACCATTTTGTAACAAAATGTAACATTACCATAACTGTTTGCTCTAAAATACAAGTAACCAATGAAAAAACTATAAATGAATAAATAATAATACTAATAATAATTAAAAAAAAATTACTTCATGGGAACATTAGAACGATCTTCTTAGAACAAAATTTTCTTATATACAGTTTTTCCAGCCATTCAGAAGAAAACACAGTTCAAATATGGCATCACAGATATGTATGCTCATATTTTTGAGGAAATGGGACCAGTGAAGCATGTACTGATCTTACGAGCAGCACTAGAAACAAAGCAAAATGCTTTACTGATGGAGGAGACCTGGCACATCAACAAAGGACAGTGTTGAGGGGGTAGTTGAGTTGTGTAGGAGTTTCCCAACCAAAGCTTATATCAAACACAAGACATGTAAAAGAACTTGTAAACACAGGACATATTCATCTATGCTTTTTTTTTTATCTGAATGTGTCCCATGACTTCTGGTTAGTATTTAATTTTGTGCCTTTCTAGATCTGTTTGCAAACTGCAAAGGTATCCGCAGCTAAAGCAACACATGTAAATGTATTTATGCTGCAATCAAAGTTTGGGAAAAAATCTATTACACTTTGATATAGATATATATATATATCTTATATATATCAGCATTCACTTCACAAAAGATTTTTTTTAATGGTTTAATGGTTTTCTGGAATGTCTTCTCTACACAATAATTAATATTCATAAAAAAAAAAAAAGTAAGAAAAAAGTTTTTAAAAAAAATGCATTAACTAACATCTCTCTCTCTCTCTCTCTCTCTCTCTTTCTCTTAATTTTTTATTATTATTATTTTTTATATGCATATTGATTCCTGATTTTTCACACTGATTTTTCGTAAAACCATTTGGAAAAAAAAGAGGATAAAAAAATATTTACAAAATGCATTTAGTAGTATCTTTTGTGCAGTGAATGTTGATTGTTGTTCAGAAAAGACACTGACAACAGCAAAATTTGTCCAAAATTTAACTTATGAAAAATGACTAAAGCAAACATCAGTGGACAACTAAATGTCACCGTTGCCATCAGTACTTTTTAAACAACATTTAAACGATTTCATTTGCAGCGAATATAATTGTTGTTTTAAAATGGGTGACCAATCTGAAGCAGCATCTGGAGCAAGAAAAGTATCTTGAGCATATTGAGTGTTTACTGTAGAAACTATACAGTTCGCCAGGTTTTTTTCATGGCATTAGTGTGTGTACAACATTACAACCATCACACTCTTGCAACATGTCTTGTGCATACAACCCCTGAAACATTTTTTGTTACACATTAAAACATTTTGCTATTCAACAGAAAGTAAAAACTATCAAGCTTTGGGAAGTGAAACATTTAATGTGAAGGAGTGACGTGCAGTGTAATAAAACAAAAAAGCAGAGAGCGGTACCTGTTACAGCCACTGTGGTGATTGGTCGAGACTGTAACCCATTCCCTGACACCCCGGTCACACTGACCTCATAGCCAATGCCAGTGATCAGGCCCAAAACATCCAGTACGGTCTGGTTCCCCGGCACTATGAACTCTTGGGGCTCCAGCAGCTGACCTGAGTCTGACACCTTTACCTGAAAATGCCTGAAGCCCTCGGAGGAATCTGCCACCCAGGACACCCGAAATCCATACGGGGTAATATCCGAAACCGTGAGATTTTCCACTCTAGGTAATGACGCTGGGTTACGTGGTACAGCATTCATTTGGGTCCCGTGGTTGAAGTGTTATATGAGGGGACAATACAGGGTGAGGATATATAATTGATTCTGCAGTGATTGCAAATTCAAAATAACTAGTAATTTGTCAAATGTTACTCATCAGTTTGTCAGTATTAAGCTATGATTGTATGAGATTCTTGGTTTCTCAGTGTAAAATAATAGAGCATTCAGTGGGTGCAATGTTAATGTCATCAGCTCAGGCTGATGCAAAAATGAGTTTCCACACTGCAAATACTATTTTCTTTTCCTTGAGCAGGGCAAGTTAAGTTGCAAACTGAAACTCCATCTGAACACAAGCAATTTGTAATATATATCTAACGTCTACAAAAGAGCCTTAAACTAAAATCTCAGGTCACTGAATACAACGCAAAACCACAAGGGAAAAAATTGCTTTTAAAGGTCAATTTACACCAAGACCAATGCGACAAATTATCACAAACCAATAAATAAGTTAAAAAAAGTGTATATAACAGTGTGTGTGTGTGTATATATATATATATATATATATATATATATATATATATACACTGAAATATACAGTATATTGTATATACAAACTAAATCTGTATTTTTTTTTTTTTTTCCACACAGACAAGAGGATACAGTTGTATATTTTTACCAATTAAAAAAAAAGAAAAAAATAAACATAAAAAAGAATAAAAAATAAATCTCACTTAGTGTTAGAAGGCCTTTAGAGTTATTAAAGTAACCATGTAAATTATTACATGCATGCAAGTATGCGAAATAAATAAAAAAATAGGCACAGGCAGTTTCATAAATTTGCTTCCAACTAGTTCTAACCGGATGCAAACATTGTTAGTTCTGTCGAACTTCTGATTTGTTAGAAGCATAAAAAACTTGAACAGTACCTGTACTGGTATTGAAGGAAACTGCTGGAGTTTGACGGCCACGAGACAGACCATAAAACACTATATCATAAACCGTAGAGTCCATAAGACCCGTGACAGTAACGTTCGTCTCTGCACCTGACAGCCTGAGCTCAACAACATCATACAGCTGCTCACGGTCAGTGACACGAGCAGCAAAGCCATCCAAGTGGCCTGACAGTGTGCTCCAGGACAGCGTCAAGCTATTCGGCCGTGTTTCAGACACCACAATGGGGCCCAATTTAGGCTTTGGCTCTGGATGAATGAAAAAGAGTATTTGGTATTGGTACGAAACTTAATGACAGCTAAAACAAGTGAAAACGCGAGGTTTAATACAGTAGGCATATTCTGGATTATTTGCTTTAATGTCTATGAAAAGCATCTGTGGTCTGCAGTCAATTGCTACAGCAAACAATTTTAACTAGGGACCCAGTATTATAATTACATGTATGTGTGTGTGTGTGTGTTTGCATGTATACACATACACACCTATTCTGTACAATACATATACAGTATATTGTAAAAAAAAAAAAAAAAAAAAAGAAAAAAAAAAAAAAAAATTTCTAAGCCATATTGGCGTGATAAATAAAAGTAACCATTTTTCTTTTAAGTTTATATTTCTACATTTGTAGTACGGACCAGATTTAGCCAAAGCAGTGTTGACAACTAAAACTAACTATTTAAATGATTTTTTCTCAATTGAAGACACAAAACATTATAAATAACATTTTGAACACACACACAAACACACACAAACACACACGCACACACACACACACACACACACACACACACACACACACACACACACACACACACACACACACACACACACACACACACACTATTCAAAAGACTAATCTTGTGCAAACAACCAAAAATAGTCTTTTTTTTCAGGAAAGCATGCTGCTTTTTGGACAAAAAGCTCATTATGAATTGATGATATGAGAGCTGATAGCATGCGCTGCTGTACCTGTGGTTACTACAGTCGTCAGGGCAGCTGTGTTTGAGCCACCAAAGGTGGCGTACAGCTTGATCTGATATTGTGTGTCTCCTCTGAGGCCGGTCAGCACCGTGGAGCGAACACCTCCGGGCAAGGTGCGCCCTGTCGCCTGCGTGGGCAAAGCAGACTCTCTCACCTCGACTATAAAATTATCAAACGCCTTCTCTCCCGTCCGCCAGGAGAGCGACACTGTGTCTGAGGTAATGTTTGAAACAACTAGCCCAGACAAGTCAGGCTCGGCCGCTACAGGGGGGAAAAAGCCAGCCATGACGATTCGTTTAGTGTCTCTTTCTCTTTCGTTTAGAGATCTGTCCATGCTAACTTGGTGCCTAACTGACAGACAGCCTTGGTTAAAGGTATAGTTCAGCCAAAAATCATTCACTCAGATTCTTTCAAATGAGCGTTTTATCTGGTCTTTAATAATGTAATCAAAATGTACCCAAATAAAATCTAAATTACTTTTAGATTTTTTTTTTTTCCTGAAACATTTTAGTTGGACAGTCATCCAACGTTTGTTAAAGGGGTCATATGATGTTGCTAAAAAGAACATTATTTGGTGTAATGCAATGTATTTTTGCGGTTTAAGGTTCGAAAAACATTTTCCATATAATGTACATTATTGTTGCTTCTCTGCCCTGCCTTTCTGAAATGTGTTTTTCTTTACAAAGCTCATTGGTCTGAAAAGCGAGGTGTGCTCTGATTGGCCAGCTATCCAGTGCATTGTGATTGGCCGAATACCTCAAGCGCGTGACGGAAATATTGCGCCCCTTAACATACTGTGATGCTGTCTCCCGGCATGACCAGTCAAAACCAATAAACAAACAAGGCATTTGTTGCATCCAGTGGGGACATAATTAGTGATTATAATGACTTATACTGTGTTTTTACACGTTGCGTTGCATATCGCGTAAACATAAAACATGCATTTGTGATTGGAGAAACGACAAACAACAAGCGCTACTCTACAATGCTCAAAATTTGCGTTTGAATCATCAGTGGAAAATTCTTTTAAATATACGCATTGTAGGCTACTGGTTCAGGAAACAGTCCTCATCCTTCATAAAATGTGCTGCATACATCTGAATATTTGGGTTGAACTGTTCTGGAACAGTGTTGTAAGTACAACTAAACCACTGATTTCTAGTTGTGTCCTCTTTTGGAAGGCCAAACAAAGTAGTTTCGCTTTCACAATGAAACAGCGTCTCCACAACATGGCGCCGACTGCAACAGCGAGAAAAAATGTCACGCCTTCTTTCTTTGCGTGAACATTTGGGCGGTGTAATACAAATCTTCCCACATTGTGATGTAGACATGTTGGGGCGTGTTAGAACGAGCCGGGGGTGTGGTTGACTCCTAACTTTAATAAAGAGTAACTCTTTGGATTTAAGACTTTAGTCTTTGCAACTTAACAGATCTTATTTATGTGCCAAGAGCTTATAACACTCCAAAGAGAAAGGAAAAACTTAAATCGCATCATATGACCCCTTTAAATGTAACTTGTTTCAGAATGCATTCAACAGTAACGTTCCCATAATGTTTGCAAAATGTCAAATTCACTGTCATGTACAAGTCGAACCTGACGCAACATCTTGAGGCACCAGATTTCAGTGTGCACAAGCAGAAGGTTTGAAATGGCATGAGTAAATGCGATCTTTTGGTTGAACTACTGTACTCCTTTAAAGCCTGATTTATAATATCAAATATAAACTAATGGGGGAAAACAGCAAGGAAACGAGTGAATTGCAGTTACCTGTGGAGGCGACAGCACTGACGGAGTCTGTTCTCCTTCCCTTCACGACTCCAGTGAGGTAAGCTATATAGTCAGTAGTCGGCCGCAGCCCAGTGATTTCATACGACTTTGTGCTTTGTGACAGATTATATTCGACTGGCTCCCGCTGCCAGCTAGAGTCTATAATCTCCAGGATAAACCTCTCAATATCTCCTCTCGTGCCATTCCATGAAATGGAGAAGCTCTCTGATGTAATATTAGAAACATACAGATTGCCAACCACTGGAGAGCTATCTAAAGGGAGAAACAGTTATTGGAATAACGCAGTTGCACTTCCTCTACAATATGCATAATTTGCATGTATTATTCCTGT
Organism: Carassius carassius; assembly: GCF_963082965.1. Classification (NCBI taxonomy): domain Eukaryota; kingdom Metazoa; phylum Chordata; class Actinopteri; order Cypriniformes; family Cyprinidae; genus Carassius; species Carassius carassius. Next base: position 2,985,406 of record NC_081759.1, read on the forward strand.
TATTTCTAACTGAGGAAATATATGCATTTCTCCTGTAAGAAATGCTATGAATACTGACTAGTGTTATGGATTAAGTTTTATAATGCACCTCAAGTGTGCTTGCCGGATTAGGTCTGTTTTCCACACCCTGCGTCTGCAGCATGCAAACAGCGCATATTTATTTTTGCATGCAAGTATAACATGCTTTCTTATGTAAATTAGGTTTCATGATGATAACTTTTGTAATAAATATCATAAAAAAATGATAAGGCAATAAAAATGACCATTTGTTTGATATTAAAGAACATACTCAGTACAGTAACAGAAATCACTTAGTTTTCTGTATTAGATGCTTTGCTTACACACTGCAGATGCAGGATGTCAAACATGAAAGAAAACACTAAAGCTGGGCAGAAAGCAAAAGCAGAACAAATTTAAAAAGGATAGGAAAACAAAAGAAGTATATTTAAGTTATGGTTTCTGAGGCTGTTTTGTTATTTTTGTTCACTGTAGTGTCAAAACAGGTTAACAACAATACTGGGTTAGTGCATATGAAGCAATTCACACAAAAGATGTATCAAGATTGGTTTCTATTCTGATTTATTTCTAATCCAAACAATAACATACAGTAATGCCCTATGCGCAGTATAAATTAATGCTTTGATGATGCCCGGAAAGCAGTATGTCTGAATAATTATTTTAATAATTTGATTATTTAATTATTGCATGTAATTATTAGTTCATATTTAATTAACGATTATTTAAAGTAGTATATTTTATCACAAGTATTATTATAATTCATTAAAGAAATGTATTTATTTTTATTGAAATAATTTTATTTTCAATAGTTTACCTGCATATCATATGATGATTAACCAGCATCAGAGACCTGTGAAAATGCAAAAATGTTGCTAAATAATTGAAATATTAAATATTAAATATTTTAGACCAAAGGTTCGATTGACAAAAAAATTTGGAAGCCCTGACAGAAAGTCCTCAAAATCAACAAAAATCAAAATGGACCTTACTTAGTCAATGCACATTCTTTCTATATTAAATCAAAAGTTGTTTGAAATGATTCAAGTAGATGATGAGATCACAATAAAGTGAATTCAATTCTATGTAATAGTATGAAATATGTTGCAATCACTGCAGCTCATCAAAACTCACCACAATGAGGTAAATGTGTGAGATGGGTACTAGTGCCATGCATTTGGGCAGCTGGATGAAATGGATGAAAGTTTAATGGTTTTGATTTCAGTGGAAGGAAATGAATGGTAACACAACATATTCTGTGCCCCAATGCAATCAACTATGAGGACAGACCGACACAGTGGCTGGAACAGTAGAGGTGACAATCAGTTAGCTTTGTTAAAAGAAGTTATTTCACAATCAACAAATTATGATGGACACCATTAAGTGTTCGTTCATCATTCTCAATGGACCCATGCAACAAAGATGTTTGGGTTTTGTGAAAAATTAAGAGGAAACGTTAAAGCACAGAAGCACCTGCTTGACACCACAGCTCCCAACTAGAAAAAAAAGAAAGGTTGGAAAGAGAGAAAAGATGAAGGGAAAAAAGGCATGATAGATAATGGATGTCCCATCCTTTGTAAAAAAAAAAAAAAGAGGTGCACTTAATTGCACTAAATTTGCACTTGTAGTGTGTGTCAGTGTTTCAAACCATATATATTTAAAAAAAGAAAAAAAAAAGTACTTTTATTAATATTAATAAAATATTAATGCATTTAGGATAATACATTATTTTACTAAGTGTCAAATTAAAAGCATACGTATATAAACTAATGAAATATATATCAAAATATTTATTAATATGAAGTATTATTGTAATAAAATATCCATATAATGTAATAATTATGAAGTGTCAGAGTATATTTAATATGTAAAACAATATAAAATATATTATTCATATTGAAGCATTATATTAATAATGTATATTTGTAACATTTTGTACCATGCAAATATTTGTAACATATATATTCTGAAATATATTCAGTTAATATATCAAATGAAATATTAGTATAATATTTATGATAATTAATTAAGTATAGGGACACTGTTATTAAGTGTTTATTTTTTACTGTCTGTATATATAACTTCAACTAACTGCATTTAATATAAATTTAAACTATGATTTCAAAATGTAAATGCACATTCAGTTTGCCCTGAAGTATATTTTTTTGTAATAATTTAAGTTTTAAAAGTCTGCTAAAGTGCACCTCTTTTTCAGCAGAGATATCCAAGTAAGCATGGGTACCTGTAGCTGCTTGAGTGTAGATCGACCCCAGGATCGAGCCCTGATGCACTCCGTATAACGTAATTATATAGGATGTGTCGGGACTGAGCCCAGACAGCCATAAACTACGTGCATCACCAGATACCGAAAGGTTCTGTCTTTCTGGACCTGCTGAATTTGCCACTTCAATCACAAAACTGTCAAAGGTAGAGCCATCCTCAATGGTCCAGGACACATTGAAGCTATCCCAAGACACATCAGACACACTCAGACTGCCAATCTGCGGCCTCTGCTCCTCTGACGGAGAAAGAAATCAGACATGAGTTATTGTCACTGAAATTAATTACATTTGCATAATGAAATGAGCTGAACTTGCCAGTGCCACTGGCTTAACGTAATGACAGATAAAACAGTTAATAGATGGAATGAAATGATATGGATAAAGACATGAGGCACAGAGAGACGGTGTTCATTCATGTTGAGAAATAATCATTCAGGATGATCAGATAAAACTTTATATTAATTGTATAATGCTATAATCCCAAGGGGAGGCTTCTCATGAAAAGTTCAGAAACAATTCTGCAAGTGTTTTGCTGCACTAGAGGTACTGAGATCACATCTCGGGGAATAACTAAAACGTTAAGTGTATATGGGTTTGATTGGAGAAAGTGAACTTTGAACAATAATATATTTACACTACAGTTCGAATGTTTGGGGTAGGTAAGATTTTTTAAAATGTTTTAAAATGAGTCTCTTCTGCTCATCAAGGATGCATTTATTTGATCAAAAATACAGTAAAAGAAGTAATATTATAATTTGACATAACTGATTTCTGTATACACATTTTAGGGTTGTTAAAAACTAAAACCATAAAAAAAAACATTATTTCAGTATGTGTGTATGTATGTATGTATGTATGTATGTATATATATATATATATATATATATATATATATATATATTACTGACCCCAACATTTTTAATGGTAGTGTTCAACTAAATATGTAACATGTACAAAATGACACTCGCAAGTGCGACAGCAGACAAGCTAGAATTATCAACAGCGTTTCAGTTCTACTGGACTGCTTTCATTTTGGTCCTGGTAGTCCACACAAACCAAAGCCCACAGCCATTTTTCAAGCAAACTAGGTGTGGTTTCTTGGTGTGGACCAAAAATTCATATAAACTATCCAAATAAACCGAACTGTGACGTCAAAAGGACTTGGGTTTGCATACAAACACAATTTTTCCACCAACCGTCCTACGCCTGCAGAATTGCTCCCAAGATGATGGGATAGCTTTTACTTTTTAAGAATGACTTTGAATGAATGAATAAATGAGTAACATTTGTATTATCATGGATATTGGAGTTAAAGCGGATGACGGATGTCTGTGGTTTCTGAAGCTTATGTCCATGTACCTGTCTTGATGTGAACATTGACTGGTTGGGATTTTTCGCCCTCCTTCATCCCATACAATGAAATCTCATAAAGCGTATCAGGGTTCAGTCCATCTACTTGGACCTGCCTGGCTTCTCCAGACATTTCAATAACACTGTCTTTGGACTTATTTGATGTTGAGTTCAACTCAACGATGAAGCTATCGAAGGCTCCATCAGGAGCTGACCAAGACAGCCTCAAACTATTCCTGCTCACATTAGTGATGTTTAGGTCACCTGGAAGCCCTTGATTCGGGCCCGCGAGTTCATCACCTGAGGCTTCAGCTTTAAAATCCTCTGTTAAAAGAGTGGAGGTAGAGACTGATGGCTGGACCTCCTTATGGAGGCTTGGTAGCGTTGTTGAAACGCTTTTGAAGGTCAAAGCAACAACATCAGGAGAGGTAGACTTTGGTGCTATAGAGGAAATTATTCAGTGTGTTTAAGGTCAGAGATTTAAGACAAGAAAAAATTAGCAGAGATTTGCCTGTAAAAAAACAAGAGGTTATTGATCATTAACTAACTGCACAAATAAAAATATGACTATATATATTTTTGTCTACCGTTTATCTCCTGTTTATCCTGGGAAGTGGTTTTCTGATTGCATGATAAATAATAGCAAATTAATTTATTTTAAAATATCAAAAGTACATTTTAGAATGGTTTTTAATTATTATGATGGTTAATCATACTCTAACTGTAGTGCCATGAGGGGCGAATTCACTAAAGACCACTTTAACATGAGTATTTCCTCATGTCTCTCAGGGTTATTACAGAACCAAAACTAAAACCATAAAATACAAAAATCTGTTACTTAAAATAAAAATAAATAAATAAATAATAATAAAATTATAAACTAAAATGTATAAATACTGTACACGCACACACACACACACACACACACACACACACACACACACACACACACACACACACACATATATATAATAAATACAAATGAAAAGATCCTATATAGACAAAAAAAACTAATAAAAAGGACAAACACACAACAAGTTATTACAACTTTGACGAAAATGAAAATGAAAATGTTACGCACAAAAATAAAAACTAACGTAAAATATAACATAAAAACTAGGCTAATAGTATCTCACTGATATTAAAATAACACTGGCATTTGTCATATTGTACACCAAAATTCAAAGAGAGAGAGAGAGAGAAAAAATCAGGACCAATTAAATGTTATGCATTGTGATATGATTTTAAGGTATATATGAAATGCATAGCAATAGCACTGTGAAGTGAGTATTTAAAAAAAAAAAAAACATTTCTTTGTGAATCCGCCCCTCAGTTTCTCAATGTAAGCTGAGGTTTGAGTTACACTTCATGCAGTTTAACTCAATTCACATGCAAACAGTGTTACCGCTTATTTCAAGCTACATGCATGTATCTGAAAACATCTGACATTAATGACCATGAGCCATTAATTGCTGAAGTTTCCAAGTAGTCCACTAGAGTGGAAGTACATGGGATGCTTCAGGCTGATGGATAATCCATGCAGACTTCAAGATGTTTTGAGGAAAGGACATGCATGAAGTCGATTCTGAGAGTTTTAACAAGTCTCCAACAATATTCTGTGCTTAACAGCCTTCCATGCATTTTTACCACACAGTTTAGTTTGTTATGAGGATTAATAATTTTAACCACTGCAAAAACTTGTTGATCGTGGATCTCTTTGTCTGAGCCAATGAGCTGCTATATGCACTGGACTGGGTGATATGCTATATACTCACAAAATATTCACATTAGTTAAGCAAAAAAACTTAATACTGCAAAAAATTGAAAATATCTCATTGGCAAAAACAGCATTTAAGTTCAATGCCTGAGCCAACATGACTTATGGAAGTCAAGGAAGCCTCTAGGCGGCATTTTTATAGAGTAGGCTATATGTATGTAATTTTAAGGCATTAAAATGTTTGGTTAGAAATGTAAAATTTATTTAAATATTGTAATAAATATTACTTAAAAGAAATATAAATTAAATAAAACAAATTTAAATTAATCAATCAAGCAATATTTGTCTCATGGAAGTATATTAGTTATTTATATATATATATATACACGCACAATTACATATTTTAATAAATAAATATTTAAAATAAATATGAATTAATTAAAATATTGCTGTTTACTTGTATGCACTGGTACATTTGGAAATGTTAAAATGCCATTCTTTCTTGTATTCATATATTTAAAAAAATATGAATAAACAATACTTTTTGCATCAAACAACTTGAATTGGATACAACAATTGTTAAAATATTCGCTCCTCTTATTGAAAAACTAAAGAAAAAATAAAAAAATAAAAGACTTTGTTTGACTAAAAGCAAAAGCATACCAATTTTTTTTGTTGTTGTTGTTGTTGTTGTATCACCCAGCCCAAATACACATCCATATCCTGACGCATCATCATGCACGTCTTTGTGCTCTACCATATGACAGATGGGAGCAGTTGCATATTGTACGTCATGCAAAACTTGTGTCATTCCATTCTTAAACCTATGAGTTTCACAAAAGAAGGTTTTACAGTACATTAAAGCTGTAATGGCACTAAATCAAACAGATGACATGAAACCCAAAAGAAAGTTTATACCTGTAACTGCAACTGCTTCTAGCAGTGAAGATCTTTGCTTATTGGATATTCCATAAAGCCTTACTTGGTACTCCGTGGAAGCCTTTAGGCCACGGATTTTAGTGTCATTCACCTCCCCATGGAGATGAACCTCCTCCTTCCATTTCCCTGAGAAATCTTTAAGTTCTACAGTGTAACTATCATAGCCAGTGTGTTTATGTGACTCCCACGCAAGATCAAATCCTTCAGATGTGACATTAGACACGGTCAAGGTGCCAGTGGGATCCTCGTGTCCGCTCCCAGAGAACGGGATCTCTGAGTTGTCGAGAGACACAAAGCTAATGACATTGTCATCAGTGCCTTTGGCTGAACCGAGCTCAGGAAATGTGTTCGCTAGATAAAAAGTGAAAGATGCTACAAGAAAAAGACAAAAACATATGACACTTTGGAAACGATATGATAGCACATGCAAATCCCTTCATTCACGACTAATTATGATCGAATATTGTTTTCTAGATGGTTTGCTTGGTTTATCAGCAAAAAGCCTCACACTGTTCCCATACCAGGTGCAACAGACCAAGTTATTACAGTGTACAAGTATACAATTACAGCTAACTGGGACATGCTTTATGTTTAACATACAGAATTTTGACCAATGAGATTGCATTGTGGGTGGGGCTTTCCGGAAACTCAGATTTACATAAAACAGCTTCTGTCCTTTATTGTGTTGCAGCTGGTTTGGACACAGTGTCATAAATTAAGACCAGAAACATACTTTTACTCAAGTACACAAATGCAGACATGAATACTTGGCCAATGCACTACAAGTATGCAGATCTTTTGAACCTACTAATAATTCACCCAAAGAGAAACATTTGCTGAAAATGTACTCACCATCAGGCCTGCACGTGTTAAAGCATGTTAAATGAAAAAGTCCTCACCCTCAGGTCATGCAGGATGTGGATGAGTTTGTTTGTACATCGGAACAGATCTGGAGTAATTTATCAGTGCTTCACTTGCTAACCAGTGCTCTGGAGTGAATGGGTGCCGTCAGAATGAGAGTCCAAACAGCTGATAAAAACATCCCAATAATCCACTCAAGTAAGTAATCCAGTCAATCAATTAACATCTTGTGAAGTGAAAAGAAAATATCCATCAAGGCATTTTTTACTTCAAATGTCACCTCTGGCCAAAATGTCCATAATCCATAATGACGCTTCCTCCAGTGAAAAAGGGTTTCTCCTGTTTTCCTCTCACATCAAAATCCACCAACCTATATGTTTAAAAAATATTTTGGACTGTTTCTACTTGCAAACAGTGCTCGATCTGTGCACATTTTTCTTCTGATTCAAATGAGATGCCTTTTCACTGGAGAAACCAATATTATAAAAAAAAATTAAATACAGACTTGTTTGCAGGGTTTTTTTTATTAATTTGCAGGTTTTCACTTCACAAGATGTTAACTGATTGACTGAAGTGGTGTGGATTATTGTGATGTTTTTATCAGCTGTTTGGACTCTCATTCTGACGGCACCCATTCACTGCAGAGCATCCACTGATGAGCAAGTGATGAAATGCTACATCAAATCTATTCTGATGAAGAAACAAACTCATCCACATCCTGGATGGCCTGAGGGTGAGGACATTTTCATTTAACATGCTTTAAATACATGTGTATGCATTGCACTGGTGATGAAAATACCGTTTCCTTATGTTTTATAACTTATTTTTAAATAATATAAGCAATTTCCTGTGAATGCACTGTTTTTTGTCCTGTTAAAATGACTGGAAGTGGCTGAAACAGCGAAAACCTTGCATTCTTCAAGTACATTAAAAATAAGATGTACTGTAAAAACATGCCAATTTCAGACAATTTTTTTTGCAGTGTGCAATTAATTCATGTTAAGAATGGAACACACACATGAATGGCAGTGCAGAATAAATTGCATTCTGACAGACGCCATAAAAATTAAATGCAAATAGAAAATGTTCTTGCACAGAGTATGTTTCAGGCCTAAAACTGATTATTTTAAATAGATATTTGGGGAAAAATGCATATAAAAGTTAGTTATGATAAATTTCACAACACAATCTTTGTTGTCCACACCTGAAAACAGAACATTGACATTATCACAATGGACAAAAGCAAACGAAATCAACTTGACACTGGGAATCGCTCACCTGTGGAGGCGGTGACGGTGGCAGGAGCACTTCTCCTCCGCCCACGTTCTGCCACAAGGGTGACGGTGTAGCGCATGCCAGGACTCAAGCCGCTCAGGGTGTAGGGTGTAGCTGTGGTAACAGGCAGCTCGACTTCTTCCCGTCGACCGTCGGCAGAGACGAATGCTAGCCTGTAGGTGGAGAACTTGGCCCTGGGCCTCTTCCAGACCAGTTCCAGGGTGGTTTCGGTGGAGTCTCGCACTTCCAGGTCTCGTGGCGCATCCAGATCTGTGTGGGTGGAGGTTCAAAATGACAGCACAAGAGACACATTCATGCCAGGAAACTGTGATGGCGTCGGCATTCAAAAAGACTGAAGTGATAAAGACTAGTCTGTCATCATCTATTCACTCTCTATTCATGTTGCTCCAAACCTGTGTCTTTTTTGAGGTTTTAGGATAATTTTTGTGGTGCTTCATATAATGAATGTGAGTCAGATGTTGTCAAGCTCCAAAAAAAAAAAAAAAAAAAAAAAAAAAAAAAAAAACAAAAGAAAAAAAAAAAAGGTTTTAAAAGTCATACTGGTTTAGAAAGACATATCTGGGAAAATTATCTCCTTCAAAACACGTTATTGTTCTTTGTTTCACTTTAGTAGGCATCTTTATAAGAAAAAAAACCCCACTATGAACTTATATGAAGAGTGATGCACACAATCAATACCAAAAATAATTCCATGTACAGAAAAGGAACAACATTTATTTAAAATATAAGTATTTGGTAATAGAAATGTATCTACTGTTATTTAAAAAAAAAAATAATAATAAACAATTTAATGCATACCTGCTGAATAAAGATTCATAACTTCTTTAAAACAACAACAACAACAACAACAACAACAAAAGAAACCCAGTGATCTCAGACTTTGACACAGTTAGCGTCTGTAGCTGGGTCTCACCGGTCAGTGCGTTGGTGGTCGCTGGCTCACTCTCTCTTTCATTCTGAACGGCTGTGACTCCAATGCCGTACTCCGTTCCAGGCTTCAGGCCTACGGCACACCAAATCCATTAATCCAGCAGATGAAACACTAAACTGATGCATTTTCAAGCAGGGAACGAGGGGAACATTTCTGTTTTATATCTCTATGTGAATCTTTCCACTACTTATGTGAGTTTCTTTTTATAGAATGTAAATCAGAGGATTTTTTTTAAGTAGTTGCATGCATCACAAGCACATCAGCAAACAAAGTTCACTTTAAAAAAAAAATGTCCTGGATATAAATATATATAATTAGATTTTTTTTTTGTCCTTTTTGCACTGCAACTAGCAGATAAAGTACAATTCTTAACATTTTGCTCAATTACAGCATCATGGTTTTACCTGTGATCGTGGCCCGTGTCGTGTCTCCAGCTCTTCTGGGGAACATGTCTTCACCATGAGCTCCTCCTGCGATCGGACCGTATTTGATACGGTATCCATCGATGGATGAGCGACTGTTTTTCCATTCCAGTGTGATGCTGTTGTCAGTCTGATCAACAGCTTTGAGGTCAGAGGGGGCATCCAGACCTGAGACACACAGAAAACCATCACAGCATCATTAAAACATTTGTTTGAGTTCATCGTTATATATAGAAAATTATATATATGTAGTCTGTAAGCTTTCATACCCGTGGTGAAACTCTCAAAGATGGGCTTGCTGGTCACGTCTCCCCTCTTTGAATGGAGAGACACTCTGTATTCAGTGTCTGGTTTCAGGTCTTCCAGGCTGTACTGCGTGTCTGTGGCCGGGAGGTCGACATCTCGATGGATTAACGGATCTGTGCTCGGTCCGTACGATACCCTGAACCCGTCCACCTCAGCCACGGGCCTGGACCAGGAGATCACTGCAGACCGGTCTGTCACATCGCCAACATCAATCCGCCCTGGAGAATCGATTCCTGCAGCAAGAGGAGGGGTGTATGGTTAAACTGATAATACTATTCAGTTAAAATAAAGGGTAACACTTTATTTTAAGGTGTCCTTGTTACACGTTACATGTACTTACTTAAAAAAAAATTATGCATAATTACATGCAAGCAACCCTAAGCCAAAACCTAACCATATATTACTCAGTAATTAAATGCATAATTACACTGTGACAAGGACACCTTAAAATAAAGTGTATTCATGGCACAGTGTTCGTTTGGGTCATATGAGGATGTATAATTAATTCTGCTGTGACTGCAAGGTCAAAATAGCTTATTTTTTTATCAAATGTTTCTCATCAGTTTGTCAATGTTAAGCTATTATTATACAAGCTTTTTTCTTTCTTTTTTTCATGTAAAATAGAGTACACAGTGGGTGCAGTAGAACTGCATGTAAAAGCAATGACAAAAAAAAAAACAAAAAAAACAAACCTGAATGGAATCAATCTAATCATCCATCTGTGTTAATGTCATCAGACAACATGAGCTCAGGCTGATGCAAAAATCAGTTTCCACACTGCAAATACTGCTTTCTTTTTCTTAAGCAAAGCAAGTTAAGTTGCAAACTGAAACTTCATCTAAACACAAGCCAACTGTAATATATTTACTGGCTGTGAAAGCTTCTAGGACTAAAATCAGATGATTGAACCTAATGCAAAATTACAAGGAAGAAAAAGAGCAAACTGAACCTATAAAAAATACACACACACACACACACACACACACACACACACACACACACACACACACACACACACACACACACACATATATATACATATATATATATATATATACACAGTGCATATATACTGTAAAATAATTCACACTTTTATTCAGCAAAGAAACATTAAACTGATTAAAAGTGACATTAAAAGACATAAAGCAAAAGATTTCTATTTCAAATAAATGCTGTTTCTTCTGACATTTTCTATTAATCAAAGAATCTTGAAATAAAAATGCATCATGGTTTTTTCAAAAATATTAAGCACTGATATTAAGATTATAATTAAACACTGATCAATAACTGTTTTCAGCATTGATAATAATATGAACGAGAACCAATAATCTGCCTTAAAAAGGCCTAATATGAAGATTGTATGTTCATTTTTTTATAAATCAGGGCTCTAGTCGCTCTTTTGTGACTAACTTTCTCAGTTGGTTGCATGAGCACATCATTTGGTCGCATTTTTTTTGTATGTATTTTTTCTACAACATGGGATTAATCAATGCATGCTGATGAACTATTTTCATAGTTTATAGTTCCCTTTCGAAAGGGAACTCTACACTACGTCAGAATGACGCTTTGGGGAACGCCCCAGGCGTGACAGGTGTCTGAAATCACTATCAAATCACGGCAATCATAATGACCGGCGACAGCCCGTGAATCATTAACGTGAATGATTAACGTGCGACCTGCAAGTATAAAAGGGAGCCTTGCAAACATGACAAATATCTTTTCGTCTTCAGGGACTGTCTGTTTGATATCGCTGGAAAAATCGGCAAAGAAAATGAAACGCACGGAGAAGGCTGAAAGCTTCAGGAAGTGTGCGGATCCGTGCCCAAGGTATTTGACGCCGGGTGATTCACACGAACTGTGCGTTCTCTGTCTGGGCAAAGAGCATGCACAGGCGGCTCTTGAGGGAGCTGTCTGTGCAAACTGTGAGCGTTTTGCTTTGAAAACGCTCCGCTCTCGTCTAGCCTTCTTCTCGAGTGAGGAGGGCTCACCATCTGTACCTCGTGGCTCAGGTCCCGCTCGCGCTGAGGCAGAGCGGCGACTCGCGTCATGGGGTTCCCAGAGGGATCTCGCCGATCGTCTTGAGAGGGGTGTTAACCTCTCAGATGATTCGGCGGATGACGAGGGTGAGTTGCAGGTGGATGACGAAGAGGATTTTTCTCCTACTGTTCCTGCAACAGATACTCTTCAGGACGGGCAGGTGATGGATGAGGAGGAGGTCATTCAGGTGGACCCTGAACCCTCTCAGCCACCCTGCCCCGTGTATGCTGAGCTGCTGGATGTAATGGAACGCGCCACTGACAGGTTGCAACTGCCATGGCGGCGCGTTAGGGGAGAAGTTGTTCGTGGCAGGCTGGACGATCGATTTCTCCCCGGCCATAGACCACCAGCTCAGGCGAGCCTTCCATTTCTTCCTGATCTCCATACTGAGATCGAGAGGGCATGGAAGAACCCATACTCTGCTCGGATCCACCGACATCAGCGGGCTAGTTTCGCTGATGTTGAGGGGATCGGCGAGTATGGGTATGTGTCGATGCCGCCCATTGACGAGACGTTTGCGAACCATCTCGTGTCTGGGCGGGCGTCGACACTGAGTGCTCCAGCCCTGCCATCCAAACCGCTCAAGACCACAGCGCGTTTGAATGGCAGAGCATACACGGCAGCGGGTCAGGCCGGTGCTGCCCTGCACACTATGGCGGTGTTGCAGGCGTACCAGGCCGACCTGCTGGGGGATCTCGACCGGGGGCAGGGCTGTCCCCTGAGGCGGTGGCTGAGCTGCGCCGCACCACAGATCTTGCTCTCCGGGCCACTAAACAGACTGCCGCTTCGATCGGTCGATCGATGGCGGCAATGGTGGCCACGGAGAGGCATCTGTGGTTGAACCTGGCTGGCATCGGGGAGAAAGAGAAGGCCTTTCTCCTTGATGCACCGGTTTCGCCCTCTGAACTTTTTGGCACCTCCGTGGAGGCGGTGGTTGGAAAGTTCAGGGAGGCGAAGGCGCGCTCAGCGGCGTTTAAGACCTGTATACCGCTGAGATCCGGATCCGAGCCCAGACAGGCGGGAGAGCCTGGCCCTTCACGACCTGAGGGCCGTAGACAGGGCCAGAGAGCTAGTGTCGCCTCTCGTGCACCCCCTCCATGTAGGAGCAGGTCACAGAGGAGGCGTGACTCCCGCAGGAAAAAGAAGGATCTGAGGGAGGTGATCCAGTACAAACGATCACAGCGTTAGTGATGGATCATCTCCTGGAGGGCTGTTACTATCCTAGCCCTCTCCTCTTTTTCCCGACTCCCCAGGCGTTTCTTACACCAGGCCTGGGGCTGGGTCTAGGATGAGAACAAGGTTCTGATGGCCCGCCTCGGCTTGGTTGGTGAGAGCGCCTCTTTCAGGCATGTAAAGTGATGGCCCCCAGGTTCATAGAGAACTCTCTGGCGAGTCTTCACTCTGCACGCCGCAGGTGAACTGGTTGGTTTTTAATATAATTTCTGTGTGTATACTAACACTGATTTGTATTTCTCTACAGACCTTGTTCCCTGTATAGACCTAGGGAGTCATTCTTAGAGGAGCAATGAGGTAAGGTATTGGAACTTCAGGGCCCTGAAGCCCCCCCCCTAGCTTGTGGCTAGAACGATTTAGGGAGAAGCTCAAAAAAAAAAAAAGATTTGACTCCCGTGTGAGTAGGTGATGGCCTTCCTGTCATGACATGAGTGGGCCACCACTCATTTCTATGTTAGCCTCAGGGCTTTAAGCCGCCTAGGGGTAGAGTAGTTGGTCTTCCTAATAAAAAAAAAAAAAAAACTTTTTTACTTTAGGTTTAGACTGACGCTGGCGCTTCAGATAGATCTTATGTCCTACCTTTCGGTTTGTGACATTGGTATCCTGAGTACTTCGCTCCCCTGGCAGTAGGTTGAGTGTTTCACAGCCTCTCAATCAAGTAGGCTGTGGCTCCTCCGAGCCCTCAGGTAGATCTATGCTTGTAGGTCGGCCCTAACCCGGGCCGCCTCTGTAGCTGGCCTAGGCTATGTTTGGGATGTTGGAGGCGTTTTGCTAAGTATAGCTGCCGCATTTTATTATGTGTAGGCTTCCTCCCCGAGATTTCAGCCTCCTCCCTTAAATGGGAGTTGTTGGCCAAAGCCCGCCCCTTTCACTGCATTCAGGGGTGATAGAGTAATGCAGGGTGGTAGTTGAGGTATGATCCTTCAGGCGGGTCAGGCTGTCTTTCGCTCTGCGATGTGATAGTTTGCCAGACCCTGCCGAACAGAGCTACTTGTTTTTAGGCCTCTAGAGCTGGCTCCACTCAGCCCGTTGAGCTGAACCGCTCGGACGATGGGTGAAAGTTGGTTGGCTTGCAAGCAAGCTCCGCTCCCCCAGGCTGGGCACAGGACAAATCCCTGTCACCCTTTGGAGCCACTTGCAGGCCCGCTCCCTGTCTTACATTTCAGGGGCATATGGTGTTACTCCCCCGCTAACACAGGGTAGTTTTGAGTAATCCATTCTCAGCTCTGTATTATCTACCTCACACCATGATGGCTCCGGTTGAGCAGGGAGTTCTAACTACATTTCATTCCGGTATTTGAACTCCGCTCCCTTGAAGCCAGAGCATTGCCATGAGCTGATGCCCTTGCATTTAGTAGGTAGGCCCTTAAAATGGGGCCTCCACTAGGCAGAGTGGCGTATGTTGTACTCCCCTGCTATGAGGGTATTGCTTTTTGCTGAGTACACTGCCTTTGGCAATGTGATTAGGTACCAGGATGCTGTAAGCGCTGTAGTAACAGTTTTTCTGCCTTGAAGGCTGCACAGTTAGGTAGTAGGCCCCAGCAGGCCTCCTTGACTGGGTAACCCCTAAGATAGGGCTCCTAGGCCAGCTCACCTTTGGTGGTTGGCCCTGGTAGTTTGGGCAGAAGACTCACTACCGAGTAGTAGGTCTTAACAGGCCTCCTCGGAGGTGGGTCACAACATTGTGGAGCATACACTAGGTCAAAACTTTAGGAAAGTTTTTTATTAGTATGGTTCCAGCAGTGTTCATTAAAGTAGCAGAAAGACTCGCTATCAGCTAGTAGGCTCGACCGGGCCTCCCTGTTAGGCGAGTCCCCAGCAGCAGTACACATCCAGCTGATTAGACCGTTTCAGGAAGTAGGCCTCTTCAGGCCTCCCTGAAGATGGGCTCCCACATTTTTTGTGGAGATCAGGTAGTAGGCTTTACTAGGCCTCCCTGAGGGCTGAATCCCTCATACTGTGGTACTAAGTGGCCCTGAGGTTGAACTATCAGGTAGTAGGCCTCATAAGGCCTCCCTGAAGGCAAAGCCCCATAGACAGTCAACTGGACTGCCAGTCTGGCCCACTGTCAGCTGTGGTTTTCAGGTAGTAGGCCTCTCCAGGCCTCCCTGAAAGTAAGCTCCTTCATGTCATGGTTCTCTGGTAGTAGGCCTCACCAGGCCTCCCTGGAGTTGAGTTCCAACATACTTTGAGTTTCCACTTAATGTGGGTTTTCTGGTAATGGGTAGTAGGCCTCTCTAGGCCTCTCTGTAAGCGAACTCCTATGTACTGTGGTAGGCTTCACTAGGCCTCCCTTAAGTTGAGCTCCCAGGTTTTGTGGTTGTCATGTAGTAGGCCTCTCCAGGCCTCTCTGTAAGTGAACTCCCATGCGCTGTGGTTATCAGGTAGTAGGCCTCACTAGGCCTCCCTGAAGTTGAGCTCCCACATACTGTGGTTATCATGTAGTAGGCCTCTCCAGGCCTCCTTGGAAGGTTAGCTCCCACTTACTGTGTGTTCCACTGAGCGTGGTTTTTCAGGTAGTAGGCCTCTCCAGGCCTCTCTGAAAGTGAGCTCTCACGTTTTATGGTTATCAGATAGTAGGCTGCACCAGGCCTCTCTGATGGTGAGCTCCCACATACTGTGGTTGTCAGGTAGTAGGCCTCTCCAGGTCTCCCTGAGTAGTTTCACAGTGGTGCTGGGTTTTGTAAGCTAGTGGCCGCTTACTTTCAGTTTAGCAGACCTTATCAGGCAGCTACCAAAGGTGAGCTTGCGCCCTGGCTCGACTCAAGTTTTTATTCTCTGCTACGGGTTCCCTCCTGGAACCTCTTTATCTTGCTACAGCCTGGTTGCCTACCAGGTGGATCTAATGCTCCCCTCACTGAGGGTCAGTATGAGTATGTGGTCTCCTGAGTCTGATCAGTCGGTCGTAGGCCTCTCATGAGGCCTCCCAGTTAGATCAGTCCTTAGGCCCTCACAGGCCTCCTTAGTGTTTTGAAACACAAACACTGGGTTGATCCGTGGATCGAGTAGAGAAACTCCCCTCGCTGGCAAGGGTTGTAATGCACTATGCTGAGTCATACTCTCCAGGATATCCCGTCTCTGAGATCCGGTCCGAGTGGTTCACTGCCTGCTTCACAGTCCCTCGGGTTGGATGCCTTCCTAAAGGCAAGTGTCCAGAGGCTCTGTCTTCGGACAGACAGGAAGTGGCCAGACTATAGAGTCTTGTATGGTGACACCAGGTCAGGCCTGCCTGGTGGCATTTCAGGTGGCACGTTCCCCTGAATAGTGACTGGCTGGGGTTCCCTCAGGTTCCCTAGCCACATTCCCTAGAAGGGACCCCTTCTAAGAAGTTGAAGTGTGGTCCTAGGCCCTTGAGCAGGCCCAGGTAGACCTTTCACTAAAACTATGTTTATGGAGGTTTTTCTGTGGTATCATATAGCTTGGGCTATGACCGTAGGGAGTGCTGTCACTGACAGCCCAGTGTGACCTGAGGGTGAGTGGTTCTAGCGTTTCATTTGAATTTGCTAGTTCTGTCAGTTGTCACTGCCGCTTGGCAGGCACTCCCCTTAGCATGGTGGCGTGGGTATATCGTTCCCCAAAGCGTCATTCTGACGTAGTGTAGAGTTCCCTTTTGAAAGGGAACGTCTCAGGTTACGACTGTAACCTATGTTCCCTGAGAACAGGGAACGAGACACTACGTCTTCCTGCCATGCCTCGGGGCCTGCCTGCAACAGTCCCTTCAGACGATAGGATGTTTGTCATGTTTGCAAGGCTCCCTTTTATACTTGCAGGTCGCACGTTAATCATTCACGTTAATGATTCACGGGCTGTCGCCGGTCATTATGATTGCCGTGATTTGATAGTGATTTCAGACACCTGTCACGCCTGAGGCGTTCCCCAAAGCGTCATTCTGACGTAGTGTCTCGTTCCCTGTTCTCAGGGAACATAGGTTACAGTCGTAACCTGAGACGTTATATGGTAAGGAAAGTGTTCAACATTCAACCAATTCTTTTTCATCAGCAGTATTATTTGTGAATTCAGTTTTGCGAACGGGAATTACTCTTTTGCTGTGTTATAAGCCAGACTTTGGACGCATTCACGATCTTGGAGTCACATTTTACAAGAAAAGACAATTGTGTGTTTTGGTTATATCTACACACCTTTCATTTTTAGGGACTAGAACAATAGATTGATTCTTTGTTATTATTAATTCAAAAGCACAATAACAATAAAACAGTAGACTATACTGACAAACTAGCTTACATAACCTTTATTAACAAAAATGAATAAGATGAGGCATGGCATACACCATGTGCTGTATTAATAAAGTACATAATGCTAGCAAACACTGAGAAATCATATAAAATAATAATAATAACAATAATAAAATTAAGAAAGCCTCCATAGCGTAATGTGAGGTAAAAAGATAACAAGCTTTTTAACTAAATATTAGCGTATTTTTTGCTTTCTAAGTCTGTGCAAAAACCACAGTTATGCTTGACTTCGCAAACAGCACTTATAAACTTGATTAGGTCTTTTCAAGTCAGTCGATGTCTAGGGAATTCTTTCATGCGATAAATAAGATTTAATGCGCTGAGAAGCACAAATTTGTGATGGAGATCGCCAAATCTAGAAATCTGAGCACTTTTTCAGCAAGTAAAATGGGGACATAAACTAACTACTGTGAGAAATCAAGGGCCTTTAGAAAATAAAAAATGCCTTATTGGTTGTTATCAAGGACCTCATGTGTGCAGAGGCTGTAAATGTCAAGCCAGACACACGGATTACCAGTTTTCTCACGGTTAAGGTCTGAATTGGGTTGTTAAAGCCTTATTGGCCGGCCCACGTGGAATGTTTCATAAGGTTAAATGATGACGCCTATTCTTCTTGGCCTTTCTAAACAGCAGGACTTCACATTCTTTACTGCCGAGCTACTTTCACCTTCAACCTCCGACACTTTAGAGACGTATAGCAGATGTCAGTAACCGGACGGATCAAAAGCAATGCCTTCAGTTTAATTCGGATCATGACACAGACTATAAACAAGAGGAAAGGTTTACTACAGAGAAGGTGCATTACTTGTTACTACAGTTGAGTTTGTTCTGGGTCCTCTGGTGTTGTTCTTTATGACCGACAAAGTCACTTCATACTCCTGTCCCGGCCCGAGTCCCGGCTGCTCAAAGGTGGTCTGGGAAGGTGTCAGATTGTTCACTATCTTCCCGTTTTCTTCCTTCTGTTATTGAGAAGATAGAAAAACATGCATTAAGCTTCATTTAATATTGATAGGTTTAGCAAAACTTGTGATGCATTTAACTAAGAAAATTATTACATCAGTAGTTTGCAAACTTTTATTGTCCAAAAAAAGGCCTCTATTCTTATATGCAAACATAATTTTGTAAATATGTATTTCTGATTCCTCACAAATTTTGGAAACTTAAGATGATTTAAAATAAGCCAAAACAACCAATCTAGATATTTCTAGATATTTAGATGTTTAGATCTAAATATTTCCTGTTTAATTCACTGCCCTCAACAACCTGAAAATAAGATGTATTATAATTTTAAAAAATGTGATTTTTAGACTTTAAAGGCATCTAAATTAATTAAAATCTATAGCCCCATGTGAACTTTTATAACGAGTATACAGTTTTGTAATTATGCCAAGTTATCAAATATTTATAGATGAATATATCTAAAATATAATCAAACTGTTGTTTAAAAATATAATAATAAATAGAGTAGATACACAGAATATAATAAATATAATAATATAATTTTTTAAATACCTTGGAGTTAACTTACAAAACATCTCAGAGACATTTGAATAAAAATAAATAAAAATTAAATATTTGTTTGTTGTATTTCTGACCCAAATTATTATCGTTAAACAAACCAATAAACAATTGAATTCAATCTTAACGGTTCAAATATAGTCTCCTATTTTTAAATAAATAAAATATTAAAACTCCATGGACACACTTATAATGTAATTTTATTGAGAAGAAATTGAGTTAAAATAAAATAAAATAAAATAAAATAAATCCTTGGAGTCAAAAAAGGTTGAGCACCACTGATCTAGATGACCTCAATATATACATATACTAAAAGTCACAAAACTCCAATAATAACTTTTCAGAGTCTATATTTATACCCCCATTACTGAAAGTCATGATATGACAGAGAAAACATGTTATGCATCAAAATATTTATTAGTTTCCTAAATGCTGGTGGCATGAAACAACAGCAGTGAAAGTGAGCAATAAGTTCAAACATCTGGGTTTGCTGGAGCGCCATTAAAGTGAGTCTTAATTTAGACTTTATGGTTCAAGAATCATTTTTTTAATGGCTACTTAAATGAATGTATGAGCTCATGGCCGCCTGCAGCTCTGACTCAGAAGGAGAAAATGCCCCTTCCCATCATTATAATGATCGGTGATTAAATGATCCATTACTCTGTTTTAAATATGAGAGAGAGGATCTGAAACAAGCTGCATGACCATATAACCCTGGCACCTAGGACAGCCTTTAGGAATAAACCGCCGTGTGAACATCTTACCGCAGTAAATCTATTGACCTATAGGTTGAGCAGCTGCTACAGAGATAAATTTTTACTATTAGTTTACTGCCAGTAATTAAACTGATGAAAGCATTTCAAGTATTTAGCATCTAGGGTATTTCAACACTTTGCTTTATAGCACTTCCTGAATATGGCTCTGATTGCTTCCACATCCCGGGAAGATGTATTTTATGAAGTTAATGAAACTGACCTAAATTCCAATGCATACTAAGGCACTAAAATTATCTTTTGTTGTATTTTCTGTCTGAAATTCTTGAAAAATAATTCAATACTAATAAGGTCATAATAATTCAAATAAATAAATCATAAAAAAAAATCTCTACTAAAATTAAAACACTTAAAAAAATAATAACCTAAAAATAATAAAAACAAATTAACCATCCAAATAGGCTTTTTATGCAAACATAATTTTCTAAAAATTAATTTTTATTTCTTCAAAAATATTTTGTTTGCCATTTTCTTGATAGGTTCATATTTACACGTAAAACAAATAGAAGAAAATGATTTGATTATTACTACTTATATTGTATATTATTAATATAATATAGTTTATTTTGTGACTCAAATTATTTGAGTCTGAGGGGCTAAATATATATTTATATATATATATTTTTTAAATAAAATATTAATTATTAAATGTATTAATTAAATAATAAATAATATAACTACAAATAAAATGACAAAAAAAAAAAGAAAGAATTATGATTCAAGTTCATATTTTTACATAAAACATTTGAAAACCATGAAAATAAATTTGTGTCTCACATTATCATTTTAGGTGAAATTATCTTGCTCTCGTATCAGAGACAAAAGACAAAAACTTATTAAGAATGAATTATTTAATCATAAACTAGATTATTGGCTGATCAAATCTGATTTTGACAAAATCATATTCACGTTTTATTTGAAATCCATATAAAATCATATTTTTTTGCGACGTGATGTGTATGAAATATCATAGACACTGTGCAGGAGATTTCTACAGATGCATCTGAATTTGCTCATTTTGTGCCTAGATAAGAGCCTTCAACATTGTCCCCCGTGAAACTAACTGTGTTACGGAAGATGAGCTCCCAGGCGTCGAACGGAAAGTCCAGCTGGTCCCACAAAACCTCCACAGATGTATCACTGATGGATTTAAACTTCAGGCCCTCGGGCTGCGGGAGATCTGCAGAGAAAGAGCACAGTGTAGCACCATATTCACTGAAGTCTGAATATGAGAATATGAAGTGGCATGGTGGACTAGTTTCTAAGGCTTTTTCGAAAGATTTGCATATGCAATGTAAGATAGCACATTCAAATGCAATCATTGTCTGTGTTACTTAAAATAATACATTTAATAGGTTTATTAACAAGGTCTTAGGATGGAGTGGTGTAGCTTAGTAGTTCATGCAAGATGGTTCTAGACATTCCTTGTAATATGTGAACTTTTAAATTGCTTTGAATAAAATATTCTGCTACATGACAATAAAAGACATGGGAGTGTTAGGAAACCTGTCTGGTGACACTAATGACACTGAAAATACAAACTAAATGCAGTAGAATAAATACTGTCATGATGCAAAAATATTGCATAATTAAAAAAAAAAAAATATATATATATATATATAATTGTGTAGTAATGACAATATAAAAATAGGACTATATTGATATTATAGTGATGAGAACTAACAATTATAACTTTGACTAATAAACAACTACCGTAATAAAAATAACTAATAACAAAAAAAAAAAAAAAAAATCAAACAAACAAAATAATCCTTAAAAATAATAATAATGGTGAAAAATCTTAATGGTTAAATAAAACTGTCTTGTCTCCCAATTACTTCAATAATTACTTTTGATGATAGAGTAAACCATGACCAGGGCATAAATATAAATACTACCATGATGTTAAAACATTTAATAATTTGTCATTTAGAATTATACAGTAATGACAATATAAGAATGAGACTATTTTGATATTATAGTAATAAGAACTATAGGAAAAGCTTATTTGTCATAATTGTCATTATAATAAAATGAATGAAAGAATTAAATAAATAAAATTAAATAAATCATAATAATAATAATAATAATAATAATAATAAATCTTAACGATCCAAAAATGGCTAATATTTAATTTAATTTAATTTAATTTAATTTAATTTAATTTAATTTAATTTAATTTAATTTAATTTAATTTAATTTTCTTGACAGGATTCAGAAGATTTATCCTTAAATGAAAAACAGAAATGACAATGAAAAGCTTGAAACACATTTTCTCTTCAGATTTTTGTCTCATGCAATTTTGAATTTATCCTGCTATTCATTCATTAATTCACTAATTCATTCGTTTATTTGTTCGTACATTCGTTCTTTTGTTTGTTCGCTCATTTGCTCGCTCGTTTGTTCATTCATTCATTCATTCATTCATGCATTTACTTAAAACGACAACAACAACAACAACAAAACTCCTTAAGAATATGATTTTATGCTATGCAGATATTAGTATTATTGGGTAGATGATGGTAACATAATTACCAGATCTCCAGTGACAGAAATTGAAGTGAAATTTCAAGCAACTGATTGCATGTGTGTGTATTTGTGTAAGGTTGATCAGAACATGTGAACATACATGTGGCCACTCTGGCACTGACAGGAACGCTCTTCTTGTTGTTGAGGACGGCATAAACATTGATGAGATACTCAATTCCTGGCTCCAGCTCAGAGACGGTGGCAGACGTACGATCTCCAGGCACACGAAAGTCGAGCTGCAGGCCGCCTGGTGACGTCGGGACATACGTAACCAAATACTCCGTCACCAGCATCTCGTTCTTCCATGTGAGGTTCACCTTCTCCGTGGTCACATTCGTGACGGTCAGGTTTTCCGGTGGTGAGACTGGGAAAGACATCAAGGGTCATTTACGTCACAGATGTTGAGAGAGCGAACGGTCTTTGGTGCCAAGTACTAGGAAATTGTCTGTGTCTCCACTGTGGTGACTGGGAAAGAGCCAGTCAAACTGATGAGAGGTTAGAATCAGGCTACACTGACTAAATTAACTTTAGTTTCTTATTAATGGCAGGTTTTAGACCTTTTGACATGAGTTTAATTGTTGTCTGCATTGACCTTCACCACTAATGGTCCTCTATATTAAGCTAATGGATTTCACAGGCACACATATGGTGTGAGTTTACTGTCAAAGAACAAAAATTGAGCATGTTCAGCACTTTTCTGTGCAAAAACATAAAATAGTGTGTATAGTATGTAGTAGACTTTTAGAAGTTTTTCATGCTCACAGAGGATGCATTTACTTAATCAAAAAATATGGTAAAAATAGAGATATTATTACAATTTAAACTGACTGTTTTGTGTTTGAATATATTTTAAAATGTAATTTATCCCTGTGATGCAAAGCTGAATTTTCAATTTCCAGTCTTCCAGTGTCACATGATTCTTCAGAAATCATTCTAATATGCTGATTTGTATTAATTTCTTTAATTTAATTTACTGACCAAGCTACTTGAACAGTAGTGTACTGTATTTCATCAGTACAGTAAGTCATTTGTGATTCGTATGGGCAGCGTTTATAGTGCTTTTGATGTCTGACAACCCTGAGTTGTATGGAAAAGTGTATAAACATTCTGCGTAACATTTCATTTAGTAATTCATTGGAAGAAAGGTTTGGAATAACATGAGGCCAGCAGAAGTTTATTTCTGGCTGAACTATCCCTCTAATTTGCAACCATAAAAAGCAAAGAAATGCCAATCATCTTGCTAACACTTGAAAAGTGTTCGCATCACCAGTACTAAATAAGAACTAATGCTTTGAAGGGTTGTTTTTGTTAATTAAAACCATAAAAATATTGTAACATTAAATAAAATAAACAGTACTTGATAAAACAAAGTAACTTGCATTACTTATTTGAAAAAAAAAACTCAGATTTTTAAATTTAAATTTAAAGTAATTTGTCACATTACTAGTTACTTGTAATCTGATTATGTAACTCATTAACCTGTAATGCATTACCCCCAACATTCATGTTATTATAGTATCACTGAGATATTTGTAATATTTTTAATATATGTATACATATTTTCCATATTCATTAGAATTTTTATATATATATAGGTTTTATGAATTTTTATCAGAGTTTTAGTTATTATAATACACAAATTTAAACTAAATTACAATGAGAAATGCTGTATTGACAACAATGTTTAAGTTTTTTTGTATCTTATTTTATTCCAGTTAATGTTTATTTCAAAAATAACATTTCACAACTTTTTACATATTTGAAAACTTTTTTTTTATTTTAGTTTTAGTTAACTATAAAAACCCAGAAAATAACAAGTAAAACTGAAATGAAAATGAATAAAAATGAAAACAAATGGCAACATGTTTTTCTTTATCTAAAAAAGAAACAAAATCACTACAATTTTTGCTAAAACTAAATTAAAAATAGTAAATATGAAAATATAAATAAATTCAAAATATTAATATGTAGTATATAAAAAAATAGTATATAAATGACTACAATTACCTTCTGAGCAATCCTCGCCAATGTGCCCTTCATCACACACGCAGCGGCCGTCCACACATTGCCCCGCACCATTGCAGTCATTCGGACAGCTTCGTTCTCCACAGGCGTCTCCAGCAAATCCCTCGTCGCA
Source organism: Carassius carassius (assembly GCF_963082965.1). NCBI lineage: Eukaryota > Metazoa > Chordata > Actinopteri > Cypriniformes > Cyprinidae > Carassius > Carassius carassius. The sequence goes on from NC_081759.1 coordinate 3,010,005, forward strand.
CACACATTTCCCATTAACGCAGCGTCCACGGTTATTGCAGTTCCCAGGACAGGTGTGAATGGAGCAATCCAGGCCCTCAAAACCCTCCTGGCAAAAACATTGTCCCTCCACGCAGCGTCCGTGGCCGAGACAGTCGTTGGGACACTTCCTCTGACTGCAGTCCTCTCCGGTAAAGCCTTCTTCACAAACGCACTGTCCCACGATGCAGCGTCCACGGTTCAGGCAGTTGCTTGGGCAGCTCAATTCACTGCAGTCTTGGCCGGTGAAGTCCGCAAAGCAAATGCACTTTCCGTCCACGCACTGGCCTCGGCCATAGCAGTCCGACGGGCAGGTTTTGATGCTGCAGTCCTCACCGCCGAATCCCTCTTCACAAACGCACTGCCCGTTAATGCAGCGCCCACGGTTGTTGCAATTATTGGGGCAGCTAAACTCTGAACAATCATGGCCTTGGAATCCGATGTCACAGTCGCAGTGCCCATCGATGCAGCGCCCTCTACCATTGCAGTTACTTGGACAGGAGAGCTTCCCGCAGTCGTCTCCGAAATAACCCGTTTCGCAAATACAAACGCCGTTGAAACAGCGCCCTCTTTGGTTGCAGTCGTTCGGACAGGTCAAGGTGGAACAATCCTCGCCAGAGTAGCCGGCAATGCACACACAATGGCCGTCAATGCAAAAACCTCGTCCCGAGCAGTCATTCGGACATGCGATTGTGCCGCAGTCCTCTCCGGTGAAGCCTTTATCACAATAACAAGTCCCGTTGTCGCATCGTCCGCGGTCGTAGCAGTCATGTGGACAGATAAGCTCAGAGCAATCAAATCCAGTCCAGGGTTCATCACAGACACACTCGCTATCAATGCAGCGGCCGCGTCCCAAACAGTTGTTGAGGCAATCCGTCTCTGTACAATCGTCTCCGGAGAAGCCTTCATTGCAAACGCACGCTCCATTAATGCAACGGCCATTCTCACCGCAGTCAACCAGACAGGTCTCCAAGCTGCAGTCCTCACCTGTGAAGCCATCAAAACACTCGCATTTTCCGTTAACACAGCGGCCCTGGTCGCTGCAGTCTCCGGGACATTCGGGTACGGTGCAGTTGGGGCCCTTCCATCCAGGCTCGCAGATGCAGCCACAGGTGTCCGTGCTGTAGTTTCCACGACCGCTGCAGTAAGGTTTCATTCCTATAGCACCTACACAATCAGGAGATACATGTAAGAAATTAAACATGCTATTTGCTTTCTTATGGAAATATTTATTGCTCAATTATGGAAATATCTCAATTACCAAGCCAGTCGAATGGCATTTGCTAAGGAAAGGGTCATGACCTCCCAGCTGTACAAAGTGGCTTTTTTATTTTATTTAAGAACATACATTCTTAAAATGAATTAAATTCAAAATGCAGTTTATAAATTATGATTTCATTTATTAAGAAAAAAAGAAAAAAAACCTGCCTGGCACTATGTGAAAAAGTAATTGCACCCTAAATTCTTTCATGAGTTTCTCATTTGTTTCTCATTTATTCTTGAATTTCTTTAGATCGTGGCATGATGTGTTGCTCTTTAAGCTTGCTTCACTTTGTCAGACAGGTTGTAGTTAAATGATTTCTTGATTCAAAAGGTCTGGCAGGTCTGGGTGTGGCTAGTGAAATTGAACTCAGCTTTCTAAAATAATGTGGTATATACATAATAAATATACACAGCACACACACATATATTATGTAAACAAAAACTTTTTTGTATGCAATTAATGTTGTTGAAGAAATCAACATATGCATTTCTTTATCTCTGCATATTAAACTTGAATTATTTTAGAACTGAAAGATTTGACTGCCTGTAACACTGTGAAACATTCCACCCTCAATAAAGATGTGAAAAGTGTGTGGAAAGCGAACTGGTACCTGTGGCCTGAGCACCGCAGCAAGTGGTTTCTGTGGAACATTGCTCTCTGAGCGTCGACAACTCGCCCTCCAACATCTCCAGCCGATTCAAGAGCTCCTTCAGGTCCGGCAGTCCCTCTGTACAGCCACACGCCTGCTTGGGGATGTTGATGCGGTGGGTGAAGACGATCTGATTACTGCTGTCCAGTGTGTGGTCTGTTACTTCTGAGCCAGATGGCGCATCCTTCTGTTCAAGATCTGAACTGGCGGGAGAATCCAGATCCACTGAGCATAAAGAGCTACCGGGAACTTTGATGTTGTAGACGTGGTTGAAAACAACCGGTTGGGAAGAGGTGGGAAGGGTTACGTTATGTATGCCGGGAATCGTCAGAGCTTCCCGTCGGTGTCGGATCATCTTCTTTACCAGGCCAGCATGATTTAGAGTCATCAGGGTTGCCAAAACCAAACAGCTGAGTGTCAGGCCTCCTGAACCCATGTTTCTGCACTAATGGATGCTTGTCTTGGCAAGAAGGCCTGCCTACTGAGTCTGGACAAAGTGCTGCTGCCTCTGAAAAAGCAAACACACAAGGCATATAATAAAAAGAAAGAAAGAAATATGTCACTGTAATTGCGAGAATACATAAAAAATGCAGAATCATTTTGGGAAACCCATTCAAAGCACCATCATTTCAGAAACAATTGTGGTAATTATTTGGATTTAGAATTTGCTTTTATTTTTGATTTCTAATTTTATTTTAATTTCAGTAAAATTGTTTTTTATAATATACTATTTAATTTTTTAGTTTTAGTCATTTTAGTACTTCACTATAAGTTTATTTAATTTAATTTATTTAAGGTTTATTTTATTTCAAGTGTGTATTTTTATGGGTTTAGTTAACTATAACCTTGATTTGAATGAATTGCATTAAAGTTTCCCAGAAATTAAAAAAATGAAAAAATGACAAAAATCCATGTCATTGTTATCTACAATTTATACTGAGCCCAGCTGTCAAGCTAAAAAATAAAGGGCTTGAAAGCCATTGGACAGTTTTTCAGCAAACTGATTAAGGATTATGTAAGGGGCAGAGTGACTTAGCAATCAGTAAAAAATACTGATTGCTAATATATAATATATTAAAGTCTGCACCAGTTATTGAACTAAATGTATTGCCACTACATCAATATTATTATTGTTGGATCATATTATTTATTTTTATAAAGTAATTTTTTTTTATTTCCCTAAGACACTCTGCCAGATTGCTAAAAATATAGCCCCTTTTTGTCTTTGAGCATATTAATAAAATCTGCCTTTCCCGTCTGCGCATTTGATCTGGGATGACTTCATATCTGGACATGTAGCTGTGTAATTTGTGGACGGTGGATTGGTTCCAGAGTCTCGGTCTCCTCCGCAGCGTGGGAACACTCATCTGAAGCTGGTTCTGGATGTCCACACTGCCTCCACATGTCTCAGATGTCTGAGTGTGTGCGATTCTGGAGAGGAAAACTCGACTGCAGGACATCAGAGCGATTCAAAAGAGATTTCACCACCTACTCGACCGCGGCCACAGGGACTTCCTGTCTCTGCTGCGTGCGTGAGCAGCACTTCCAAGCGTGGAGGAAACTGATTGCAAAAGCCATTTATTTTCCCAGCTGTTCAGTGATAAGCTTTATGGCACAAGTTGGGGTGTGTAAAACATGTACTGCATTGTCTAGAAGAGAAATACTAGCTAAAAACTAGAATAACAGGTTAGTGACAGTCACAGGTCGTCTCTGTGATCAGCCTATGAATGACTCTCCAGGTTTTTATTTTTTGCATTTGCATTTGCATAATTTGAGCAGCCTATAATGAGATGCTTGGAGTCAAAGGACGTTTATCATGTTAATAAGAGTAACCAGACAAGACCTGCTCATTTCAATGATGGCCACACTTTCCTGTAGCTAGAAAACTGAATATGACTGAATAGAATAGAATAGAATAGGACAGGTGCTGTAAGCGACATTTTTTGGAATAGCACACATACCATCTGTCAGGGAATAACACCTGCATCTGTGACACAACTATGCAAACAGCACACACACACACACACACACACACACACACACACACACACACACACACACACACACACACACACACACACACACACACACACACACACACACACACACACACACACACACACATGCTGTGACTCAAGGGAGCAGTTAGGAAATTAGCCAATCAGTTCTCTGCCTGTCAGTCATTTCTCTGGAGTTATCCATTTTTGAGAATCATTTTGAGAAGTCATGCTAAAGTCATATTTTTTTTATGAAAACTAATGTTTTTTTCAGGAGTCTTTGCTGAAAAGATCAATAATGAATAGTTCAAAAGGACAGTATTTATTTTATTTTAAATAAACGCTAAAATAAAGAAAGGTCACACACTTTTTAATGGTAGTACTGACGGTCACACAGTAGAGTCAGCTGTCTTAACCATCTGTGTCTTGTGTTCTGCAAACACATACGAGCTTCATCACTGTCTGTCACACCACTCTGTTCCTCTTTCGTGCTTGAACTGATGTTTAAACTAAGGTTATTATTAACTGTCTTTACATTTATTTTGAAAGATGAAGCTCACAAAATATGAAAAGGGGCGTTACATTTCCGACAAATGCTTGAGGTGTTCGGCCAATCACAATGCACTGGGTCAGTTGGCCAATCAGAGCAGACTGTACTTGTCGGAAGGAGGGACTTTGTAGAAAACAACGCGTTTGAGAGAGGCGGGGCACGACCTACAATAATGTACAGTACTTGAAAAAGAATGTTTTTTGAACATTAAAGCATGTCAACATATTCTGTTACACCAAATACACAAAATAATGATCTTTAAAAAAAGCATCATATGACCCCTTTAATCAATCATAGCGCACTTTATAACAAATAGCAAATGGTATGCCATCATTGCAGTGCATAGTGTGAATAAACATTTGTGCCCATAGATGTCAAGTAGATAGAAGTCAAGTCTTAAAAACTGAATGCAGACTGAATGAGAATCTGAAGTGCAAAATATTGGCATTTCCTGACTCTGGTCATCGGTTCATTTTAATGGTCAAATCCCTGTTTTATAAATGTCCACATAAACGCTTCTCATAAAAGACAGACAAACTGCTGGTGGGAATCTACAATAGGTTGTAATTATTAACACCCTGAAATTGCCCTTTCTAATCATTAAGTCAGCCAGAATGACTCTGAACTAACAACCTAAAAGATCTAACAGTCTCAGCCAAACGAAAAAAATGTCCCTTTGAGATTAAAACAGCATGAAAAACATTTTTATTGAAGGCAGGAATTGTGTAATTGTGTAATTGTGATGCCAAGCTGAACTTTCAGCATCATTAATACTACAAACTTCAGTGTCAAATGATCCTTTAGAAATCATTCTAATACTGATTTGCTGCTCTTATTTCTTATCATATAGACAGACACATAGACGCGTGCAAACATTTTACATTATGTACTGTAAATTAAAAACAGAAGTTTTAGCGGACAGCATGAGAATATTCAACCTATCCATTTATGAATCCTTTTCATGTGACATTTTTTGAGCTTTTTTATTTTATTTTTTAATTTTTTTAACATTTTGCCAGCTTCATAAACATGCTTGAATAAAAAGCATGCAATCTGATATTTGAGATGCATAGTCATCACATTCTCAGTGCAATGACAGCCTTTAAAATGCATTAAAAGTGTATTCATGGCCAGACAGAAAAGTACAACCAGACATAAAAATGCAATAAAAAGCATTTAGAGTTTGACGCAAATATGATGACAAAAATGTGAGATTAAGAAAGAAACAAGTTGCTGTCATTAGTAAATGATTTTTAGGATGTTCTAAATATAAATAAAATAAAAAAATAATTTATAAAATAAAAGTTTTGTTTACCTAATATGTATGTATAGTGTTTATTTATTATATGTATAAATACAAACACATGCATGTACATGTACAAAATATGTTTATATTTTATATATATTTATATATAATATAAAATATTAGAATACAAATGTATGCATCTAAATACATGTAAATATATTTTTTTTAATATTTAAATTATTAAAAAAAAAACAAAGCAGCCTGGTGTTAAGTGCTTTGAATAAGGCTACAATGCTGACATGGAAACCGTCCAGTTTATTGATCTTCTAACCTGTGACCTTGGGGTTCCCTGTCAAGACCTTTAGCCACATCATCTCATCCTCACACTTTGAAGTGTCCACGCAGCACTTCCACGTTTCTTCTATTCCTTCAAACCCTAACCCTATGACCCTGCAACCCTTAAAGTTCAGCTGAAAATGACACTCGAGACTAATGCAAAAAGGATCTTCACCTTAACAGCCGAGTTTATGAGATCGCATTCTCAGCATGTGCACAATAAAACTGAAATACACGCCAGTGTTTGAGTTGCTATGGTAGGTTCAGGAACAAAGGTATGAATTCAGTTTAGATCTATTACAGTTCCTCCCACGTTCTTTTAAAACATCAGGATGTGAACATAAAGCTGAGATTGAATTTCACAGGCTTTCCTCCTACATCTGGAGAAAGTTTCTGGAAAATACCTGGTGTGGCTAATGCTAATATAGCTACAGTTCACTGCATATTTGCTTTGCTACTTGTGACTAGGACTGGTTGTGTGGTGAATATACCACATTAGAGAAATCTGTTAAGCTGCAAATGATCTGCAATACCATAAATGAAGTCGAACTCAATGTCATAATTATGACATAACCTCTCATAATTATGACTTACTCGATGTTGACTTCTCAAAGGTCATGGTTATGTTTTTTTTCTTTCTTTTTTCTTAGACTATCCTAATTTAGACTTGTCATAATTGAGTTTCTATATCATAATTAGACTTATCTCATAATTCTGACTTAGTATCTCATAATTTTGACTGACATAATTTACATTTTGTCACAATTAGGAGTTGTCGTCTTATAATTTACACTTGAGCAATAATAATACATATATTTTTTATAATAAATATGATTAGAAATATGATAAATAATTAGGCTTTTTGTCATAATGACTGTATTCCATTATTTAGACTTTTCTTCTCATAATTATGGTATTGTCTTTGACTATTTCTTATAATTGTAATTTACAAATCTCAGAATTTTGTTCGACATTATTTTGACATCTCATAAATATGAGTTATCTCAGAATTTTGACCTATATAATTTAGATTTTTTTTTTTTTTATCTCATAATATACTTTTTTATCTCATTAGACTTTTTATCTTATAATTATGATTTAGGATCATAATTATATATTTAGAATTTTGACTGACATCATTTAGAATTTTTTTAATCTTATAATTATGACAATTTCTCAGAATTTTGACAGAATTTTAAGTGAGATAATATAGACTTTTTTCTCATAATATGACAGTGTCTTAACTTTGACTTTTTATCTTATAATCATGATTTAGCATCTCAGAATTTTGACTGAAATAAATTACACTTCATAATTATGAGTTTTCATAATTGTCATAATTTAGACATTTTATCTCATAATTATGAGTTTCTATCATAATTTAGACATTTTATCTTATGAATATGATTTACTTTCTCTAAATTATGACTGATATTATTTAGACGTATCTCATAAATTATCAAAATGCAGATTATATTTTATAAAAATTTAGACTTATCTCATAATTATAACCTTTTCTCTCATAATTATGAGCTGCTATCATAATTTAGATTTTTATCTCATAATTATGACTTAGCATTTCAATTTTGACTGACATAATTTAGACAGTCATAATTCAGATTTTATTATAACATGAATCAAACATATTTCATAATTTAAACATTTTATCTCATAATAAGGGGCGTAATTAATATATTTAGTTTTTATCAAATTTTTTTGACTTTTCATTTCATAATTTGAGATGAAGGTGTCTCAACTTTGACTTTTTACAAATTTTGACATTTTGCAAATTTCTGCTTTTATGTCAAAACTTATAATTATACAAAGTATCTTGTCTTCTGTCATAATGATTTACCAAAGCATAATTTTTTTTCTTTTGTGGCAGAAATAACTTCCATATAAAATAAAATGAGTACATTTATGTCATGTTAATTACAGTCTTCATATAACACTTTAAACTGTACCCCCCAGCTTGTCACAATCAAAAAAAAAAAAACATTTTGTAAAGACATTGAGGAATAAATAGGCTATGTATTTAAGATTATTATAAAGGGAAATCCTCCTTCTGCAACACAAATCTGCACTTTCTTTAAGTTATAATCCAGAATTACTTTATCTTTATTAGTTTCCCCAGTACTGGCAACAGAAAGGAAACTTTCCCACCTGGAAACAGGGACTAGGAATGTTGGCCTCTGTTTTCCACCATCTGTTTTGCCTGGTCCACAGTAAAGACTGTGCATGTGTGTGTCATACGCGTTTAGACTAGAAGAGCTCCGGTCATCAATGTTTTAAGTGTTCAGTAGATTCCACCTCTAACAAATATACAATTCAGTGGTATACAGAGTCTATAGCTTAAAGATAAACTATCCACTGTAACTCTATGGCAGGAAGTATCAATCCACACTCCAGATGAAGTATAGAGCACACTGTATGCTGTATATGTGAACACTCTAACATGTTTAGTCCACTGCCAGTGGCCAATTACAAGCCTTTGATTGATGTCTACACCGAGCACACTACCATATGCTGTTTTCCTAAATAAAAGCTTTCTATAGAAAAATCATGAAAAAGTATTGTTATGATTAATACAATGGAATTATTATAACTACAATAAATACATCTTTTAGCTAGTCTAAAGTTATTTAAATCATTAGAGCAAGGGATTGTTCAACCAGATCCATCTGGTGGCTTTTTAATATTTATGAGATAATATCAGTTTCTAAATTGTGTGCTTTTAATTAATTAATTAATTAGACTTAGTTCCGCAAGTAGTTTTCAATAAAGACTTCAGGGATGAATGGATGGTTAGTTCTTGTTGGTTAAGTCTTGAACCACACTAGCCAAAATGTATAATTATTAATCACTATAAAATTTTATTATATGTGGATCTAAAACCATGTGTATGTACATGTGTATATATATATATATAATGAAAAGAGAGGCAGAGTTAGACTGTGTGTGCCTAATTTTTGCATTATATTTAAGAGTGAATAAACAATTAATACCATGAAGCATTGGAAATGATCTAATAATTAGCAAACAAATAATAATAATACATAAAAAAATGTAGACACTGAGTGAAAGTATAAGCAAAATATTTTAAGTTTAGACATAGAAATAAATGTTGTATATAAAATAGTGAATTTGCATTGCTTTATGGGAATGAGAGGTTGCTGCAGAGCTGATCTGTATGGGCCACCAAGTGTAACCAATTTCATGAACTGAATGAATTATGTGACATGAAATGCATGACAAAATGCAGTCACACTTTAATGCATTTTGCCTACAGAAAAGATGTTTGAAGTCATATTCCTGAAAGGCAAACACCAGTTGCATTCCATCAATGAAATAGCACCTAATTCTAAACCAATATAATAATAATAATAATAATAAAATACTGTTTGATATAGAACTGATACTGTGATTTTTTGCAATCAGTTATATCTGAATAATTCTGGATGGAAATATACTTTATTTTCCTGCGAATCAATGCTTTCCTCATTAAGGCAACCTCCAGAAATCTCCAATTTCAATGACCTGCTGAATACTTCCAGAAGGTTTTCAGTGATGAGGATACCATCAGAGCACTGCCCCTACATGACACTTTCTCTTAAGTTTGACGGTGAAACGGATACACCAGACATGCATTCTCTCGTCTTCAGTGGCCGCTTACCAAAGCGAATGAGTGATTCTCACAAAAAAAAAAAAAAAAAAAAAAAAAAAATTGTGGCCTGGAAATGATCCATCAGCACCAGGCCATCTGCACTATGGGTCCATATGCGACCTGTCTGTCTAGACTCCCTCAGATTTATGGGAAGTGGGCGCTTGTATCAAAGCTTACTGATGGGAACACAGACCCTAGAACACACCGTATAACTGGTGTGCAGTGCAGCTGTTCAGACCAGATCGCTGTTGACATCCATTTTCTTCAGCAACTCCTGAATGTACTTGACTCGATGTCGTTTTTTATGGTAGAATCAAATAGAAAGACTTGTTGACATCTTAAATGTTCAGAACAGTGTACGTCTCACATTGTTTTAGCGGTATGCAGTATATATACTGTGGAAAGTATGCAACATTTTGCATGCATGATATAGTGCAAAATATGCCGTAACTGATGAGCCAGATCATCAACCACAATTGTTAAAACTTCTATTTTGACTCATTACTTGATCAAACTGCCAAAAGTTCATACATTTTCGCTTTGGCAGTATCACTGAGATTTTATTTATAATTTGTATTTTTATATTATCCTTTTTCCATTTTTATTTTAGATAAAGTTTAACATTTTTTGTGTGTTTTTGTAACATTTTTTAAGGCTTTTTAATGTTTAATAAGTCTATAAATTTTTATTTAAATTTTAGTTTATTTTAATACATTGAGTTAAACTAAATTAAAATGATAAACTTTATCTTAACAACCAGTTAAAAAGAAATATTTTGTCCCAGTCAACATATTTTAAGTAAAAAAGTTTTTTTTTCTTATTTTTTTCTTTTTCGATTTAAAAAGCTATAACGAGTAATGTAATACTGTTTAGAGAGTAAATAGTGTGGTAATATAATAACACTGTAGATGTTATTAATAGCTAAATATTTAGCTTTTTAGAGTAACTTACCCAACATTGTAGTCCTCCAAATGTCTGAAGTAAAATATAGCACTGCATGATGCATTCATTTTCTTTTTTTTTTTACTTCATAATTTCTCTTTATTTTTCACAATCTGGAATAAATGAATTGAGCATTGTCACATCAACGGCAGATTGGTCTACCAAAAAAAAAAAAAAAAAAAAAAGGTAAAAGAAAAAAGATTCTCAAATTTCACACTCATACATTGTTATTTTGGTTGTTCTTAAACGAAGCCCTGAGGCCATGGGTTGATCTCACTCCAGCTGTCCTGACAGACCCACACACCTTCCATTCTCTCTTTCTCTCCATTCCCATCATTCTTTTCACACCATCACAGGAGGAACCGCACATAGCAGAGGCATCATAAACCCCCGTCAGCCGCTGACCTCCAACAATTTATGCCCTTTCATTTCAGCTGGATGAAGAAGGGGGCTTGACTCTTTCTTCAGGTCTTAAACCTCAAACGTCTCACTGTGCTCACCTGATGCACTTCCATAAAGCTGCAGATAAAACTGCCAGGGTGAAAAAAAGACCATCTGGTTTTTAGCATGAGCTTTAGAACATTCAAATGAATTACAGTAATTCATTCCCAATACATTCTGCATTATCATACAGAGTGATGATTTGTAAACCACAAAAAGGCCACACTTGCGTTTAATAGTGTGGTAGAAGTCAAAACACTGTGTACTGTCATTTATGGGGCCACTGAGTGTCATCAAAAAATGCTCCACTTTCTGCTTTCCAAAAGTACTGCACATTTTCCTCATATAAAAGCATGTGTTGTATCAATGATAAAGGCTTCTCTCTGAAATCAGGCAAATACTTTTTAAAACCTTATAAGTAACTAATTTATCTACATAGATAAAACTCAACAATGCAAACCATTGATTTCTCAAGTGAAAATTCATCTAGTCTGAATCAGGAGAGAAATATGCACAGATCAAGCACTGCTTACAAGTCAAAACAGTTGGTGGATTTTGATGTGATAGGAAACAGGAAATAGGCCTTTTCACTGTAGGAAGTGTTATTATTGATTATGGACTCATATTTTGGCCAGAAGTTGATGCTTTTGGCTTCACAAGATGTTAATTGATGGACTGGAGTGGTGTGGATTACTTGTGGATTATTGTGCTGTTTTAATCATTCTGACGGCACCCATTCACTGCAGAGAATCCATTGGTCAGCAAGTGACGCAATGCTAAATTTCTTAGAATCTTATCCCATGAGGAAACAAACTCATCTACATCTTGTATGGTCTGAGGGTGAGTTAATTTTCAGCTATTTTTCATTGTTGGGCGAACTATTTCTTTAAGACTCTTTCTTTGCTTGGGCAAAAATCACCAAGCAAACCTCTCATCAACAGACCACACAATTTGAAGAATCACTCAAATCCGTAACAAACAGCACCGGATGAGTTTACACTACAGTTTAACACAGAGTAAAAAAAAAACAAAAAAAATTCAGTGAATATGGGGCCGAGCTATAATAATAATGATTTGCTAAAGCAAGAGCCACAAATGAAATAGTAATGGTCTGTTTATGCACCTGAACCTCAGAAACCACAATGCCTGGAGCCTTTCCCTTAAATACATACACACAGAGCAGCTGCTTCCCACAGATCATTCTCTCCTTTCCACAGGACGATGTCATTTTCATGATGTTCACTCATGTCATATAGACATGCACAGACTGACAGATGGATATGTGCCTTTTGCCAGGTGATATCAAAGCCTTTCATCAGTCTTTTGCTCTCACATGAACACACATGTACATGCTCACTGCATGAAGATGATGCCTTGATATATACTAGAACATGGATACTTTCACAACATATTTAATCTCTGTATGTGCACTGTACACATATACAGCACATATTCATTGTTGAAATATTCAACAAGACCAGATTTGCCAAAATACAGTTTCGATATGAACTCAAAAAGTTCTCATTACATTTCCAAAACTAAAAACCAATCAATGCATGCTATCCGCATTCATATAACAGTCAACTCATTTGGGTCTCATTTTAATTTCTATTTATAATTTCTTATACTGTAAGTAAAATAAGACATTTCTGAAACAAAGTTGATACCTCAAATAACAGAGAACTCAGAGAAATAGCTTTTTCCTCTGGGTTCCATAAAGAATCTTATCTCTTTAATGTCTCAATTGTTTCTCCAACAGAGCAATGGGATTAAATGGAGAGCAAATGGAGTGTGCTGCTTCTCCTATAATATCAGAAGAGATCTTAAGCCCTCAGACTAGCTGATTATGAGAAACATTTGAGACAAAGTTGATCCTTCAAACAACTTAGAACTCTTCTTAACAGAACCTCTAAGAAAGAACTTTTTCTTCTGGGTTCCACTACATTAGGAAGAAAATAAAAATGAGATATCTTGAATGACTCAGCTGTTTCTCTTCATGAAGAGTAAAATGAATCTCCTGAGAAATATGTGACCCTGGACCACAAAACCTAAGTGTATTTTTTTTTTAAATTGAGAACTATACAATATCTGGAAGCTGAATAAATAGCTCATGAATAAGCTTTCCATTGATGTATGGTATGTTAGGATAGACAATATTTGACCGAGATACAACTATTTGAAAATTTAGAATCCGAGTGGGCAAAAACTAAATATTATGAAAATCCCCTTTAAAGTTGTCCAGATTAAGTTCTTAGCAATGCATATTACTAATCAAAAGTTTTGATATAATTATGGTAGGAAATTTACAACATATATTTAATGGAACATGATCATTACTTAATATCCTAATGATTTTTGGCATAAAATAAAAATTTCTAATTTTGACCCATACAATGTACTTTTGGCTATTGCTATAAATACCTGTGCTACTTAAGACTGCTTTTGTGCTCCAAGGTCACATATAACCTATTCATTTTACATGCATCTCCTGTAGTTTCAGAGGTGATCTTAAAGTCTCAGACTGCGCTCAGACCTGCCAAGAAATCAAAGTCTTAGTAGAATAAAAATCTGAGATCCAAAAAGTAGCATAATTAAGAACTCAACCTGAGCTATGAAAGAGAAATCTCTAAGCAATAGAAATTCTCCAACAGCAGAGTGAATGCGAAGAAGAAGAAGAAGAAGAAGAAGAAGAAGAAGAAGAAGAAAAAAAAACAGCACTGCACCCATAAGAAGAAAAAAACAAGTGAAATTAGATATCAGAGAAAGTGGATGAAGATACCTGTAATGATGAATAGAGCGTCCAGTGCCTCCCTGCAGCCGAGCAGATCAGGTGCAGAAACAAGACAAGAATCAAACAAGAGCGATGAGATGAGGATGACCAGCACTCCAGACCTCCAGCTTCCGTCGGTCTCCGTCTCTCCACGTGCTGGAAGATCTGCGAGTGTCTGAGATGTATTCCACACACCCGTCCGTCTGCCAAACCTCTGGGCTGAAATGTGCGAGAAGGAGAGAGAGAGAGGGGATAAAAACACTACACCTCTTCAGTATGAGAGACTTCAGTCAGAGCACTGTGAATTACAAGGACTGCCCTTAAATAGCCTTTCCAAGAACTCATACACGTTGTCTCTCTCTCTCTTTCTCTCTCTCTCTCTCTCTCTCCTCCTGTTCATCCCTCCTACTGCTTTGAGGTGTTGAGATGCCTACACACTCAGCATATATTACCCATACTCTCTTCTCCCTGGAGCGAGAACATACGCCTATATGTACAAGTTCAAGAGAGTTTCTACAGAGACATAAGAGCAAACAGAATATTGAATAATCCTACAATTTTAATCTGAGTGTGCTATGAAGATATGCACAGGAACATAAAGAGGATTAACTAAAAACGGAAACTGCACTCTTAAAAATAAAAGTGCTTTAAAAGGATTTTTTACAGCGATGCCATAGAAGAACCATTTTTGCTTCTAAAAAGAACCATTCAGTCAAAGGTTCTTTAAAGAACAGTCTCTTTCTTGCCTTTTTATAATCTAAAGAACCTTCTTTCACCACAGAGAAGCTTTTGTGAAACAGAAAGGTTCTTCTATGGCATTGTGAAGCACCTTTATATTGAAGAGTGTGTAAGAAAGAACACCTGGATATGGGAGTCACAAGCCGCACAACTGTTTTAGAGCTTTAGAGGATCACGTGACACTGAAGACTGGAGTAGTGATGCTGAAAACTCATCTTGAATCACAGGAATAAACTATATTTTAAAATATATTCAAATAGAAAACTGTTTATTTAAATTGTAATAATATTACTGTTTTTACTATATTTCTTGGTGAAAAATAAATGCAGCCTTGGTGCATTTTTCAACTTTTTTCTTTCTTTCTAACTCAACATCTTAGAGATTACAAAAGGAAAAACCTTTGCAAATGACATGCAAACTTTAAAATCAAATATTAGAATGGGATATTTTTAACTCTTTGAAAACCAACTTGGCCAGATATGTTTGATTTGATGCCCATGCATGACAAAACATTTCCTTCCCACCATAGCAGATACTGAGAAGCATGAAGATGCAAACCAGATCTTGGCACCAGAAGCCAGGAATATTTTCCGAGCTCAGTTACAGCTAACAGACACAGAAACACAAAGAGCATTAAGAAGTTGTGTTGAAAATGGTTTTATCGACTGATGTAGCAGTAATTATCAACTGCAGTCCAGCACTTTCCCTTCCAGGTCTAACAGGTTGGAAAATGACAGAAAGAGACATTTTACAGATAATTTAGTGGTATTTTCAGTTTGTTTACTATTTATCTGAACATATGCCACTGCACATGACTTTATAACTGACATATAAATAAACAAGCACTTCTTTCTGGTCAATCAGCCACCTGTTGGCAATTATCACATCAACAGCTCTCCATTTCACCATTTACACTTTGCCTAAGTGACAATCAGGGTGAAATCCCTGCCAAAGTATGATAATCCTAAATCTCAGAAAGTGTGCCGAACTCACACATGTAGCTTGAAATCTTTCCTCATTCGCAGAAGTCCAGAAGGTTCAGCGTCCACCGATATTTTTTTTATCTATATGGTTCATTTGCATGTTAACTGCATTCAAGACTCAATCAAATTCAAGCTGATATTTTGATGTGTTAATCCCAGTCAAAACCATATGGCATCGCAGTGCATGAAGAGTTTTGCTAAAAGAATATGGCACTCTACTTTCCACTTGAAACACAACTTTAAACACAGCTTGGCATAAAATTAATTAAAACATCTGATGATTTGAAAAAAAAAAATGAATACTACTTCATCCGATGATTCAAAAGCATCAATAAAACCTTTCTATTGTGTACAATTTATTCACTTAAAAAAGAAAAGTGTCAATGAGTCAATATGAGCATGAGTCAAAAATGTATTATTATTATTTTTTCTCCATGATACAGGCCCTTGTTAAGTAAAGTCACGAAGGCCTGTGTAGAAACGTGCACAGGCTGAGTTGGATTGGTTCTGTTTCAGCTTGTTATCATTGTTTGCCAATTACGTCACATTGTCTCACCAAATAAAACCAAAAAAAGCCCACAACTGCATGACAACAGCATTACCTTACTTTTCCATAAAGGATGGGGAATGGTGTTATTGCAACAACAAAAAAAGAAAGAAAATTTTGAAGTAAAGCTGAAATACAACTAATATTAGAAGAAACACATAAAAGAAGCAAAATATTACACTGTAATTTTATTTTTTCATTGTTTCTATACTATTTTGGTTTTAATTATTAGCGAAATAAGTTGAAGTGGAAAAATTAAAATGACTCTAAATGAAATAAAAACTAAATATAAATATTAAATATACATTACATATTAATAAATGGCAACATTTAAAAATGACAAAAGCATGACATTTAAATACTCAAAAATAATTTAAAATTAAAATTACATTAATAAAAGCTAAATCAAAATGTATATACAGTAGCACAATAAGGTTGCATGAGTTAAAATTAGTTAATGTACTACTAACTAACATTAACTGAGAATGAGTAGAAAATTATAATATTAACTTTATCTAATATTACTAAATACTTTCTAAGATTTTTGTTTGTTTGTTAATGAATGGAACCTTATTGTAAAGTGTAATCAAAAACACTCCAACAGTAAGGGAATGAGGATGGAGACCGTCAAGATCCTACACAACTCAAGATCGCAGAATAATGTCATAGTGACTATAATCACAGACTTCATAACAAAGTTAATTCTACAGACACGTCTGATTAATATCAATATCAAAATTAAGACTCACTTGGGTTTCTCTCTCATTAATCCATCTTTAATCAACTTATCAGTTGGTATAACCATTCAAAGCTGGAGCACTTGAACGTCTGGAAGTGACATCATCGTTGCTAAAGAAGCTAAACTAAATATGGAAATTCTCCAACGAGACCGTAATGGGCAAACCAATCCAATACAACATGTGTTATGACCACAAAACCACAAATATCTGCTGAGGTCAATATGACGAAGAAAGTCAACAACATTTGTCTTAATAAAGCACAAATCAGTGCATGCTATTATAAAACATTTCATCAAACGGAACAACAAGCTTTTCATTAGGGTAACACATCACATTACAGAAATAAAAACACAAAAGCTTAATCTGAAATGCAAGAAGATATGCCTAGTTAGGTGCAGTCTAAATATTTATTAGAGTGAGAACATCAGAACAGTAATGTCTGTTCAGTAATCACCTGTTGAGCCCATCTGGACACAAATGACACACGGTTTCCATTAATCACCCTGACATGAGGAGCTCCGGATGAAAATGGTGGGTCATTGATAGGTTAGATGAGAGATCGGAAACTAAGCTCAAGGAAATGTGCTTCACGTATGTAGCCTGTATCCTGACAACAGAAAGCAGACTGTTCAAACTTGTAGCACACAAACTCAAGCACTCAGGTGAAGTTCACAATAGGACATATTGTAGATTCTTTGCAACCTGATTTCAAAGATAAATACAATGCAATACGTGTATCACTTGGTTTAACAAATTTAAACAAGGCTTTATACGTGGCAGATATATAAGTCTGTATATCTTTCAACAGCGTAACCAAAAAGTTTATAATGGAGAATGATGTAAATGTCACCACACGCTTGTATACCAAGTCACCAGGTACAAAAATATGATTCGAGAATCAAGAATCCAGTGTGAAATAGTTTATTTTGCCATTAAAAGCACACAAAATGTGTATGTTGCTTATAATCAAGTCCTAAGTGAGACAAAGAGTCACTCAGGACTGCTAGAGATTTAACAAACGTCACTCCTCAGACATACAGCAGATCTGTCACGCTCAACATAAACATGAACAAATATGGGATTTCAGCCACAGGACCTTCCGATGGAGAGAGATGGATCTAAACACACCCTGTGACGCTCGCTGGTCTGAGATGGAGTCTGAGTCAGTGAACCAGGCTTGAAAACACCCAGATCCACAAATGATGTCTGCATAATTGAGGAACATTTAAAACAACCAAGTGTGTGTGATTGTCATGAGCAGATGGTTTCAAGCCCATTGGAAAGGAAAATCGGCCATTAGATCTCCTTAACATATTGATTTTTTCCTTCCTAGATGGCAAAGAGCCTCATTCATGAAAGACAAGCAGAATTAATTTGTGCAAATTGCTCATAAAACTGTTCATGTGTAAATTGTTGCATTCGATTCAACACGAGAAACAATGTATGTGTTTACGGTTTACGGTTCTCATGAATAACTCACAAACAAAGTCTTTTGATTATCTGTCTTTCTTAAAAGAAAAATACCCAGTTATCTCACAAAACTAGTTTCAGAAAATATCTCAATAATGTCTCAAACCTGCTGACTGCTGAAAAACTGAAACAGGACAATTGACCAAGAGTCCACTGAGCTCTTCACACATTACAAAAACATGAGCGTGACTGGAGAGATTCATGAAAGTCATATGTATTTCACAGGGATGTGATTTTGGACGGATGAATCATGGATGCACTTTGAAAGAAGTCAAACTAAATAACACATCCTTCCCTAGAAAACTCATAACTCAGAAAATTATGAAAAACTATATATATATATATATATATATATATATATATATATATATATATATATATATATATATACATATAATGGAATACATTTAATTTAAATTGCAATAAAAGTTCACAATTCTACTATATTAACTATTTCTATGAGCATAAGAGACTTATTAAAAAAAAAAAATCTTACTCACGCCAAACTTCTGAACAGTAGTGTACATAGCAAATGACTAAAAACAGCAATATCTCTACCGTTTGACACATTCCTATCGTTGTATGGTATATAACGTCATTGCTCTCATCCCCGTTGTCCAGTATTTCTAAGTGGTGGTCCTAAATCAGCCATCATGTGCTGGACCACCATCACATCAGCAGGAGCACCACCCAAGACGTTCCTGAGAATTACTTCTGGTTCAACGCACTGGATCTGGCAAAAACCACATAAACAAGATAAACAGTAACTCTGTTATGATTACAAATGCTTTAGAAACGCTTTAAGTGAGGTAACGCTGGTCAATTCTTGCCAAAATACTGAACAGCCTTTTTTAGTTTTGTTTTGCATATATTGTGAAATTGTAATTTTAATTATGAATATAACACACATACATACTGTTTATAGCATATTTGCATAACAAGTGGATAAATAGACAGTGTATTTTGGTATAAATGAGATACTCTTTTGTAATGATATTTTAAACTGTTTTTATTTTAATTTTAATTTCGGTTTTATTCATTTTGAAATATTAATTTATTAATTTAAGTAATTTTGTTCTGTATTCTTCCTCATTAGCGTTATCATTCTTTTTATTCATGTTTATTTCAGTTTTAGTTTAGTACCTCAAGTTAAACTTGTTTTTACAAATATTTTAACTTATTTCACTTACAGTTTCTTTGTTACAAAAAATGTAATAAGAAATCCAGTGATTACAGACACAATTTCTTGTGAAAATACAGACAAATAATGCTACAGCTGTCAGTTACATCAATGATAAGATAAAAAAGAATGTTAAAATTCCCACAGATGATGTTCAGGTGGTGATTGTACAGTATATATGTCACTTAGTTTTTAAAGAAATGTACAAAATGCTCAAATCAAGCTGTAAACAGATTACCCTGAAATCTGAGAAATTATTTTAACAAAAAGCTGTCACTGACCTGGGTTCTGTGTGCAATATTCATCTAAATTACTTACTAAAATGTACGTGACTTATAAAATAAAGTATTTCAAAAGCACATCAACCTCCAAAAGAAAAAGTACCACTGAATCCATTGCTGATTGATATATGGTTATGTATTTCAGTAATGTCCATACTAAACCTTCTTCCAGCCTTTTAAATAATGTGTTGACTTCTTTTTTGGGGTCATTTAATGATACTAGCAGGAAAAACAGATGTGAGCGGTTTCCGATTGTGGAAGGCTCGAGCCAAACAGCCAAAAGCTCAATGGCAACTTTTTAAAAAAAACATTTGGCTGCAGATCTGAGTCATTACTTGGATGCTTGGCATTCAATGGAAATGAATGGCTAGTTCTCGGACATCTCCTCCAAAGACAGCGTTGAAGTTTCCTGAAGGCGTTAAGTTCAGATTGCATAACTGAGAACGACTTCTTTTTTCCACTGAAATATCCCCGGTTCCCGAAAGGCCCTTGAAGAGCTGCGTACACTATTATTATTGTCATAGATACTGCTGTGCTTCCAGTGCTCCTTTTCATCATACAAGGATATAATACTCAGTCATCTGAAGCATCTGGTTTACGTGCAACAGTAAGAGGGCTATTCATTCTGTCATTCCCACATGACAGCGGGTTTAGAGATTTGTCTGTCATGCTACCCTAAATGGAACTAGCAGTGGCCCGTGGACTAAAGCGAACACTGGTGCTTCCTAATACAAGCAGCCAGCAATCCACTCATTTAAAATACATTTAAATACATACAAAAATGACTTAAGGGTTTTCTTTGGAACAGTAGGCATAAATATGCCTCAATATAACAGAAAAAAAAGAAAAAAAAAAAGAAAAAAAGAAAAAATATATATATATATATTTAAAAAAAATAAAATAAATATATATATATATATATATATATATATATATATATATATATATATATATACTAAGATTCAGTAAATTATAAATTATCAGCCAAAAATGTTGAATTTTTACATAAAGATTTTTATGAACTGAAGAGATCTCGGTAATCTTCACATCTTGCATTACAAAGATAATATGTGCAGCATTTGTAGAACTAATCACTACTCACATAAATAACATTGACAATAATCAAACATTCATCATTAACATTCAAACTATTGATCTTAACATCAATAGAACAACTGGTGAAACATGGTGTTTCTCAATATAGAAACACTGGTGACAAAACAGCAAAATATCATCATTTACTCTTTCTGAAATACATTTTGAGAAATCACAAACACTTTACAAATAAGCCATATCTTTCAGTATTAATATGACGTGTTTTCAAAAAGATTCATAGTCATTCACATGTCAGCATTTCTGACATGTGTGATTTTTTTATGTTATTGCTTTTTTTTGGACATGCTGGAAAATGCCGGGATTGATTGTGGCACATCCAGAAGCAAAGCAAAACAGAGCTTTCTCTTGCCAGTAGTAAGTTTCCAGAAACAGATCGAGATTAATAGAGCAGCAAAACGATTCAATCCTACCAATCTGCCAAACTCATCCTGGAGAAAACATTCACCTGCACATTTGAATCATTTTGCATATGCATCCTAAAAGTCCTGTGGTTGTTTCCATCATTGCAATTTCATAAGGATTCAAATGGCCTCTTAGCCTTAAGATCAAGCTTCTTCAAAGAGATTTACATCTTCTGTCAATGTAAATTACATTAGTTCATTACCATGGGAAAAAATACAGCCATTAGACCAGGGTTAAAGGAATAGTTACTTTCATAAATAAATAAAATGGCTGTAAATTTACTGATTTACTCAACCTCAGTCTATTTAAGATGTAGATGAGTTTGTTTCTTCATCAGAACAGATTTGGGGAAATGTAGCATTACCTCATTTGCTCATCAATGGATCCTCTGCAGTGAATGGGTGCCATCAGAATGAGAGTTCACTTCCTTTGAAAACTAGTTTTTAATTATGAAATTTGATTTTTAATTCTGTTTCAGTAATGTTTAACTGTCCACAAATAGCATTCTAAAGCATATTATTTAGTTGGTATTATTCCAAATGATTATAAATAATAATAATAATAAACCCTAATTTTATTGAGATATCTAAAAAAGGCTTTATGTTTACTGTCAATATATATGATATATAAACATATATGAGCTAGAAACACTCTTTGTTTTAAATACTAAAGATATCACAGTAGAAGTGAAATTCTGTGTGGGTAAAATACATTTAATCTCTTTCCATTTGATTATGGGATGAGTAAACTCTGAAGCGTTGTGTCCCTGTTTGATTCATCTCCCTTTAAGACAAACAACTCTGAAAATGCAACATCTTTGGCTGGACTCGAGCTGTTTATCAGACGAAAGACATGGCTTTGTATTTAGA
This sequence comes from Carassius carassius, assembly GCF_963082965.1. Taxonomy (NCBI): domain Eukaryota; kingdom Metazoa; phylum Chordata; class Actinopteri; order Cypriniformes; family Cyprinidae; genus Carassius; species Carassius carassius. The sequence continues at coordinate 3,032,207 of NC_081759.1, forward strand.
CTGTCATTTGCATACCTCTCCACTGAGGAAAGTCTTGACAGAAAACACTGCACTGATGTCAGCATAAATATTTATGAAAACAGTACAGTGATCCATGCGCTGATGTATGAAATGCAATGAAACCAAACGGCACTAACCCTCCCGTCATGTTCAAAGCATTTTGTTTTGAACTGTTTTTCTGCTTAGTTGATAGGTAAAAGTCCACAGCTACTTATATAGTCAACAAGAAATCAAAATTCATCCCATATTCCACATCATTTTGAAAAAATCTGTTTTTGTTTTTTTTGTCCACCCTAAAGTCTATGTGATATTCTGTCCTCTACAGTATATGCCTCAAGGCCCTCGTTTAATTATTATTTTTTTCAAGTAAAGTGAATTGCTTGTACTTTCACTTAAGTAACAGAACACTCTCTTCAATAAGACAAGTGATTTAAGTCATCAATCATGTCTGGAGTGGTGTAGGAAAGATAAACAAAGTTTAATACTTAGTGTGAGGGAATTAAACAACCCCTCCTCCCCTAAGTATAAACAATAGTAACAGTGATTTGAACAAGTGCTTTTTTTTGGAAGATCACTGAAGGCCTTTGTTAGCAAAAGAGATGTGAGTTGCTTGTAAAGCTAAAGTATGTTAACACTAGCTGCCTGCAGCTGCTTCACAGTCTAAACAACATCTGTTCTGCTACCGTAAGTCAATATATTCACTTTCCACTCATACATTTGTGCATTTACAGGCCACATGCATTTACATTTGCAGGATATCTATTAATAAACCTAAATTAACTTTCTAGCATTAAAAAGTTGTTTGGTTTAATTAGTCCCTAATAGCTGAAAGAAATATTGTCTTGCTAAAATAATGTAATAAATATGCCTCATTAACATTCCAAATGAGACAGATTTTAATCTTTTAGGCAGGATGTTAAACTGCCCGAATAAATGCATGTTATATTCAGCATTAAACTTGGTATCTGTGTTGTTGTTTTTTTGAGTTCCTGTTTTGTTTAGTTCATCATTTTGTTTAGTTAATTTGTCTCATTATTAGTTAACCCTCCTCACCTGTGCTACCCTCATCAAGTCACCAATATAAGGTCTATCCTTTGTTCAGTTTGGTCATCTGATATAAGTGTTTTACTTGCTAAAAAGTTATCAATCAGACAACAGAAGGCATGTACTGAACAGTAGTAGATTATGTAAAATGGGCTTTTCAGTAAAGTTTTGGTCGTGTTGATAATTTAGATGCCTTAGAAAGTTGTGCATCAAATATGGTACAGTAGGTTTTATAGGGTTAAAGAAAGAAAGTAAGGTCACTGTAGTTCAGCTTTAATGATGATCTGCTCTTAAATGGCCATTTTAACATGGACATTTATGAGCTCAGAAAGGTTACAATGACTGTATTTGACTAACTACTAGTGCCATTAACTTCAGTGTGGAACATCTCTATACTAGCGCTACACCAAAACATGTCTATATCTCCACGACAACTGCACCATCACTTTCTAATGCATGTGACTGTGGTGAATGGCGCAGAATCAAATACATTAGTCAGTGGTCATTTTCCTTTGCAGACTATGCCAAAAGTCTAGGACACATTATGACAGCAATGGAACTGGAAGGGCATCACCATCCTGTGAGCAGAAAAACTCAAGTCATCGTCTTCTAAATCGCCCACTCAAATAAACCTCTGAGAAGAGCTTTGGTTTGAGAAAAAATATTACTTTCTCATCTCTTCCAATACCATAATACATTAGTTTAAAGGGTGGAAATGATATTACTGTCTCTTCTTCTCTGGTTGCATAGTTTAAGCATCTGTTAAATGCAGACAAGTTACAAGAACATGTTAGAAACATCAGAAAGGCTATATTAATATCCTAAGAGTTCTCGCTCCATCTCCCTGAACACAAGTGAACATAAATGATCCCAAACAGAAACAACAACAACAACAGATAACAGGAAGACAGGAGCCATTTGGATGACCAGATCCAACAAAAGAAGCAGCAGGTGTCTCCTCACTGCCTCCAGCATCCTCTCAAATCAGACTCAAGCTTATGATATCCTCGCCAAATGCTTGCCAGCTGTAAGTTTTGAGGTTTGCTTTTGCTATAAATTATACCTCTAAGTGTGTGCCACATATAGAAAACACAATATCAGAGACTTGAGGGTGTAGGACTCTTGGAACCATCCACAACAGCCTAAAACCATGTCAGGCAGCATGCATATATATACAGTACAGACCAAAAGTTTGGACACACCTTCTCATTCAAAGAGTTTTCTTTATTTTCATGACTATGAAAATTGTAGAGTCACACTGAAGGCATCAAGGGCTATTTGACCAAGAAGGAGAGTGATGGGGTGCTGCGCCAGATGACCTGGCCTCCACAGGCACCGGACCTGAACCCAATCGAGATGGTTTAGGGGTGAGCTGGACCGCAGACAGAAGGCAAAAGGGCCAACAAGTGCTAAGCATCTCTCGGGGAACTCCTTCAAGACTGTTGGAAGACCATTTCAGGTGACTACCTCTTGAAGCTCATCAAGAGAATGCCAAGAGTGTGCAAAGCAGTAATCAAAGCATATTTTCAGTTGTTTCACACTTTTTTGTTATGTATATAATTCCATATATAATTCCACATGTGTTAATTCATAGTTTTGATGCCTTCAGTGTGAATCTACAATTTTCATAGTCATGAAAATAAAGAAAACTCTTTGAATGAGAAGGTGTGTCCAAACTTTTGGTCTGCACTCTCTCTCTCTCTCTCTCTCTCTCTCTCTCTCTCTCTCTCTCTCTCTCTCTCTCTCTCTCTATATATATATATATATATATATATATATATACATATATATAAATACAGACCAAAAGTTTGGAAACATTACTATTTTTAATGTTTTTGAAAGAAGTTTCTTCTGCTCATCAAGCCTGCATTTATTTGATCAAAAATACAGAAAAAAACTGTAATATTGTGAAAAATTATTACAACTTAAAATAATAGTTTTCTATTTGAATATACTTGTAAAAAATAATTTATTCCTGTGATGCAAAGCTGAATTTTCAGCATCATTACTCCAGCCTTCAGTGTCACATGTAACATCCAGTCTATCACATGATCATTTAGAAATCATTCTAATATTCTGATTTATTATGAGTGTTGGAAACAGTTCTGCTGTCTAATATATTTGATGAATAAAAGGTTATAAAGAACTGCATTTATTAAAAATAAAAAAAAATTCTAATAATATATATTCTAATAATATATTTTCTTTACTATCACTTTTTATCAATTTAACACATCCTTGCTGAATAAAAGTATTGATTTTATTTTAAAAAAAGAAAGAAAAAAACAATTACTGACCCCAAATTACTGACCAGTAGTGTATATTGTTATTACAAAATATTTATATTTTAAAAACATAGCTTCTTCTTTTTTTTCTTTACTTTTTATTCATCAAAGTATCCTAAAAAAGTATCACATGTTCTGAAAAAATATTAAGCAGCAGAACTGTTTCCAACTTTGATAATGAATCATCATATTATAATAATTTCTAAAGGATCATGTGGTAATGATCCTAAAAATGCAGCTTTGCATCACAGAAATAAATGATAATTTAAAGTATAATAAATTTAAAAAAAATTATTTTAAATTGTTATAATATATCACAATATTACATTTATTTCTGTATTTTTGATCAAATAAATGCAGGCTTGATGAGCAGAAGAAACTTCTTTCAAAAACATTAAAAATAGTAATGTCTCCAAACTTTTGATCTGTACTGTATATAAAATAAAAACATGCATTATCAAAAATAAAGCAAGCATATCAAGCTAAATATTTATCATTAAGCTTAAGCCCTTAATAATCAAAGGGACTATCCAAGAAGCACAGAACATTCCTTTATAACATTAGCATACTGTATGCTGCTGCTTCTTTTTTTAAAATGCTCAAATAATGTTCTCTAAGTTTTTGTAACCAAAAATGAACCATTGCAGATAGGTACGGAACATTCTCTAAAAGGTCTAATGGTTATTTTTTAGGTTTTATTTTTATAACCATAAACTAACCATCCCAGATCACAGAAGGGAGGTTTGTGAGAACCTAAAAAGAACCTATACAGAACATTATCTAATGATTATTTTTAGGTTTTATATTTTGAAAGAAACTAACCTTTCAAGGACATTGCAGAGAGGATTCTGTGAGAACCTAAAGAGAACCTAAACTCTAAGAGCTCTCATAGATATTTTCAGGTTGTATTTTTTATAACCATAAACTAACCTTCCAAGAATGTTTTTTTTGTTCTTTAATAGCTATTTTAAGTTTTATTTTTAATAACCAAAGCAACCCAAGAATTCTTAAAAATGTGAAATGTTTTTACATAAGAAATGGGATACAATTCTCTTTGTTGAAGTGCTGCAAAGAAATATCAAAGAACCTGTTACTTTAAAAAGGCTGATATCATAAGATATCACATGTTTTTTTTTAATATTAAACAATTTTATATACTATGAAAGCAAACTGAAGTTTCCAAACCACCATTTATCTAAACTAAAATGCAAAAAAGAACTCGTTCTAAACTTCTGCTTTCTGATAAGTAAAATTGGCCCCATTCAAACATCAAACTTCTTTCAGCCACTGCCAGGTCCTACTTTATCCCAAAATTTAGTGCTGTTAATCATTTTGCATGCAAAAAGACTGATTGCATATAAATTACTTAAAGGTACAGTAGCATAATTTCAAGGGCCAGGGAAACATGGTAGCATTTACCTAAATTACAACTATTTTGGCACTTTAAAATCTACACAATAATCTGATAAATGTATAATCTGATTTCAGCATTCAGGACAGAAAATGCAAACACAGCTGTTGAATGTGAATTCCTAAAGCATTACATGATGAGATATATTTGCATGCTCTGCATCACTGTTGTCAACAGGTTACTTCACATTTGTATACATACAGTAAAAGCATCTGTAATGGAAAAGTTTACAAACAATGCTTACTGATTTATGTGTCCGGATGATCAGTTCACAAACAGATTCAAAGGACAACCATCCATTCTTCAAGAGACCGAAGCCTGAGTTTAACATACACTAGTGTTCAGTGTGAATGGTTCAATGTCAGCCTGATACAGTTATTGGATGGGCCTACAATCAATATTAATACAGAGTAATCAGCCAATTGAAAGAGGTCAGAGAGCTGAATGACAGGATGTACAATACTGATCATGATTAGAGTTACATCAAGCACAATATACTAATGAAATACCTCTCCATCTCCACAGGTGAAATGGTCACATCCTTCCTCAGGAATACAGAAAAGAATAAGAAAGTAGAATATAATTACTTATAAATTATATATTATATTCTGGTCTCTATGGCTTGGGTCCATCCTTCAATTTAAGTCTATGGGAATTTTCCATTTTATTGTCTGACAGGTGAAATGTAAATATTCTTCAAATCTTCAGTTCAAAAAGACAAATAATTTGAGTTACAATTCACATTCATAACACAAAATTCTATGAATCTAAGTACATAGGGTTTTGTTCAAATCCAGTGCAATGGCACAAGAGATGCACTGCTTTAACAAATACCACTAATTATAATTTAGCTTGCAGTTAACAGCAAAGTAATATCAGGATTAGTCAAGCACCTTTCGAGTAATGGCAGTCAGCGTAAAATAAATAATATTTTGGCAATTGGTCCAGAATAATAATTACTGTAAGTTCATGCATTCAATGCATATTAACCATCAGATTGATACAAACAGGAAAAAAAAATGCAATCATAATGGTAAAGCGAGCAATGACACTCAGACAGTTTGTCTAAAAAAGTTCTTGCACAAGCATTAGCATTCATGTCCACCAAGTAAAACTTTCTGCAGATGTCAACCATCCAAATAAGAAACTGAACACAATGCTTCATAGAGATACACTGAACATGTCATAAATTGTGGAAGAGAAGAGCCTTAAGGAAACAAATAATTCACTTGCTGATTTACAGCCAACTAAAAATGTGAAAGTCCAAGATGTGAGTGAAGATTGCTTCCATGCCAAACCAAGTCAGACTGCTTAACTGCAGCATGGCTATGGATGAAAGACGTCTGCCATACTGTGGTGGAAATCTGTGCTGAGTCACCAGGTATTTGTGGTGTGGTGAACGGTCTTATGGGTAATGCTGGCTTGGTCTATACATGTTTAATGTTGCCCTGGAGTCTCATTTGTCTATACTTATTTCCTTCACTTCTCGAAATAATTCTCCAAGACTCTATGTATTCTAAACAAAAAATGGTTAATTAAAACAATGAAACCCTCATGTCGGTCCAAAACTGCATGACTTCCTCACTTATGTAAATCACAAAAGAAGCTCAGCATCAAATGGTCTTTTACATAAAACAATTTATTGTATATTATAGTATATCCAAAGCAATGAATGAAAGCATCACAAGCAGCTACATATATCCGTAAATATATCAAATTAACTGCAAAGTTCATGGTAAAGCCAAAGATTAACTGCAGGTCATATTTTGAGCTGATCCTGTATCATTCCACTCTGCATCCTACAAGTTTAAGGCTGGAAATTTCACTTGGCAAGTGAATTTATCCACTTGTATGCTGTAATTCTTTGTGATTTAGATCATTTTGTTGGCAAAACAAAAGCAGATCCTTCAGAAAGCAAACAATTATCTCAGTGATTTACTGCTTAACAACATAAAGATCCAAGATTTGAGAAAATCTAAAGCTGAGTGATCTGATCCACTGCATCGTCTGCCACTTGTGTTGGACAGCTGACCATAGAGTGAGCGAAGCAAACACAAAGCCAGTGATTTATACGGATAAGCAACCCTCAAAAAGATGTTTGCCTTTGTCCATCCAAAGCTGGTGATGGATTGTCATCACAACAAAAAGCACAAAATATTTTTCTTATGAAGGAATTAATATTTATTTAAATGCATGGCCTTTTCCTGCATGAGGAGGTTGGAATCAGATGCAAGATACTGTATGTTTTGTTTGGATTATATGTTGTTGCATTCTGAATAATTCACAGTTATTTCAGAAATAATTCTCAAAGATCAGAGAATATGGGCTAGTACTATCTTTCCAAACACCTAAGCTGAATAGCAATATCCTGGAAACTGCCTATAACAATCTAGCATTTTGTCATTGAGTTTTGCATGGTAAATGCCACTCGCATGTTGTTCAAAAATATAATAGACTAAATATTTCACCATGTCCTATGTTACTTTGAATGCTATAATATATATCGCACAAATAGATATAAAAATATATCGCACAAACACTGTAATCCAATTCACTGACAAATTACTTATGGGAGACGTAAGCATATGGACAACCACAAGTAGTCTGATTTATGTACAAATTGCTCTAACTTTAATGAATCAGTAAAAAAGACCCAGACACAGAAGTTGTTTCATTAGTTCCAGGTAACTTGAAGAATATGGACTTTATCAAAGGGTATCAAACCAGGTTGTTGAACTGATAGCAGCAGTGTTGTTACACTAACGTTTTAGTTAATAAAGCTGAAATGAAATAATATATAAATATGAGATGAAACATTAAAAAGCAGAAAATTAATTGAGGTTAACTTTAAGTATTAAAATTACTAGAACTAAAAATTAAGAAAAATAAATTGAAGCTAGAGAGAAAAAAAAAGACAAATAAAACATGCAAAAAGTAAAAATAAAAAATCTAATTAAAAAATATTAATGTCTAACATAATTTAACATAAATAATACTAAAATAAGGCACACATAAGCACACATAAGCGCGCACACACACACACACACACACACACACACACACTTACACACACACACACACACACACACACACACACACAAAATTAAAATGTTTCAAACGTCCACAGTGGAAATTACATGTTAGGAAAGCAATTATTTTTATCTTAGAAACAGAATTGCAACCCCCTTCCCAAGACTACATTTGCATTTGCAGATTTCCAAGAGCTGAGGACATGCCTTCTTGTTCCAGATAAGCAAACACTGTTAACTGTCAAACGTTAATACTGTATGTCAGCTCAATCAAAACATGGATATAATTCATTCTTACACTTCCGGCATATACTGTATGCTTCTCATCGATGATGGTTTACATTCATACATTCATGTAGTGTCAAGAGAAGTTTATGATTTTGCCATTTTACAAAGACAGCTCAGTTGCACAACAATGGAAATAGTTTTTAACAGTCTGGTTTGTTTTAAAATTTTGTCACATGTGACATCAGAATGTCAATCACAATCCCTGTTCAAACTGGAGTTATCCATGCATTCATATGCAGCTCATCCGGCACATAGGCCTTGGAAGTCTGAGGCCTGGATGCTGCTGTCAGATTCTGCCTGCTGGGCATTTCCTACTGACAAGCTCCTACTCATGTTTGTGCTGCACAGAGAATTATGGGAAATGTAATTTTGTTGGACATACATCTCATTTTCTGTTAAGCCTTTATCACTGTTCTTGTCAAAATTTACACAATGCAAAACAAGAAGTTTTCAATAACAATCAAATGGTTGTCAATGGAAAAACAGGATTTTTGACTGCAAAAAATACCAACAATCTAGTGTGGATTTCAGAGAAATTTATGCTCACATTGAGGCTGGATTTTTTTGTCATTATTGTTATTATTTAATTTTTTCATTTTTTTATCATAAAACATTAATATTGTGAAAAATTATTACAATTCAAGATATTGTAATATTTAAAAAAATATATATATTCCTGTATATAAAGCTTGATCAAAGTCTTTAATGTCATATGATCCTTCAGAATCGTTCTGATTTGCTGCTCCAAAAACCACTATGATTATTATCAGTGTTGTTCAAACATGAAGTTGCTGCTGCATCATGTTTTTGTAAAAACCGTGAGACATTACAAAACATTACAAAAGTCTTTACTGTCTCTTTTGATCAGTAAAATACGTGTTTACAAAAAGTATTATTTTATAAAAATAAATTATAAATATAAACATGAAAATATAAAAATGTAATCTTTTCTAGCCATGGTAAACTGGGGCATTAACCAAAAAGCAGTATCTGCATCTATAAGCTGAATTGTAATGTTGCTGTTCCTGCCTAACGATTTGAGGGCCTTTTTTCTGTGTGGTTAGCGAAAGCTGTTTTTGTACATTCAGCTGAGGTTTTCAAACAGATTTCTTCCACCTCATCATCTGGCGTGCTGTTGTTGTTTCAGTTGCTGTTATTAATTCCACTGCTGGGACACACTGCGGTGTTACCGTAAAGCTCAGTCCCTTAGGTAAGACTTCCTTTGGCTGGATAAATTCCCAGTCTGACAAGTTCTTTACACGTTTTTCCCTGATATTCCAGGATTCCATTTCGTCATCCTTAAGAAATTTTCATCTCTACCTTAGCAGTTTTGCTTCGGTTGACACTGACACAATACTTGTTTATCCCAACAACATTGAAGCATTTCCTGAGCTTTCAGCGTTTGGCTAGTTGGTTTGTTCAGTTCACCTCTGCTGCTAGATACTGTAACAGGAAAAAGTTTTACATTTCAAAAATCTCACTGGATTATTACAATTAATGACAAAATTGTTGTTTGGAATTATACTGACACACTACAGCAAAATATAGAAATACTTTAAGTATTTCTATACCTTTATTTTTTAAACTGGTGAAAATACTAGTGTTTTAATAATTTTGGCCACCACTGCATATACTGTATGCTAATACTAATACTAATATATTAAGTTTTGGGCAAGTAACAGATGTGTTTATTCAAAAAAAATAATACATCAAATACAGTAAAACTGTGAAATACTGTTACAATTTAAAATAACTGTTTTCTATTTCACAGTTTAAAATATAATTTATTCTGGTGTCGCAAACTGAATTTTCAGCATCATTACTCTTGTCTGCAGAGTCACATGATCCTTCAGAAATTATATGAATATGCTCTTCAAGAAATATATTTTTAAATGATTTTTAATGATGAAAATAATGAGTTGTACTGGCTATATATATTCTAAATAACTTTAATGTTACTTTTCAATGTTTAGTATATTTACAAAAAAAAAAAAAAAAAAAAAAATTCTTGGTGACCCCAAGTTGATTATTAAACGATAAGAAATAAACTCCTGAAAATGTTTAATATGATTTATTATCTATTTTATTGGCAATAAAGCTGTTAAAGGTGTGTGATTTATAAATGCTGAGGCAACAGAGAGGCATTTCCTTTTCCCACATGGATCCAGCTGCTGTCCACATGCTCGCTTTCACATATTAAAACCATTTACAGGATTCTTCTCTGTCAGTAGCATCTAGTCATTACAGAACATTGTGTAAAATTACACTTGTAAATTAACAAGCACTCCAACACAGGGATCTACATCAACTTCCCCCTAATTATCATCAATCTGTGCCTCAAAAAATCCCCTACAAAGCACACAAAGGAAGGCAGACCTGATTTCCTGTCCCGTATTTTTAATTGTTTATTGAACACACCCCAGGGGGTCAAATCTGACCGAGTTTGGCTTTTTGATGTCAATACAAACAGCAGAATTTGTGCAGCAAAAAGTACTTGCACCGCACCTGGGTCGGATAACAGAGGAAGGGTGAGAGACATCTGGAAAAATCATTTTAATGAATACAGAGCTCCCGCTAATCCAAAATCTGGCAGTTCGCTGCGTCTAAGCTGGTGTTTGTGCGTTTGCATGATGGAGCTTCTACTATTGACCAGGAATCGCACTGCACTAGATGACTAGTTAATTAAAAACATGTTTGGAAATCTCCATTTAGAACTTGACTCATATTTCCCGTCTCCTTATGTTCATTAAGTTCCTCCCTGGCATCTTAATTGGTTAATGAGTGATGTCAGACTTTCCTTTTTTTGTAATTTCCCATCGAATGCTTCCTTCAACCACATCTTTCTTTGCATAAATTTTCTACTAATTCACATCTTACTTAAATGTGCCAACTAGCTCAGTATTCGTTGACATATGTAGGCCGCAAGAGTGCCTGAGGCTTCCATTAAAAGGCTTTTTCAAATTAAGGTTGAAAGAGAAACATGATTTCAACAGTTCAATGTATTTTCACAATAAACATTTAAAGTGAGGCAGAGTTACTGTTTGAACTTATGCACATAAACACTGCATGTTTACATTTGTTATAGGAGACTTTCTGTTCTTGAGAGACAAATGAAAAATCTTAAATAAAACACAACATGAGCCAGAAAATGAAATGAAAAGATACGCTATTGTCTAAATGTTTGGGGTCAGTTTTTCATAAATCAATACTTTTATTCAGCTGGGATGCATTAAATTGCTCCAAAGTAAAGGAAAAGTCATTTATAATGTTACAAACTATATACCGTATTTTACTGTACCGTACTTTTTTTCATAGTTTGGCTGGTCCTGCGACTTATTTATCAAAATTAATTTGACATGAACCGAGAGAAATGAACCAAGAGAAAACATTACCGTCTACAGCCGCGAGAGGCTGGCAGTTTACTACTAGCTATACTATACTAGCAACTGTTTCTAGACACTTTTTTATTTTTAGGATTCAGTGGAAATCCTTAAACAACTGGTCATAAAGCAAATACATTTAAATGCAGGACACTGGAATAATTAAATATTTCAGAGAGCCAAGTAATAATTTAAGTTACCCCTCAGAGCTTTCTTAGAACAAATTGATTCAAATTGCATTTCCATATACTGCTGAAGTTAAATGGCCTGAACAAATGATGTAAGGTACATGCAAACAAACTGAGATTTGCTCCTTATGGAGTTTGAATTACTCTACTTGTTTTGATTTACAAAACACTCCATGGATTCAGTCCTCGAAGAAGTCACAGTGAAGGAGCACCTGATTTTGAAGCCCCTAAAACTGAGGGAAAACAGAAAGCATAAAATAATTTCAGCCTGACCAAAACAAACTCTCTGAATACACGGATAATAATTAATTAGTCAGTGCAAGGTCAGAGTACAGTTACAGAAAGTTATAGCTACTGCGGCCACACATGCAGGTCAAGAGGCAATCGTGTGGCTATGTAGTATTGTTAGGTTGTACGTTCTCAGGGCTCTTGGAAGATAAATTTAGTCTATTACCACTCACAGTTATGTCTTTAAAGATCCCAGCATGAAGCAGGTCATGGTTCAGATGTGTAAAGTACTTTAGGGAAAGTGATGACTGCATCTTCTCGATGTCTTCCATATGGAGTCTTCTGGTAAAAACAGGCTTGACATTGTCAGGGTTCGTAAGGCCCTCTGACTACAGTGTAAAAGAACACACATTCCTAATGGTCATATGATCCTAATACACACATAAAATCATGGGCTAAAATTAACTGAATTAACTCTATATATAACCTACGTGACATTACCCTTTTGCCCGTCTATCCAGGTGGAGCTGGGGAAGGAAAAGGGTTTCTAAGACACGCTGCAACTTCTACAGGAAGCTCTAGTCAAGTATTTGAATAATGAGCAGAAAACCCATTGGCCATTGATGTGAAAGAAACCAATCAGCACAGCCATGTGGATAATGATGTTGTTATACCATTATATCAAACTGAGTTAGAACCTAACAACCTGTGCTACCTAGAATTTCGTGACAGAACTTTGTGTGTGCATATATGTACAGTATATTCAGTATATATATATATATATATATATATATATATATATATATATATATATATATATATATATATATATATAGGGCCGCTGCTGGCCAAATGGGAGCCCTACGCTGGATTGTATTTTATTGTTGTGCCCCCCTTCCTCAGATATGAAGATGGAACACCCACTATATGGTTGAAAATAGAACTTTAATCAAATAAAAAGAAAAATGAATGAAGGGTTGTGATATGCATGTTTTTTTGTTGAATAAATTATAAAGGCTGTGTCATCTATAGCAATAAGGTGGCCAAAAATGAAAGATTAAGTAAATATTTAAATTAAATGCTTGGTCAGTAGCCTAAACAAGGATTTGATTTTCCTGTAAGTGTAACAACAACAATTACATGGCATTTGGATCCCTTTGCAGGCATTTGTAATAACATGTACATAAACTGTTTATTTTGTATTTGCATACATTGTGTATTTTAACAGAGTTATTATTAACCTACAAGAACGATTATTTGTGGTGTTATTGTTAAAACCTGGGTGATTTTCGTAAGGGAACCTGAAAAAAAAAAAAAAAACTTTTATCACTTTTACCTAAATGATATATATATATATTTTTTATTATATATTAAAAATGTATAAGGTGTGCATTGTAGCTGACACCTAAATGAACACATTACAATTGTTTTATGACTGCAAGTCTTTCTCCTCAAATGCTATTGAGCTTAAAATTTTCATTTGAGCCCATGTGAAAAAGTAGCATAATTTACATATGATTTACAGTTTATTTTAATAAATATCAAACATTCAATTGAATTGTGCATTATAGCTGACACCTAGATGAACAATTACAGTTGTTTTTATGACTGTAAGTCATTCTCCTCAAATGCTACTTAGGTTAGAAAAGTATATACCAATATCACATGTAACTTTAGAGACGGTCCCTACATTTGAGACTCTCTAACGTCCATCTTTATGCCTGTTTTTTTTTTTTTTTTTTTTTTTTTTTTTTAGTTTTCTTTTCTCTGCACCGGATTGCTGATGTTCCTTACCCAGGCATAGATGTCCATCCATCAATTATGAACATACAGCCAAATATATATATATTCAAATATATAACATAAATATATATTTATATATATGCAAAAAAAAAATTGTCACAAAGCATGCAAAACAGTTTACCATCATGGTAGTTCATGATCATGCATCTATTGCATTTTATTTAGAAAACGTAAGTAGCCTGGAGTGTTCTGCTTCATTTCCAATAGTTGACATGACCAGCATTTTCAGACTATGCACAATCATTTACATTCACTTGTGTCTGAGAATGAGTTTTAAAATCCTTCAGAATAGGCTTTTTGCTTTTAGTGCTCCTAATGGAGATTGCTCAAGACAAATCTTTATACCAGCGTTCCGAAGAGTGATTAGCATTTCACATTTATCAGCAACTAATGTGACTTCAGCCTCAGAAAGTGCAGCGGGAGATTCATACGGTCTGTGTTAAGCCTCCAGGCCACAGCTCACGTTGGTCCATCTGATGACTAAAGCATGCCGCTGAGTGACGACATTGTGCTGGCAGTGAGGTGAAGTCAGTCGATGGTCTGGAAAGAAATGCAGCTCAAATGAAGTCAGGGATTTCCTGGGAACGACCAAAAGTCTGGAACAAGATGCACTAACAGAATTAGACTTCAGTGAGTGCGTTATTCTCACCACGTTTCAATCACTACAGAAACATCTGCAAACAAACAGTTTAAATGCAATGCGGAGGACTTCTGAAATGACTGTAGCAAAGTACTGTATACACTTGGGATTTTTTTCTATGTAAAATCATGTTCCAATTAGTTTTTACATAGGATAAATTCTTTTTTTTTAAAGAATCACCATTTATTTGACATGATCAATATATATAATAGGGCATAAATTCTCTAATAATTCTACAATTCTAGTAATTCTGATATTTTATATATGTATTGATAACCAACTGAGCCTGGTTTCTCCCAAGGTTTTTTCTCCATTGTGTCACTGATGGAGTTTTGGTTCCTTGCCGCTGTCACCTCTGGCTTGCTTAGTTGGGGTCACTTCATTTACAGCGATATCGTTGACTTGATTGCAAATGATTGCACAGATACTATTTAAACTGAACTGAGATGTTGACGTAACGAATTCAATGACTGCCTTTAACTGTCATTTTGCGTTATTGACGCACTGTTTTCCTAATGTTATTCAGTTGCTTTGACGCAATCTTTTTTGTTTAAAGCACTATATAAATAAAGGAAACTTGACTTGACTTGACTTGTACACAAAAAAACACACACATTTTTCAAGTAATAACTTTTTTTTTTTTTTTTTATGTGACATGTAACCTCCACAGTCAAATCACATAGCAATATACTGCAATTAACAAACATTCTGTTTTAATTTAATTGAAGTCATTATGCCAAATACAAATGCTGGCTAAAGTAAATATTTATGACATGCATCAAGGAAGATTTATGGTTGGATCAGGGCCTTTATGGTTGCATGTATGCTGTGAAAACACATGTTTAGTCTGTATTTAGTCTGTTTAAGAGATTTCACTCCTTAAAAAAAAAGCACTGGGGAAAAAGTTAATGACAAAAGGCTGCAGTGCTGAATCGTGCTCACCGGCATTTGCTGTGTTTTGGAGACCCGTATGAATCCAGTGGGACCCGAATAGATTTGATTCTGCGGAGGGAAATTAATTTCATGAGTCAAGCGATTGGTTGTCCTAAAAGCTGAGCCTGGCAGTCAGGGCAATAATATAAAGAAATTGCAGTCCGAAAGGAAGGTTTTGCTGGTCCATCAGCTACTATAAACCAGCACTAACCTTTGCTAGCCTGGACCAGGATGGTAATTCAGTCTAGTCTTTTGTGTGGCTGTTATCTGTGTTTCATCAGGTGACATGCAGCTCTATAAATCTCACTTATCAGGATAATTTGCACAATTTTCCTCTTCTACAGTCATAAAAACATCCTGATGCTTCCAAATCACACCTACTGCAAACGCAGAGTTTCCCATTCCCTGCACAAAGACGCTTTTATTATGGTTTAATATTCAGATATCAGTTTTCACTGGCATAACGTGATGTTCTTGAAAGCGCAGCAGTGCAGCTCTCACGATACTGTCAGGTGTGCTTGTCTTTTTCCATCTAGTACTCTACAACCCGAATTCCGGAAAAGTTGGGACGTTTTTTAAATTTTAATAAAATGAAAACTAAAAGACTTTCAAATCACATGAGCCAATATTTTATTCACAATAGAACATAGATAACATAGCAAATGTTTAAACTGAGAAAGTTTACAATTTTATGCACAAAATGAGCTAATTTCAATTTTGATTTCTGCTACAGGTCTCAAAATAGTTGGGACGGGGCATGTTTACCATGGTGTAGCATCTCCTTTTCTTTTCAAAACAGTTTGAAGACGTCTGGGCATTGAGGCTATGAGTTGCTGGAGTTTTGCTGTTGGAATTTGGTCCCATTCTTGCCTTATATAGATTTCCAGCTGCTGAAGAGTTCGTGGTCGTCTTTGACGTATTTTTCATTTAATGATGCGCCAAATGTTCTCTATAGGTGAAAGATCTGGACTGCAGGCAGGCCAGGTTAGCACCCGGACTCTTCTACGACGAAGCCATGCTGTTGTTATAGCTGCAGTATGTGGTTTTGCATTGTCCTGCTGAAATAAACAAGGCCTTCCCTGAAATAGACGTTGTTTGGAGGGAAGCATATGTTGCTCTAAAACCTTTATATACCTTTCAGCATTCACAGAGCCTTCCAAAACATGCAAGCTGCCCATACCCTATGCACTTATGCACCCCCATACCATCAGAGATGCTGGCTTTTGAACTGAACGCTGATAACATGCTGGAAGGTCTCCCTCCTCTTTAGCCCGGAGGACACGGCGTCCGTGATTTCCAACAAGAATGTCAAATTTGTACTCGTCTGACCATAAAACACTATTCCACTTTGAAATAGTCCATTTTAAATGAGCCTTGGCCCACAGGACACGACGGCGCTTCTGGACCATGTCACCCAGCTGATTATTCGTAACTACAATCTTCACTTGGGTCATGCAGGTCCAGAATGAGTCCATACAGAAATTCTTCAAAGTTTCTGGATTTTAAAGGCATGTGCTGTCATTACCCAAACTCTCAAGTCATGCCTACAGTGTTGCATGTTAAGTGCTAAACCAAAAGCCCAGCAAATGGCAGACTTACCTGACTCTAAAGTGACACTGTGTGAGCCTCCATTCACTCAAGTGGGCATAGGCTACTTCAGACCATTCTTGATTAAGAAGGCACACAGTGAACAAAAGATGTACAGGTGTTGGTTTACATGTCTCACTATAAGAGCTATTCATCTTGAAGTCGCACACACCCTCGATACTAATTCCTTTATCAACACATTACAACGATTCTTCGCCAGGAGAGGCCCATTTTCCGAAATATGGTCAGTTAACAGGACTAATTTTGTGGGTCGATTACAAGAATTACGGAAAGCCATCAGTGAATGGAATCAACAAAAGATTTCTGATTACCTGCTGCAATCATCTGTTGTTACTCCGTTCCAGTCCAACTCTACCTCCAGGAGCCTTCGTAAAACAAGATGTTTATCGATGTAGATGGTGCCAGGTCCAGTATCTGGCAGACATCTTCTGGTCGAGATGGATTAAAGAATAATTACCTGCACTGCAGCAATGGCAGAAATGGCTACAACCAAAGCGGAATCTTCAAGTAGGAGATCTTATGATCATTCTGCATGAAAATACACCACGCAATCACTTGCCACTAGGTCAGTTTACTCCGATTTATCCAGGTACAGATGGACTTGTGCGTACTTTGGAGGTGAAAACACAGGCAGGAGTCTTCAACCGTCCTGTGGATAAAATATGCCTTCTGGAAGCCAGTTTTATCAGTTGAACTAGTCTAGTTGAGGCACCACCTTTCCTTTCTTTGAATGACCTGTCTGGGTCATTGGGGGCCGGGATGTTGGGTGCTGCCCTTTAAGAACGTTGTTTCAGTGCTCATGTGATTGCTGAGAGAGAAGGCTGATAGTAAGGCCATGTTGTTCTCATGTTGAAGCTTGCTGAACTTTTATAACAATTCCAAACTATGAAGCTATAATATAAACTATATATTCTCAGCGTGTTTGATCACACATATATGCACAAATAAATGTACAAGAATGCTAAACTACAAGTAAACAACCAACAACATCCAACCAAAATGTGTATGGTGTGAGTTCTGCACAAGTGGAATAAAAGACAAAATCAAGTTCCAAGTTAATGCTATCATTTCACGGGTAACAATTTTCAAATAATTTATATTATTTATAAATATATTTCATAAATAAATATCACATATTTGTCTTAGATATATACAAGCATGTGTATATGTATATATACATAATAAAAATACACAGTACACACACATATATTCTGTAAACATTTTTTTTTATTGTCTTCTTCACCTTACCTTTTTTTTGATGGAATGATGGAAGTGGCGAAGGAGGCCTGGGAACAACAGCCGGCAGCCCATCGATCGGTGACTGACCACGTAAAACAGATGAGGGAAAGGAGCCGTCTCTGATCCCGTGGTTGTCAACATCAACCCCTACCTTTCTGCTGCCCATAAGAGGGAGCTGCAGCACCTGGTCGGTCAGTTCTTTGATGTGTTCTCCTCCTTTCCCGGTCAGACCAGCATACTGCAGCATGACATCAGGACGCCGCCAGGGGTCTTCATAAGGCAACGGCCCTACCACGTCCCCGAGGCTCATCGGTAAGATATTGAGGAGGAAATAAAACAAATGCTGAAGTTGGGGACAATAGAACCATCACGCAGCCCGTGGTCCAGCCCAATCAGCACCTTCCATTTCTGCAATGACTTCTGCCGCTTCAACGAGGTTTCCGAGTTCGACGGATACCACATGCCTCGGGTGGATGAGATGTTGGACCGTCTGGGAAGGGCCCGGTATATCTTGACGTTGGACCTCACCAAAGGCTAGTGGCAGGTACCCCTCTTTGTGAATGCTAAACCAAAGACTGTTTTTTTCTACCCCTAGTGGGCACTGGCAGTACCAGAACCTTCCCTTTGGCCTCCATGGGGCACCCGCCACATTCTAGCGGATGATGGACATTCTCTTGCAGCCCCATCAGTCCTGCACCGCCGCCTATCTGGAAAACATCATAATCAACTCTGAAGCATGGGAAGACCACCTGGAGCGGTTACAGAGGGTTCTCTCGGAGCTCCGGAGGGCTGGACTTACTTCCAACCCTCGCAAATGCCACCTTGCACTCTCCAAGGCGAAGTACCTGGGTTTCCAAGTTGGACGAGGGTTTCATTCAACCACAGGAGAAGAAGGTGAAGGCGGCGCGTTTTGCTACCAGAGACTAAAGGTCCTGGAGCTGCTTGGCCGGAAGTTCACCCTGGTTACTGACCACACAACCCTTCAGTGGATGGCGCAAGCTAAAGACAACAATGCCAGGGTGACCCAATGGTTTCTTGCGCTCCAGGACTTCCATTTCATGGTGCATCATCGGGCTGGAGCCACAAACGCCAATGCTGACGCCCTATCTTGGATCTGGGCAGCTTTTACAGGTCTGTCACTGTTCCCTCCCCACCCACCCCCTATTTCTCCCCTACTGTCTCATATCATCAACAAGACCAGTACAACTCTTGTGGGAGGGGTGGGGCGTTGGTGGCTTGACAAGTGTCCTGAAGTTTCATAAGCTACATAAGCCACGCAAGCCCTGCCACATGTGAGACACTTTCCCATTAGCATGAGCATGAGCATTAACTACCCCTTTCATTTCTCCCACATTCAGCAGCATGTGACCGACTACCACCCCACAGGATCACAGCACGGACCCACTGCACAGGGACAAAGGAAGAGAGCACCCATGGCACCGGAGCACCCACCTGGACCTTTCTCTTTATCACACTCACTTGTAAATAAATCCACCCTCCCGGGCATTTACTGAGCACTCCTTGTCGTGTGATTCTTCACCCCGTGACAATATGTAAAATTAAAAAATGATAATAAAATTAAATGTTCATTTATATTTGAATGAATAATTATTCTAATACAATAGTTACAATACCCTCTCAAAAATGCAGCAAAATCTCTGAATATGATAAAGTTTAATAATGATTAGCAAAAACTCATGTTTATAAAAACAGATCCATTTGTAAGTTGCTGCTTACAAGATAAAAAAAAAAAAAAACGAAACAATACTGTGATTTATGAGGTGTTCGCTCATGTGATAGCAACGCAGCCCAGTGCACCGCGGCACCCAGGAGGCAGAGGCTTTTATCTTCCATGACAAATGCCTGATCTGCACATGGGTTCATAAAGACCTGACATCTTTCCGAGCACTCTAACATCCCTCACTCTTCTCCAACCTGAAATTTTTATTGCCAGGTGTCTTAAATCCAAGTCAGCTGCTTGTAAAGTGGGCACTGCAGGTAACAGTATCTCATTACACAATGGCAGACAATAATGCAGCGCCTCTAGAGATCAGTCCGCCTCTTAAACTACTCACCCCGCCAGCACAGGATCTTTTTCTTTTCCATTCACGTGTGTCTTGGAGCTGCTATTTAATCATGCTGGGACAACCGGACATCCGTGAATTATGGATCAGCATGCATGTGCTGTAGCTGACAAGCCATTTATAGCACTGCAGCAAGAAATGCCCTTGACCAACACATTCATATTTATCTCCTGTCTTAATCCAGATTTTTCCTTTTTAATCATATCCAGAGCTGTAAGCATGGACACAAATTCTGAATTTAACCTTCAAAAAGAAAATGTCTAAATAAAATAGTCTACACATAAACAAAATTCCCAATTCTATAAATCATAAAAAAATAATAATAATTGAAATTTGTATAAATTAAATTATAATAAAATAATTATAAATAAGTCTCATTAATGCAGTACAAACATTTCCATTAAAATTAGTATAAATTAATTATATTACATGAAAATAATAAATAAATAAATAAATAAATAAATAAATATTCTTATTATTGTTTATAGTACAAACGTTTGCATTAAAATTTGTTCAAATTAAATAATTATAATAAATTATTTATAAAACAAACAAACTAAATTCCCTTTGTAAAGCAACACAAACATTTCATAAAAAAATAGTATAAATTAAATTAATTGTAATAAAACAAGTACAAATAAAATTTGCACAAATTAAATAAAATCTATTTACTTTTTTTATAAGCTGCATATAATTGTACAGTACAAATGTGACTCTGGACCAGTCATTAGGGTCATTTTTTGTGAAATTAAGATTTATACATAATCTGAATAAATAAGATTTTCATTGATGTATGGTTTGTTAGGCCAGGGCAATATTGGGATGAGATATAACTATGTGAAAATCTGGAATCTGAGGGTTAAATAAATAAATAATAATAATCAAAATATTAAGAAAATTGCCTTTAAAAAGTCTTTAGCAATACATATTACTAAACAAAAATTAATTTCCTAATGATTTTTGGCATAAAAGAAAGATCGATAATTTTGACCAATAAAATGTATTTTTGGGCTATTTCTACAAATATACCTGTGCTACTTATGATTGGTATTGTGCTCCAGGGACACAAATGTGCTTTATAATTGAACGAAGACAAATGTAATGGATATTTTTACGAGATTCATCCAAATGTGTCTCCTAAAAGCTATCTGTGCGGTTAAATTCTGCAAACTTTTCCATTTCTAGTGGTCCATGTGTCTCATTGATTGTGTCTCAAAATCATTGACTGATTTTGTGTCTAAATGTCCCAAGAAATTTATTCAAGAATAGTTTTTCCAGTAACCAGAAACTTAGCCTAATCCTAAACTTAGCCTAATCCATTTGTCAAAGCTTGTGTGTTGCATACGAGCAGCTTCAGAAATCACACATCTGCTTGGACACAAATAATGATAATATTTAGAAAACAGAAGCACAGGAATCGATGGTGATTACTCTGCATGAACCCTGGAATAAGCAGGATTTATTTCTGACCTCAAAAAATCCTGCGGTACACCAGTGTTTGGGAAATACATCCGAGAAATGTCTATGATATTTAGTAAGTCCTGTCATGAGCAGTAAGGGATGATCCTGGAGAGAAAAAGAAACACCTGTGATCTATAAGTGGAAAGTGAACTCTAACATCTGCTATTACGTGATAGACTGGCTCTGATCCAGACTTACTGCACAGCCTACATAGACAGCATTTGAAAGCACTGATATATTCTTGTATGCAGCAACATTATGCAGGCTACTGTATATAAGATATTTCATTTGGCAGCATCACCTGTATCCTTCATATATACGACAACCCCATAATGCTTTGCAACAACCTCAGTGAAAATAAAAAAATAAAAATAAAAATAAAATAAACCAAGGTGGCCAAATTAAATCACTACAGAAAAGTCTCAATAAAATTATTCATATTTAACCTTTGTACTATGTTCCAGGTCAGTTTGATCCAATTTTTTAAGTAGTTGGAATGTCTCAATTTGACACCAAAGTGTCATGTGCGCAGACCAAAAATAAAATAATAATAATAATAAAATATTGTCAGTTTCTCAACTACCCTCTGATGGTATTTGCATGTATGTATTTGTAGATGATTTTATTAGAAGATTTAGAAGTTAAAGCATGAGGGTCCATCACATCATTTAGCATTTCATCACATTTGTTATTTGTTGTTTCGCATGAACCTGTAGCCTGGATACTCCGTCCAGAGCGCCTGTCTCTCTGCTTTCAAAAGCAGGCGTTCTGGCCACGGCCAGTCGGAACAATCCGTCCTCTCAGGACGCTTATGATTCTTTCTGCTTTCCACGCAGCAACACCAGCCTTCCAAATGCTGTAAATTATTAAAACATTTGTGGTGCAACAGAGGAAGAAAAGGAACTGACAGCATGTCCGCTCAATACTGGAGTGAAAAAGATCATGTTATAGGTTCACATTTATGAGCTTTTCATATTTCAGAATAAATGCATAAATATTGGACAGCATCATATACATTTCTTTTTTTTAAATTAGACAATGATTACATAAAGACTATTTCAGTCTTTCTACTTCAAAAGTTCATATTGAATTAAATGGTTACTTGTTGTTTCTTTGTAATTATTTGTGAAATTTACGGTAGCACTTAACATTTTCTGGATGTAAATGTTTCAAAGTCTATTGCTGAAATTCTTCTGCAGCTAAATACAATTTTGTAATTGTAATATTTTTGATTATCAATCAAATTGCAATATACAATGTATGTCAAAATGATTGAGATACTTGACTGAATGTCATTACTTTAAAAAAAGTTACTCTAAACAAATATCCAATATTAATATTGTTTTACATAGAATTGTTCTGTAAACTATATAGTATTTTTTGCAATTACATAAGAAGTAACTCTTAATTAAATAACAGAAAGATGAGGAGTAATTCCTTACTTTTCAAGTGAAAAGCACTTGGTCATTGCATCAGATTACAAATTAACACAGAATATGGGATCTGTTTTCAAATGCAAGGTCGTTTCTTTTCACTAACTTTGTTTTCTTCATTTTTATGCAATGTCTTTAATGCTTCATAAACACAATGCCTTCATTTTCAACACTTTTTTTAATAAAAATAAATAAATGAAAATAAAGCCTTTATTTTAAAGCTTTTATGGACAAGTGTGTCTGTGCTGTTTCTTTGGAATAAATGACACTTGCTTTCATATTTTGTATCTAACAAATGACATTCAGACATTTTAAATGTGCCACACCTGTTTCAATTTCCCTATCAGTTACTTTAATACAGTGTTACAGATGATGCCCTCAGATGCTTACAAAGACAAACCGAAATGGTGAAGTATTACTCAACATCTGGACTATACCACCCCCACCTGGTTACTGGAGGCATTATGTGAGTCTCTCAGCAGTGCAGACAGAGCAGACACAGCAAACCCTGCAAAGGACTGACTCGTAGATTACACTCGGTCAGAACATGGCATCACCAAGAAATTATTGCATTATTATTTCCAGTCACTCTACATCATTATTTTGTTGTATTAATAATAATAATAATAATAATAATAATAATAATAATAATAATAATAATAATAATAATAATAACAACAACAACAATAATAAGTTCCTAAAGAATGTTGCACTTTAATATTGTTGAGCATAAAATATATAATTTATTATTTTTAAAAAAGTAATATAATTTACTATAGAAATTACTATATATAGTGGACAAAATTATTAGAACACTAGTTCTTACTAGTTCACACTTTCACCCGCTTAAAAAAACAAAAAACAAAAACAACAACAACAACAACAACAAAAACTCTACTATTTTGAGGTTGCATGCCAGAATTTTTATATACCTCATTCTAGCCTGATGTGTAAATATATATACACACGGTTCTGGCATAAAACTCTAGTACAGTCTGATAGGTCTAACTCAGTTTGATGTAATGACATGATCTTCACGTGTCACAGCTGATTGGTTCTCTCCTATATCAGTAGCCAATGAGCTCACTGCTCAAAATTCAAATATATGACTGTGCTTGCTGTAGCATACATTACCTTCCCCAGCTCCACCTTTATAGATTTGCTACGAGGTCATTCATGTATCATATATGGTGGTTATTTCATGTATGTTATATTTGCAGCAGCAGTATTTCTTACATGCTCACAGCAGCATGTTGTGGATGTATTGACAGTAGCAAATCTTGGTCTATATATATATACACTAAAAAGATGCTCAGGACAGTTGACGGGCCACTGCTGCGCATCGTCACGAAAGCTTATCTTTTCAAGTGTTTTTAAGCCTTACCGCTTGTCGATTTAAACATTAAAGCATCCAAAAACAAGACGCGGAGAAGCTGAACAGAGTAGCTGGTAACTCGCGTGCTGTGTTCAGTGCGCACAAGAGAGATCGAGAGCCGCGTATCATGGACAGCGACACTGAACCGAGCTTTCTTCTGTGAAGTTCTCCTCGAAGTCCCTCCTGCACCTGAACGAACAAATACTAATCGCAGTTTGAACAAACAAAAGGATGTGAAAGAGCCCAATTCAGTACTCACGGTGTTCTGGTGTTCAGGGCTCACACAGAGAAAGGCGTCTCAAAACACTTGAACATCGAATTTGCTTATTTTTGCTCTTGTGCCGACAAATACATACAAAATATGTCAAAATATCCACCTTGGAAATTATGCTCGAAAAAACTGTCAGTTATTTCTTAAGTGAAAGTAAACAGCTGAGGAAAAAAATGGGATGTGTATTATATTGGATGCGTTCATCGTCTCTTAAAGTGACCGCTCCTAATTTAGCTACTGGCTGCTGTAATGTTAATCCAAGAAAATGAAAATGAAAATCACTCACTGCTCTTGACTGAATTACTTTGTAGTTTTAACAGTCAAATCAAAAATTATTCAGACACCAGATATCAATTTTGATATAAATAGCAAAACTGTAATAATGTGAGAAATGTTGAAGGTGTCTGAATAAATGTAGGTTTGATTGTATATTTCATTTTTACATTGAAGACTATCCAGTGCTATTTTACATTTAATTATTTGGTTTCTGTACCTTGACACCTACAAACTTGAAAAAAACTTAAACATTGTGTAAATAACACAAATAAATAAAAATAAACGAAAATACAAATTAAACAATTTCAAACAGGACCCACTGGTACAACCTTCACCGGGTCCCCGCTGACCCCAGCTATGGCCCTGCTCACGCCTGTTTCACACATACTCCGTCTGCAGTGCGTATGTGGTGCAGCACGGACTCGATGTGCTTTCACACAGGACGCGTTTGCATTCCGCTACTCGGTACATAAACGATCGCTGCACTGCTGCAGATGCAACGCTCCAGGAATGCAACTGCAATCCATTAACATGGGTCCGTAAAAAAATATGCAACGCATACGCACTGCAGACGGAGTACGTGTGAAACAGGCGTAAGGTTGTTTGCACCTTGTGCAATGTGAAATTAGTTTACAACTTTTTCAAGCACTTTGTGATGCATTTTGGAAACAGGAGATGAGCCCCTTTTCTAATGCACCACCTAGGTTGATAAACCCCTTCTCAAAGACTTTCTGTTTGTCAATTTTATTTGGGTAACACACATATTCTGAATGCCTTCGGCAGAATTCGAATGAGCCATTTTAATCTAGGTTAATCTATATTAATCTAGATTAATTTCAAGATCACAGTGAGATTTATGTAGATTAAAAAATGTATCTATGCCCACCACTAATATATATATATATATATATATATATATATATATATATGTGTGTGTGTGTGTGTGTGTGTGTGTCACAAATGTAGGAAAGCAAGACAGAAACACACATAAAAATAAATTACTTAAGATTTAAAATTAGAATGAAATGATGAAAATATAAAATAACATTTTAAATATGAACCAAAAAAAAATATATATTATATCCACTAATAATAAATAGCAGTGTATTCTACATTTTATGCAAGCAACATTTAAATCATTCTCAATATATATATATATATATATATATATTGGTTGTCTTAGATTGAGAAACTTGAAAGTATTTTGACACAGAAAAATTACACAAATGACTTTGCAGCTTACTTATGAAAAACTTCGGGTTGAACGAATGACAAAGCGTCAGAAACCCTCAGAGCCATCTGAGTGTATTTCCTTGCTCAGAACATTTGAGATGTGCAATACAGACTGACAGAAGCACAAAACCACAAGGCAAACACTCATTCAATCGCGTCCACATGTGTAGTTAGAATATAAATGGAGGCTGCATACACAAATAGCTTTGCCTCCTTGGGGTCTTTTTGCATGCCAAAAGGAAAGTAGCTGATTAAATCTTTATTTTTTATATTTTTTGCTTCTCCTTTCCACTGTGCTGCTTTTCATATTAAAGGATTCATGCATAGATGTTCTTTACAACAGTGCTACTGCAATGCAACACATTTCAAAAATGCTTAGCAGTCGCCATATAATATAAACTAGACTAAGTAGTGCACAACATGAGTAACATCCCTGAAAGCTTTAGTTTTGCTAACTGTTCAGTATAAAATACAATCAGCACATATTCAATGAGAACATTGGTGCAAAACGTGAGCTAGACAGCATTTTAAGGCATGAGAGTTCTGAATTGTTTCAGAAATATTTCACAATTAGAAAAAAAAAAACCTTGCATAACTGCAAATCCTCTGTGGAGCCTCTGATCTTAATCAAGCCTGTCTGGGTCTTACAAGCTGTATTTGACAGGTGCACATGTAGCAACGAGTAATTTAGGAATTGTCTTGATGAAACATCGGTATAGGTGGAGATTTGTAGACACACATATTGTGTTTTCTGTGTGTTTAGCTGGCATATGGTCAGTGTGGACGCTCTGCGTGTGTGCTGTCATAGGGACAGATCAATGATAACTTAATTAAGGCAAAAAAAATGTTTATCGATTTTGTCCTACATCAGCAGTTCGGAGGCACACAAGTGATGATAATCACAGCATGAAGCAGTGTGAATTTATTTATAAGTGGCAAATCCACATCCACAGAACCAAACAAACAGACGGTTTCATGCAAGACAAAAATGTTCATGACATTCTGTAATATATAGTTATGTAACAATTACTTATAGTTATTTAAGCCAAGTTTGATGAAAGCATGAGTAATAAATTGCACTTTTCTATATTTGTTAATTAACGCCAAAATATTTTTTATAGAATGACAATCATTATGCTTTTCCCTCTTATAGTTATACACTTATGAATTAAAGTAGTGTAAAATTCAGAATTAAACAGCTGGGTTCCTTTCAGTTCATGTTCCTGTAAACTGAATTGGCGACAGTCACAAGAAGTTAAACTGGAATTTAAATGGTTGAATTGAAATTCAGCACAGGTAATGTGTTCAGGGAAATTATGTGTTCTTCCCCCCGAAGCTAATATTTATTAAATATGATGCAATATGTAAACTAAATACAAATTTAGGTAACATTATCTCGGTCGATCCTTCATTCCTGACAAACATTGCTTTTCTACACTGTATTGAGATACAGTAATATTATTACGTTTTAAAATTAATGTGATTTATTTTAATATATTTAAAAGTATTTAATATAGTATTCATGAGCTGAAATTAAACCTCTCATTTTCTATTTTAACTTATTTTACAATGTTATCTATTTCTGTGATGTCAAAGCTGAATTGATTATAAATCTATTCAAATATATTAAAATAGAAAAAAATATTTATAATTTCACAATATTACTATTTTTTTAATTAAGTGATTGCAGCCTTGATGAGCATAAGAGACTTCTATCAAAAACATTTCAAAACATAAAGTTAATATTTTTCTAAATATAAATTCATTTTAATTCTTTCTGTACTTCTTAATTCTTCCTAATGTTTCATTCTGTGCTACCTCAATTCAAATTCAGGAATTGGAAATTAAAATGTTCAGTTCAGCTCAAATGTTTAGTTATAAATGTTGCACAACCCTTAATAGGCTAACTTTTAACCTAAAATAAATTAACTAAAAGCATTAAGATTATTTGTGTACCTGAACTGACTGTGAGACAAAGAAACTGAGAGAAAGAAGATTCCTGGCAGTACTCATGTGTGTTTGAGATAGACAGAGATTGCAGAAGTCCTCTCTGATCAGGTATTTCATTAATGAGGACCCAGTCTCACCATGAGTGCTGCTGGATGGAAGAGAGCCTGAGCATGTGCAGATTGCTGGTAGGACAGTAACTGCCACCTCTTTGAGTCACTGTAGACCACAACTGGACACCTTCCATCTTTCACAAAACAACAAAAAAAAAAAAGATAAAATCAAACAAAAATTTAAATTCAAATTAATCAAAAAAATTACCCATCCCTAACTGTAGGTAATTGGAGTTCCTTTTCAGGAACTCGAGCTGTGTCGAAACGCTTTAGGGAACGCGTTTAGCGTGAGCGACTCTGAATATCGTATCTAATCTGTCTTATAGAAGAGCGTGACGTCACGGGCGGGGTGACGTAAGCGAACAGGAAGCTATAAAGGCACGAGCCGCACAGCCGGCATCAGCTTTGCGTTTTTCAGCACGCGCTCTGTGTGTGCATGTCATTCTGTCTTGTCAGTCTTATTTATTGTTGTTTGTCACTATTAGCTCCTCAAAGAGTAAGCAATAATCAAAGAGCAAAGCTAAGATGAGACATCTGAAAGGCGAATCCAGATTGCGTTTCAGATTGTGTGTTCCTCGCTACATCATGAGTGGGGATACACACAGTCTGTGCGCGGTCTGCCTGGGATCGAGGCATGCTGTTTCGACTCTTGAGGGAGCCGACTGTCTGCACTGGTACAAGCCAGTGTGGATGCTTCGATTCCGGAGGACTCTTCTCGAGAGGGAGTCTTTTTTTTCAAGGAGATTGAAACAGAGGGCGTCGATGAGCTCGCAGTTGCACAAACATAAGCTGCATAAACATCAGTTGCATAGACAACAGTTACACAAGCATCAGTTTCACAAGCATATTATGCCTAACTTTATAACGAGCAGCATTAATGAGTAGCGCAGCTCACGCAGTCAGCTCTCGGGAAAAATAAGGGGGCTGACTGTGCTTCTCGCATATCTGGGGATGGGTCGAAGACAGCTCTGCCTATCTCCACCCATGTTCCCTAGATCTAGAGTTCGTTCTCGAGGTTCGGAAGCACGCGCAGCGGTTCCTTCCCGCTCTGTGAACTCAGAATATAATGGAATATGATGGCATTTATCTCACTCTGAGAAATTATATATACTGGAGGAGCTGCTGGGCGGGAGCAGCCCTCTCAGTCTATCATCAGAGAGCTCTGAACCAGGGTTTTCCCAGCCTAAGGCAGATTTCAGGGCCGTACTTCAGACTGGGAGGTCCTCAGCTAAGAAGTCCTGACACGTTTCGGTCACGACTGCAGAGGGCGGCCCCTAACTGGGGTAGAGCGGCGTACACCACATTACACGGTGCCCGTCTCGCCTCAGCGCCCTCTGGGGGCCGGTCTGCCAACTCTGCCAGAGTTCCAGGGCACAGCGGCCTCCAGCGAGCAATGTCCTCAGTATTTTCCGCCCGCGTGCGTAGCGGAGCTGAGATGCTCGCTGCCCCTTCGGGGGCTTCTTACACCAGAGGTCAGTCTCGAGAGACTGATTCCCTTAGTAGATTATTTAGCAGCGTGGAAACTACTGCCAAATGAATCTCAATGTGTCCTGCGCACAGTAGAAAAATGCTATAATATTCAGTTCGGCTCTCCACCGCCGAGATTCAACGGGGTTACTCCGATGTTAGTCGGCCCCGAGCAGGCTCTGGTTATGGAACAAGGAATGAAAACCCTATTAGGGGAGGAGGCCATCGAGGTGGTCCCTCCTCAAGACAGGGAGTCCGGGTTCTACAGCCGGTATTTCATAGTTCCAAAGAAGGATGGGGGGTTACATCCGATCATAGATCTGTGGGTCTTAAATCGATCAGTTATAAAACTGAAGTTCAAAATGCTCACAATCACGCATGTTGTAGCTCAGATCAGATCCGAGGACTGGTTTGTCACAATAGATCTCAAAGATGCATACTTCCACATATCAATCCTTCCACAACACAGGACATTTCTGAGGTTCGCTTTCAGGGGCGAAGCTTACCAATATCGAGTACTTCCCTTCAGCCTTGCACTCTCACTCCGCATGTTCAAAAAATGTGTAGATGCGGCTCTGGTCTCCCTGCGCATGCAGGACATCCACATTCTCAACTATATCGACGATTGGTTGATTTTAGCTCAGTCAGAGCAGGTTGCGGCTCGGCATCGAGATGTCGTTCTCGCACATATGGGGGAGCTGGGTTTGACACTGAACGCCAAGACGAGTGTACTTTCTTCGATTCAGAGAACCACCTATCTAGGCGTAGTATGGGATTTGACCGTGATGCAGACACGATTGTCCCCTGCTCGTATCGAGTCGATCCTCATCTCAGTCGAGAGAGTCAAAGAAGGCCAGTCACTCACTGTCAAACAATTTCAGAGATTGTTGGGTCTGATGGCAGCTGCATCCAAAGTGATACCTCTTGGCCTGCTGTACATGAGACCCCTACAGTGGTGGCTCAAGACCAAGGGATTTTCCCCTAGGGGCAATCCACTTCGAACTATAAAGGTCACGCGGCGTTGCCTCCGTGCCTTGGAAACATGGAAGAAACCTTGGTTCTTGAATCAGGGCCCGGTGCTGGGAGCTCCTTGTCGCCGTGTATTACTACCGACGGATGTATCCCTCACTGGTTGGGGTGCGGTCATGAGTGGCCACCCTGCCCATGGTCTGTGGAGCGGTCGCCATCTGACATGACATATCAATTGTCTAGAGATGCTAGCAGTTTATCGTGCACTGAAGCACTTCCTCCCAGACCTAAAGGGTCACCATGTGTTGGTGCGCACCGACAACACATCGGTGGTCTCTTATATCAACCACCAGGGAGATCTGCGTTCGCGCCCCTTGTAAAAGCTGGCGCACCAGATCCTTGTGTGGTCCCAGAGCAAACTACTCTCATTAAGAGCAGTATATATTCCTGGGAAACTAAATATGGGAGCAGACATACTATCTAGGCAGGGGCTGAGGCCCGGGGAATGGAAGCTTCACCCCGAGGTGGAGAGTTGGAGACTTTTGTATGGAGTATGGAGAGTTTTTTGGCAGAGCTCAAGTAGACCTCTTTGCGACTCGAGACATCACAATGTCCCCTTTGGTTCTCTCTAGTTCATCCAGCTCCTCTGGGACTGGACGCTATGGTACTGACCTGGCCAAGGCTTCGTCTGTACGCCTTTCCCCCTATTGCTCTGCTCCCAGGAGTTCTGGCGAGAGAACGCCGGGACGGGGTCCGTCTGTTATTAGTAGCCCCGTTCTGGCCGGGCCAAGTATGGTTAGCAGATCTGGTCTCGCTCATCGACGGCTCTCCATGGGAGACACCAATCAGGACAGACCTACTCTCACAGGCGCAGGGCACGATAATTCACCCTCGCCCTGAGTTGTGGAAGCTGTGGGTGTGGCCCCTGAGGGGGCACAACTAATAACATCTGGTCTCTCAACCAAGGTTGTTGAGACCATATCCAAGCCAGAGCTCCCTCAACGAGGAAACTGTACGCCCTGAGGTGGAAACTCTTCACCTCATGGTGCAGAGACCGCTAGCTTGACCCAGCAAACTGCCCAGTTGGTACAGTTCTGGAGTTTCTACAGGCCAGGTTCTCTGCAGGGTTGACCCACGCCCCACTGAAGGTTTATGTGGCGGCCATTGTGGCCTACCATGCCCTTCTCGATGGTCAGTCTTTGGGAAGACAACCCTTATTTACACGTTTCCTCCGCGGTGCGCTGAGGCTGAGACCTCCAGTACGGTCCCGTGCATAGAAAACCTGTGCATATTTCAGTACATAAAGTATCTGTACATATACAGAGGGTTCTGATATTTTTTACACTTGGATATTCAGAAGATGTGTAATGCTTGAAGAGCTGCCATGTAGCAGTCCTGACAATTTTTTTTTTTTTTGATAAAAAAATCAAAGAATAATATTGTCATTGCAGTCAGCCATGACTGTGTTAATTAGAACTAGTCTTTAAAATGATCATTCTGCCTTGAATCTGGCTTTCAAAGCCACAGCTGTAAACCCCTTTGCATCTTTAAAAACCACCCAAACATACTGCTGTTTGAAGCTGCTGGGTGGGAGACCTCAGCATTCACAAATCAATCCACATTCAGGGCAGAACAGAGCGAGATGTGGCAAACTAAATAAACGGCTGTCGTGGGTTCTAAAGAAACCTTCATAAGCATGGTAAAATTGCTGTTACACAAACTCTCATGGCTTTTTATGAAATGCAGGTAAAAGTTGTGTTATAAAAGACAACAAAATTCAACTGATGTTTTGAAAATTTTATTGCATATCATTCAAAATCACAAAAAAAAAAATCTGTTACATTAAGTATTTTCTATAATGCAACATAAAGCTATTGGTAATGTACATGTTAATGCATAATATCTTTGCATTAATATTTGTAAATGAAACTAAAGTGTACAAGATTTGCAGGTTCCTTGTTACAGTACATCTGATTATTATAATGCAATAGTGTATTATAACTGCCCTTACAATTATTCATGAGATCATACAATGCACTATAATGTGGCATTAGAAGATGCAAGTAAAGTGTTACTAATATTTCTTCTGGCAAATAATTAAATTTACTGATGACTTTTCACAGTATTGGCAATAATTACCAGATTACCAACTCATTGGTGCAAACATGAAAATAGTGTCAATTTCTGCACTAAACAGAATTAATTCAGCATGTGTGAAATGATAAAAGGTGTATACATCAAGGATACCTGAAAATATGTTCCAAACAGCTTTTTATTTATTTATTTATCCTTTATTTAGCCAGGAAAAAAATCCCATTGAGATATAATAATCTCTTCTTCCAGGGAGACCTGGTCAAAAACGGCAGCACACATAGTTTCAGACACACAAATAATTAAAACACAAACAATCCAAAAATCAAAAATAGATCGAAGTTCAAGAAAAGCATTTACAAGACTCTTTAAATGTAGAATACAGAATAAATTTAAAAGTGCTCAAAGATGGCAAAGACTCTAATTTCAATACATTTTGTAGGTCGTTCCAAACCCTTGGGGCATAAAAAGAAAAAGCATGCTTTCCAAATTCAGTGAATACTCTTGGGACTTTTAAACAAAGATGCAGCTGCGATCTGGTACCATAACCATTTGTATAAAAAGTTAAAAAGTTTGTAATGTAAGATGGTAATTTACCAAGGAGTGCCTTTGCAATAAATACATACATGTGTAAATTTCTCCTATGATACAAAGAGGACCACGATAAAGATTCATACAAAATACAATGATGCTTATGGTATTCTGCACCACATACAAAACGTAACGCTGCATGATAGACATAATTGCAGACGCAATTGGATAGAGTCCAATTTCCTTAGTACAGAAGAAGCTGCATGCATGTAAACAAGATCACCATAATCAATTATTGTTAAAAAAGTACTCTCAACCAGCTTCTTTCGGGCCTCATAGGGAAAACAATTTTTAAAACGATAGAAAAACCCTAGTTTTGATTTAAGCTTCTTCAGCAAATGATCAATGTGATCATTAAATGCTAATTTTTCATCTAGCCATATACCTAAATATTTGTAAGAACAGACTCTTTCAATTTCTGAACCACATAAGGTTGAAATTGTTATGTCTGTATCCTTACGGTGAGTGCGGTTAAAAATCATATACTTTGAATTTAAAACTAATTTTAATTTATCCAACGAATATTGTATAGCATTAAATGCTTTTTGTAAATTCATCAGAGCTTGATTTATAGATGCTGCTGCTGTATAAATAATTGAGTCATCAGCATATAGATGCACATTAGCAGAGTCTACAGCTTTAATTATCGCACACACACACACGCAAGCACGCACACACACACACACATATATATATATATATTTATTTTTTTTTTTTTCCAATCTGCTGTTCTTGCTTTCTTGCTATATAGCAACCTCATAAAATCACCCATCCATGTCAACATTTTTCACATGGAGGTCACAGCACCTCACTGATGCTCTGATGTGAGTTGTGTGAACTTGATCATTGGAAGCATATCACAGCATGTATGTTCTGCTTCATCTGGAAATAAAATAAATGAATATAGAAATATACATACAGTACACACATACATACATGCACATACATACACATACATGCATGGAATACAGTATATATATATATATAAAACTCTGGAGCACAAAAGCAGTCTTAAGTCGCTGGGGGTATATTCTTTACAATACACACAAAAAAAAAACATTGCATGTGTCAAAATTATCGATTTTTCTTTTATGTCAAAAATCATTAGGATGTTCCATGAAGATATTTAGTAAATTTCCTTGTGTAAATATATCAAAACTTAATTTTTGATTAGTGTTATGCATTGCTAAGGACTTCATTTGGACAACTTTAAATGCGATTTTCTCAATATTTAGATTTAATTTTGCTCCCTTCATCTCCTAATCCTATTATTCCATACATCAATGAAAAGCTTATTTATTCAGCTTTCAGATGATGTATAGATGTCAATTTTGAAGGAAAAAAAGACACTTTAGACTGGTTTTGTGTTCCTGTGTGTGTGTGTGTATATATATATACACAGATAGTGTACAAACTGAGATAGTACTAAAACACACTTTCTTAAAAATGCAAATTTTGTGCCTGAAAAATACTGCTTTGATTTTAATAAAATCTATCATTTAAGACTTATATTTAAAAAAAATAGCTTAAAAAGCACCTTGTAGCTATTTCTGATAGGTCTAAAGGAATCTGACAAAAAAATGATGAACAGCTTGGGAAACTACAGTTTCTAAGCAATTTCCCAACACTGAATAGCACTATATGTTATGTCCGCATCTCTGAATGTCTTTGATTTGATTGTTACAGTTCCATTAACATATCCATCTTGGACAAGACCTTGGCTTTGGATGCCACGCTAGTTTGGCTTCTGGAATCAGAATTGTTTCAGCCTGCTTGGCATATTTCTCGTCTTTGCTGAAACATGACTTAATAATGCATTTTGCTGCTTGTGGAAAATAAATCTATAATGTTGTTGTGCCTTCGTAAGAATTGATTATGACATGCTATTCAGATATCTGAAAAGCAGAAGAAAAAACATGAGATGCATACACTGACCAAATAAAAAGCAAGGAAATGCAAGCCTTCACATATTTATTGCTGAAGGTGTATTTTCCATGCATTTGTGTGCATTTTCATATTTAAAACTTATTCAATGACCCTCCATGAAGTGGCACTATATTAAAGTGAGAACGAGCTATTGGTGCTTGAGATTAATTCACCTGTCAGTGAGAAAATAGTTGAAACGGCCTCCATTCCGCATCACCTGTAATGAAACTACATCTACAATACAGGCATTTTGAGAGCTGATGCATTATGCAAGTTCAAGTTGGGGTAGGTTGTTTTAAATAATTAATTCAATATTTTTCTTGATGTTATAAGAAGATCACATAGTGTCAGATGCATTTATTCATGCCGACTTCAACATTGAAAAAATCGGGATTGCAACATCAAACTTGAATGTTTTGAGAAGCGCTTGTGTTGTTCTAATGTACAGTAGGTTTCAGGCCTCCAAATAGGTTAAGCATCTCAATGCATTTATCTATAATCTTCAGCTATCAAAACAGAGATCTAGACAGACTGATGCTCATTACCAGGTCAAGTGAAAAGTCATGGTAGTAAAAACAATTTGTAGGTACTTTCCATGAATAGGGTGCAATTTGGTGCCTAATTACAATTTAAAAAGCATGAAAACCTTTTTTCGTTCTTTTTTCCCCTCTGATGCATCAGGTATTTTTGACAAATTATTAACATAAAATTGTCAAATGTTATAAGTAGCTAGCTAAAAACATTAAAGATCTATATCCCTCTATTAAAAATTATGATTTTGACCTTAGAGATCAGGAGACTGTCCAACAATTTAAGTCAAAAAACAATGTCACGCAAGTGCAATATTATCCATCAAATTGAATTAATTTTCATAAATTATAGAAAAACACAAAATAAATCAATGATACCGTGAACTATTTCAACTTAAAATAACTTTTCTATTTGTATATATTTAAATGTTTTTTTTTCTGAGTTTTCAGCATCATTACTCCAGTCTTCAGTGTCACATGATTTTCCAGAAATCATACTAGAATGCAGATTTGCTGCTCAAGAAACATTTCTGATTATCAATGTTTGCTGTTTAACATACTTTACTAGAAAGAAAAATAAAGTCTCGGTTAGGTATGGTAACCCTCGTTTCCTGAAGGAGGGAACGGAGACGCCACGTCGGTGACCGACAAATATGGGAGATCGCTTCCATAGACCAATCTACTTGGAGTGTAAACTAAACGAGCCAATGCACATTGGCATGCAATTATTGCATCCAGCTGCCGCTGATCACTGAGTGAGTTTAAGAAGGCAGCAGGTGCAATGCATTCCAGTTTTTCGCTGAGGAGCCGAGCCGGGGACCCGGCAGCTCAGCGACGGTACAGCAACCATGGCGACGGGACGTGGCGTCTCCATTCCCTCCTTCAGGGAACGAGGGTTACCATATGTAACCGAGACGTTCCCTTTCAGTTGGTCACTCTCGATGCCACGTCGGTGACCGACGAATATGGGATCCCTATCAAAGCGTCATGGGTACTGCCCCTTCCAGTGCCCTGTGCGAGCCGCCTGCGCCTCTATTAGGTGTAGACCGGGGCTCAGAACAAGTAGCTCCACTCACCGTTGTCAAAGCACTACCTCACTGGGTGAGATTGGATAACACTGGGAAAACGTACCCGGTCCGCTTGGAACCGAGACGCTGCGGAAGCCCCATC
Organism: Carassius carassius; assembly: GCF_963082965.1. Lineage (NCBI taxonomy): Eukaryota > Metazoa > Chordata > Actinopteri > Cypriniformes > Cyprinidae > Carassius > Carassius carassius. The sequence continues at coordinate 3,069,220 of NC_081759.1, forward strand.
CTTCCGGAAGGAGGTCTCGGAGGCAAATACACATATAGCATCCATTTAGGAGTATACGGAGAAATTTGAGGTGATTAAAAACCCTCTTGGGAAGGCAGAAGTCTGCCGGGGAAGCACGGGCTCTAAGGCTATACCGTGGACTATACACATACGAGTACCGCTTAGGTCTCAATATGGAACCCACCCTTCCATGGTTCTCACGGATGCATCATGAAGGCCTGGTGCCGGACGTTCCGCCACATCCAGCTGCTTAGGGTGATGGAGGATCTCAACAGGGTCTAAAATACGAACACTCTGGAGCAGTTTAAGCAAGCCGACACTAACCGGGGCCTCTCAGTGCCACTACCCGTTTGAGGTGAGAACACAGGAGGATACCGGCTCTACACGAAGGCTATAGAACCTAGCAAACGTGTAAGGGGTCGCCCAGCCCGCAGCTCTACAAATATCTGTCAGCGAGGCACCACGAGCCAGCGCCCGGGAGGATGCAACACTTCTAGTTGAGGGAGCTTGCAACCTGAAAGGGCAGGGCACATCCTGAGCCTGATAAGCCAGGGTTATGGCATCCACAATCCAGTGGGCCATCCTCTGATTAGAGACGGCACTCACCTTCTGTCGGCCTCCGTAATAGACAAAGAGCTGGTCTGAGGTCCTGACGCTTTGTGTCCGGTCTACGTAGCACCTTAATGCTCGGACGAGACAAAGCAAAGCCAGGGCTGGGTCTGCCTCCTCCAGGGGCAGCGCTTGCAGGTACACCACTTGGTCTTTGAAGGGTGTAGTGAGAACCTTGGGCACGTAGCCAGGCCGGGGCCTCAGTATTACCTGGGAGTAAGCCAGCCCGAACTCTAGACACGAATCTTCGACCGAAAATGCATGCAGGTCCCCTACTCTCTTGATGGAGGCCAGTGCAAGCAGGAGCAGAGTTTTCAATGAAAGGAACTTTAGCTCAACTGAATGCAAAGGCTCGAATGGGCCCTGCTTTAGTGATTTAAGCACTAGAGACAGGTCCCAAGAGGGTACACAGGAGGGCGGGATGGATTTAACCTCCTGGCCCCTCTAAGGAACCTTACGATGAGGTCATGCTTACCCAAAGACTTCCCATTAACGCGGTCATGGTACGCAGCTTTGAGGGTGGAGGCAGACATTCCTCGCTCCAGCCCTTGCTGCAGAAAGGACAGCACGACCGCAATCGGACATCTTCAGGGGTCTTCTCTGCGAGAAGAACACCACTCGACGAACAGGTTCCACTTCAAGGCGTAAGCGTGTCTCGTAGACGGTGCTCTTGCCGAAGTGATGGTGTTCGCTACCCCTTGGGGTAGGTCACCTAGAACCTCCGCGTCCCGTCCAGGGACCAGACATGGAGTTTCCAAAGGTCTGGACGCGGGTGCCAAATGGTGCCCCATCTCTGAGTCAGTAGATCCTTCATCAGAGGAATTGGCCAAGGAGGGGCTGTCGCAAGGAGCACTAGCTCGGGGAACCAGGTCCGCATGAGCCAATATGGCGCTACTAGCAAGACTTGCTCCTCGCCCTCCCGAACTTTGCACAGTGTCTGTGCGAGAAGGCTCACTGGGGGAAACGCATACTTGCGTAGGTCCCGCGGCCAGCTGTGTGCCAGTCTTCTAGAACCAAAACTTTTTATAATCTTGGCAACAAACATATCATTGGAAAGGTCTGAGTCTCAGGATTTCATATTTGGTGGTTATTTTGAGATAGAAGTCAAATTCACAGAGAAATCTAGAGAAAAACTCATTAAGAAAAATTCAAAATATTTTTGAAGACTCCCAGTGGCTGTGTGTGGTATGACGCCCTAAATAAAATCTCACAGGAACCTACATTTTTTTCATATCAACTTCACATTTATAACATAACTTATTTAGACACAAGGCTTTAATTTTATACCAATTTTAGAGTAAAACCTGTTATGTAAAATATTTATAATAAATAAAATAAAATAAAATTAATATAGCGCATATTATTTACAGTACATTTAAACTTCTATAACTTTTTGATACTTCAATTTTTCCATTCCACTTTTGCCAAAATATGCTAATTTTCTTCTTTAAAAAGAGACCAACCTTATGTTTATATTCCAAAGTCTTCATAAATTACAGCAATTTTAGTTTGGATAGTGCACTTTAATGCCTATTTAAAAAATGGGGGGTGACAGTTAAAGGGTTAAATATTATACTTGTTAAAAAAGACAATTGCATTAAGAAAATAGTTTTTGAGGTACATAAACTTTAACTACATGAGCCATTTTAATAAAAATTATGATTTTTTTTCCCAGCAGGTGGCATTAGTCAGACAGGAGCCATTTCACTGACCAATACCTCAAATCCAGCTGTGTGTCCTTTATAGTTCAACGACCTCCCCAAAATGAAAATATTTGTCATCTATTCACCCTCATCTCACACACACACACACACACACACACACACACACACACACACACACACACACACACACACACACACACACACACACACACACACACACACACACACACACACACCATATCACAACTCGTGTACCATTTTCCACATCCATTGTTATTTACTCCCACAGCTCTTAAAACTCATTTGCATATACATGTTGAAATTGACTGTAACGCAAAAGTGTGAATAAGATTTTAAAGCTACAATGAAAAATGAAATCTTAAATCAAAAGAGACATTTCTAAGACTTTAAATCTCTGAAATATGTGCTTTACTTTGTTCAAATCTAGCGCAATGCAAAAAACAAACAAACAAACAGATCAAAAAACATTACAAACGTAACTTTTGAACACAGACACAGACACACACACATACATGATAATTTTTTTTTTTTACTTTCATATGACCAGAGCTTAATAAGGTCAACTGTGGAAACTGAAACCCATTTCCCCATGCATGAGCATGAACTCGAACACTGAGGGAAACTTTCCCTTCGCAGAGGGCGAGAGAGACAAAGGGAGAATACAAAATGATATTTTGCAAATACTGTCCTGCTGGCAGCCACTTTATCTTTACCGTTAGAATGAATGGAAGTGGAGGGGCGATTGATGTACAGCTAGAATGCAGATGAACCTGAGCGAGTGTGTGTGGAGATAGTTGTGATGCATTGAAACTTCCTCGGATTCAATAATTTCCATTCGGTTCCGCAGTGCGAAGAACACAATTCCAGAGGGGGGAGGAGAGCTGGCGCAAGTACAAAGCCAGAGTGGATAGTAGGACAAGAAGTGATCCTGTCAGTCAGAAAGGAAGGAAAGAGACTATTTCCGAAACTGTGGATGAGGAGCAGGAAGAATTGGAGAATAAATCTATGCTTAAAATGAAATACTGGCATACTGCATCGTGTGTAGTTGTACGTGACCTGTCTAGGTTTATGGATGCACAATATCAAGTAATCAGTTCTGCAATAACTACATAAAAGGAGTTATTTAGCATTTTTAAATGTAAAAATGTTGTTACAAATCACACAAATGTGTTCAAACTCACACATTAGTGCAGATTATGAATGCAAACACAACACTCCCTCAAACTCTTTAAGTCCGGTCTGCTAGATTTTAAAGGGTTAGCTCAGACGAGAATGAAAATTCGTCCATCTTCTACTCACCCCCGAAACATCCTAGGTGTATGTGACTTTTTTCTTTCAAAATAATCCAATCGGAGTAATATAAAAATTTTCCTTGCTCTTCCAAGCCTTTCAATTGGGGGTAAGTGGGTGTTTGTTGTCAACAGTTCAGAAGACGTGAAATAAAGTGCGCACATCTGTAATAAGACATCGCTTACACGGCTCCGGCGGGTGAACAAAGGCCCCCCTGTAGTGAATCCATGCGTTTTTGTAAGATAAATATCCAGATATCAAACTTAATAAACACTTTTTTCTCACTTCTGGAGAAGGTTCTTCTCACAGCAAATATTGATATTTGTGATTAAAGGAATAGTTCACTCAAAAACAAAAATGTACTGAAAATTCTCAGGCCATCCAATATGTAGATTAATTTGTTTCTTCATCACCTCCCAGGTCTTGCATCATGTCTCTTTTTGGAGCATCAGTGAATGTTTGAACCTTTTGTAAACGTTACTTATGAGTTGTCATCATAGTGAAAAGATGGATCTTAAAATCATACAGTCACTGCTTGAAATGGTTCAAATATGCAAAAGATGCTGGAAAACCAAAGAACTTGTGGAAGCTGCAGGATTCAGTTAAACAACCATCACCAAAATAAATAAATAAATAAATAAGTCATGGATCATCTAGGTAACGAAACACAGTATTAAAAATTGAATGGACCTTTTTAAACAGGGTCAATTTAAGAAATTATTAATAGCCAGTATGTTGTCTTGTGGACTATATGTAAACATCTTTTATGTAAAATATCTTATTCAGGACAGTGCTAAATAAAACATAGCATGCAGAGATTCTGCAGAGTGCATTTACAATTTTGACCACAACCTTACATCGTCGTGCTGAGATGTGAGAATGTGTAGTACGAAAACAATATCGCCTTCACTGAAGAAGGGCAGGAGTCTTTGTTTGAAGAGACGAGCTGATACCTGCAATCTGAGAGGAAGCTATGCATTTTTTTCCGCTCAGAAAATGAGGGAATTTCTATTCTCAGTGGCCTTCCTTCTGTGTTCAGCTTCTCTCAGCTGCTGGGTAGGTGTATACTTGGCTTCCCTTGCCTTCTCTCCCCTCTTTTGCTCTCTCCTCACGTCAACCGGATACTTTGCAGCTTAATTGAACCCCAGCAAATGACAAGAAGTCTGAATCGCTGAGAGCTTTGGCGGCCCCACTTGCTGTTTCATCCTTCTGAATAAAACATATTATTCCTATCACTGTCACTGTTCCAAACCTTAGTCTGTGACTGACCTGCCAACTGCTAACCTGGATGGAAAGTTCCCCTATACCTTCCCCTGTCTTTCCCCATCTTTGCGTCCTTTAATCTCTCTCTTTCAATCACTCCCTTTCTCTCGGCTCCTTTCCATCCAATACCACAGTGATTCTTTGAAAAAGCACAGCATGTTTTGGAAATTTATTAGACAAGACTAAGAGGAGGAGTACTGACAGATGAAGTCCATCTTCCGGGAACTTCAGCGCTGACCTCCATCCCCGTGGGACGTTACTGCTAAAACTCCAGCTGGGTCATTCATGTTCAGTAGCATTTGATCTCTGGAACTCATAAAAAATTGAATAGTAATTAAAGTACACTGTAAAAAATAAATGTAATGTTAACTGTAACATTTTGTAAAAACGCTACGGAAAAACACTGTTAATAGGCTGACAGTAAGTTCCCGTACTATAATATACAGGGAAAAACTGTAAAAGATCTAACCAGATATTTCATGTAATTTTACAGTAAAATGCTTTTAATTTTTACTGCTTTTAGAAGTAAAAAAGAACAAATCAATGTATAATTTACAGTCAAAAACTGTTACCATGATGGTGTTTTGTGTTTGCATGAATGACTCTGTGCACCTTCTATATATTAATACATATTTCTGCTTGTGGCGAAGCTACTTGTGATGAGCTTTGATTCTTTATGTGGCTTTCTCTTTTACACCCTGCATTATTATGGTGGTTGTCAGTATGTTGAAGGTACAAAACAGATTTTAATATGTGTGCGTTGCTGAATTTACTGGTTTACATAAAGATTTTCTTGTTTGTAAATTACAGCTTTATACTGTAAAATTAACAGTTTTTGACTGTAAATGTGTTTACAGTTTTCTGTTTTTTTTTTACAAAATTATTCTGGCAACCACAGCTGCCAAAATTATTTTGTAAAAACTACAGAATTTGTTTTACAGTGTAAGCATTTCTATAAAATGGCACAACAGAATTATGAACTGGTGCTCAAAATGGTTTGGAATAATTGTGATTATTTAATGTTTTTGAAATAAGCCATTTCTGCTCACCAAGGTTGCAAATATTCAATTAAAAATACAGTAAAAATTTTAAAATATTCTTACAACTTAAAAGCAATTCAAAAACAAATAATTCCTGTGATGCAAAGCTGAATCTTCAGTCTTCAGTGTCACATGATCCTTCAGAAATCATTCTATTATGCTGATTTTTTCGCTCAAGAAAAAAATTTTTTTATCATCGAAATGATGTTGAAAATTTAGCTTCACATCACAGAAATGAATTACATTTAAAAATATATTACATTAGAAATCACTTCTTTGAAATTGTAATGATATTTTACAATGTTTCTGTTTCACTGTATTTTTTATAAAATAAATGCAGCCTTGGTGAGCAGAAGTTCTTCCAAAAAATTTTAAAACCTTAATTATTCCACACTTTTCATTGATCGTGAATATTGTTTCAATGCACAATGGCAAAAAAAAAAAAAAAGGGGATGGACAAAACGAGCTCACTGAGGTATTGACAAAATTGTGTTATATATATATTATGTAGGATTAATATGATCAATCCAGATTTAATGTTTTAGACATACACACACAGACAAATGCCCACACACACTTGTCATCAATTCTAATACTAACTGATGTTTGTACTGTTGATTTCCTCAAGAGATCTAAAATACCTGGAGAGAGCTAGCCGTTAACATTGTCATTCATCTCAATGGCTGAATGTGATTTGAAATCTGACAACTTTGATCATGGGAACTCCAGAGTTCCAGAGAAATCACCGTCAGCCTGGGACAAGGTCACTTTGACAGTCCTTCACACTTACTGTCCCTCAGTGGTGGAACAACCTAGCAACACTCTGAATATTAGAATCTCCTTCTGGGAACACTTGACTAACCAGCCTTTTAATAAATAAATAAATACACATATCTTCATATCCACATACCCTCCCTTAGATTTGTATTTATGTAAATTTGGTGTAATCATACTACTTTAATTGTTGCTTCCCTTGGATTAATTACTTCTGCTTGTATTATTCTCATTTGTAAGTTGCTTTGGATAAAACATCTGCTAAATTAATAAATATAAATGTTAATATACCAGCAGCGCCTAAGAGGGTCATGCTATTACAAAATACACAAGAATGTGATACTGAAAAAAAAGAAAAGAATTAAAACCTATTTAACATCTATTTAACACTCTACGATTGATTGGGGGAGGGGGTTAAATATGCCTAAAAACATAAAAATAGTTATATTTACAGTTTAATATTTGTTCCAATATATTAATACATGCATGTCATATTTATATATGACACATGTGAATATGACATGTGCATGCAAGTAAACAGCTACCCTGTCCAGAGTGGTTTGTTGTCCATTTGCTTTATATTTGTTACTATATTAATTAAAAAATACAAAGCACTATGCAATAAAATTGTATGCAACTAATCCAACTGAGCCAAAACCAAAGTGACTGCATAGATCACGTTGCAAATTCATATTAGCACTTCAGTCAAGCACATACATATTCTACAGGGGAATACTGTGTAGCATTTGGGTTTTGTTTACAGTGTAGTCAATTGTCACTGATGGTTGACTTCAATCTCAAAAGGCATGAGGATAAAGAAACTGAGAGAAACCCTTATTTTCCTCTAAGGTTAATAGCGCCACATCCCATACAGCTCAAAACTACATAAAACTGGTGTTGTGACTCCAGTCAAGGGTTATTGAAACTGCAAATTTGACAAGGGACTAAAATAAATCATAAAAAGTACATATTAATCTCTCTCTTTTTTTTAATAAACACTAGCCAATGTGGTTTCCTTATGATGCACTGGTTGAAATTCCTCCATCGATGTCAATATAGCTTAGGTGAAATGTCAAATCCCAAATCACAGTCACATCACATTTGTATCACTGTAATTTACAAGAGCATGTGTCTTCATGACTGAAAGATTCCTGATCAAATATTGTCTTTTTCCACAGGTGCACTGAGTAATCACTCACTTCTTCTACTTCTTCTTTTGATTTTATGGCGGGTTGTGTAGCAGAAGCTGATACTACATTTATTTTTCTAACTATTAGCCTGTGTTTTATTCATTATCTACACCTACCCTAATCCTAAACCTATGCTTTACAATAATGCAAAAAATAGTAATTCTTGTACAGTGTGAGAAAAATTACACTATATTGATGTGCGCATGCCCAGTGTTTTTTGCTGTATGCCTTCTAGCCTTAACTGTTGTGAACCTTGCATGCTTTTTACTTCACTGACTCCTATTTGTCTTACTAGACAACTGAAATGACAGCATTAGCTCTCTGCTGCCCTCACCAGCTCTGGAAGAACAATAAAAATGTATGTGATAGTACTACTTTTTTGCCTTGTCCAAATACTCACACTTACAGTCTTGGCAACTTTAGAGCGCATGCGAGCAAAAGGAAGTAAGTGAGCATGGTTGTCTCAAGTCTTTTTAATGCCAAAGCGCAGTGCGTTTAAAGCACACTAAATCCACACTATCTAGAATACCGCTCTGGAGAGCTATTCCAGGCTTAGTGTATGCCATTATGCATCATGTTTTGAAATTAATCGTGAGATTTTTGCCAAGATCCCGTGAGAGGTCACGGAAACCTTTCCAATGTAAGTTAAATATGAATATAATAATTAAATATTGTTACTTTTAATTTAATTTGGTAGAAAAACAAAGTGTTGCACATTTTATTGGTGCAAAGATGAATAATGGGGATATTTATTTTGTACAACATTTGCTTTTCATCACTTAATTAGAAGGACCACAAATGAAATTGTGTCATGTTACAGAGACTGCTGAAGAGACATTTGAAGTTGATTTTAAAATGCAAAGTATTTAAAATAAAAATAAAGCTATGTAAATGTCACAAGGTGACGATCTTTAGGGGCGGAACCAAAATTCGGGAAGTTTGGTTCCGCCCGGAAGCGTTTCCGCCCGGACCGGAAAAACAGAACACCGGAACTTCCGGTGGCGCCGTAAGAAGGAAAATCAGGGAATTCGATGCACCTGTGCCTAGTTAGGGACAGCGGTTGGTGATTGGAGGATACGCTGGACAAGGCAGTACTTAAGGCCAAGTTATTTCCCAGTCTGGGAAGCTCTTTTTGGTGTGTGTGAAGCACTGGGTTGTGCCCGTCTTGGTACGCTGCTGGTAGCTGTCTAACTCTCTCTCTCCCTCAGGCTGGAATTGTATGATTGTGAAGACATCGCGAACCTTAAAGGTTGAGAAGTGAACAGATTATACGGCGAACTGAGACGACGTGAAAAAGGGGATTGGAAGTGGCATTGATGTGAGTACTAAGAGCCAGTCGAAAGTGCCCTGTATATTGACCTGGCGTTGTGTAGATCTCTCCAGGAGGAGGAGGGCGGCCCTACCCCTAATATAGTGTGGTGGGAGAGCCGAAGGAATACTTATTGAAGTAGTCACAACGACGACATCACTAGCTAGGCCGCATATTCCATCGCCAGATCCGAACCAAGCAAAGTGAAGGAAGACGGGTGTCCTTTCCGTACACTGAGTGTGGTGGGTGAGTCTTCGTGCTGTGAAAACCTATAATTTTGACGTGGTGCTGTATATTGCTGTGGGCTGCTGTGTATTGCCGTGTGTCCTGTCAGATAAACCCCCGCCTTCACGCACTTCGGCGTGGGAGGACAAGGAGATTGCTGGTCCTAGCCTAGTTCAGTACAGTATATGTTGTGAGCGTGCTTCAGATCTCCGGAGATAGCACGGTACGCTGTGTCCAGCCCAGAGGTGAAAGCCATCCAAAGCAGAGTAACTGTGTTTTGTGTCCAAGTTGATACCTGTGGAGAGGAAAGGAAAGAGAGTGAGTAACACAAGGAGAAACAGAGGAAACCTGTACTTACAGTGCGCTGTGTTCAGCCCAGAGGTGAGAGCCATTCAAAGCAAACTAACGGTGCTATTGTGCCCAAGTTGATATCTGTGGAGAGCAAAGGAGAGAGAGGGAATAACACGAGGAGGAATAGAGCGAACCCTGTACTTACAGTACGCTGTGTCCAGCCCAGAGGTGAGAGCCATTCAAAGCAAACTAACTGTGCTATTGTGCCCAAGTTGATACCTGTGGAGAGAAAAGGAGAGAGAGAGTGAATAACACGAGGAGGAATAGAGCGAACCCTGTACTTACAGTACGCTGTGTCCAGCCCAGAGGTGAGAGCCATTCAAAGCAAACTAACTGTGCTATTGTGCCCAAGTTGATACCTGTGGAGAGAAAAGGAGAGAGAGAGTGAATAACACGAGGAGGAATAGAGCGAACCCTGTACTTACAGTACGCTGTGTCCAGCCCAGAGGTGAGAGCCATTCAAAGCAAACTAACTGTGCTATTGTGCCCAAGTTGATACCTGTGGAGAGAAAAGGAGAGAGAGTGGGTAACACGAGGAGAGACTGAGGAAACCTGTACTTACGCCGCTGCCTGTGGAGAAAGAGAAAGCGAGTGAGCACCCAAGGAACGAACTGTGTGAACCAGTACTTACTGTGAGCTGTAATCAGCGAAGAGGTGAGAGCAGAACCAAGCTGAACTAACTGTGCCTGTGTGTCCCAGCCGTTGCCTGTGGAGAAAGAGAAAGCGAGTGAGCACCCAAGGAACGAACTGTGTGAACCAGTACTTACTGTGAGCTGTAATCAGCGAAGAGGTGAGAGCAAAACCAAGCTGAATTAACTGTGCCTGTGTGTCCCAGCCGTTGCCTGTGGAGAAAGAGAAAGAGCCCGTTGCCTGTGGAGGAAGAGAAAGAGAGTGAGCACCTCGAGAACGAACTGTGTGAACCAGTACTTACCGTGAGCTGTATTCAGCGAAGAGGAGGAAGAAGGAGGGCGCTACGGATACCTAAGACTCAGGCCGGGGCCCGAGTCCTACGCCCCGGATCCCCGTGGCCCCCTTGCTCCCTGACCTCTTCCCGGCCATAGCCCATCTGGAGGGCCGAGTCAGAGTTTAGTTTTAATTGCCCTTTCCCTATTCCCCAAGCTATTTTTAAATATTTAAATAAAGATTGTTTTATCACTTACTTGTTCTCGTGTTGTTTGGCCATTGGGTCGGGTTTGGGGACCTCCTCGAGGTGGAAGTTGAGAAGGGGTGTGGCTTAGTTAAAGCATAGCCAGCCCCTGGGTGTGACAGATTTGGCGTAGTCGGCAGGGTTTCCACCTCGAGTTGAGTAACCAAGGTCGTCCAATGACCGACAACGCGGGGCTTTCAGCCCAACCCCGTGCCATGCCCGTTTTTATGGGGAGCCCCTGGATTCAAAAATATGGGGGGACAGAATCCGAGGTACGATTGTCTGAATGGAAGGCTCAACTAGAGTACTTGGCCGACCTACAGGGCCTTAGTGCAGCCCAGCGGCTTCAATTTGTGTTAAACTCCCTGGATGGAGAAGCGCGGCGAGAGGTGCATGCCGCCCCCGAAGCCGTTAGAGCCAACGCCCAAACCGTGTTCCAGTTCCTCACTGAACAGTATGGTGACCACACCCCCGTAGCTGTCCTTCGCTCCCAGTTCTTCAATTGTAAGCAGGGCCCCCGCCAACCGATTAGAGCTTTCGCCCTGAGGTTGCGAGAGCAATTCGCCCGACTACAGACCCGTCGGGACCACGGGTTGGGAGATGGAGAGACTCTATTGCGGGACCAGTTTCTTCTGGGGTTGAAGGAGGGTCCGGTGAGACAGAGCCTACGTATCCAGTTTCGAAGGGACCCGGGTCTTACGTTTGAAGATCTGAAGAAAGAGGCACTGGCCCTGGAAGGTGATGAGACTGAGGTGAGTGGTTCCCCAGTGTGTGCGGTTGTCAGTGAAGTAGCACCAGCACAACCCGGAGGCCCTGACTGGAAGCAAGCACTGAAGGCTGAACTTTTGAAAGATGTCCGCGATCAGATGTCTGAACTGTCTAAAGCCCTCGTAGGAGAATTGCGCCAAGGACGGGCGCGGGAGGAACCACGGCCGGCGCCCCGAGACCGAGTGTACTCAGAGGGAGGCCGAGAGCCGTTCAGGCGCCCGAACCACTTTAACCGGCCCCGTTTCGAATGGGACGAGCAAGGGCGACCCATCTGTAACCGCTGTGGCAAACCGGGTCACTATAGCCGTCAGTGTGGGCCCCGCAGGGCGTCAGAAGGGGGTTTTTAGGTCGGCCGGCCACTGTGGGTCGTGTGGCCGGGACCCCTCGAGAAGACCCTGGAAGAGGATATGGCTCTAGGAGCCAGATGATTGGGCGTAGCCCCGTGGCGAAGGTGAGAGTGTGCGGCAAGGAGATTCAATGCCTGGTAGACACAGGCTCCCAAGTGACGTTGTTTGCTGAGAGTTTATCCGAAGAAGTGTTTGGGAAACAAGGGGCACCAGGGGCGGAGGCCCCCTGGCTTACTCTGAAGGGCGCAAACGGCCTCGACATCCCATATATTGGCTACCGATTGACGGACCTAGAGGTTCACGGAGTGATGGTCCCCCAGAAAGGTGTGATTATCGTGCAAGACCATTGTCTGGGTGCACATCGAGCCCTGTTGGGCATGAATGTCCTCGCTGATTGCTGGGAAGAGCTATTTCGGGCTAGGCCCGTATCGAAGATACCACCTGCAGAGAGGCCCAAGTGGGAGTGTGTGGTAGCTGACTGTCGAAGGGTGCAAATGAGCCAAGTCCGCAGGGAACAGGAAGAGGTAGGAAGAGTGATGTGTCGTTTTGCTTTGTCTGTCCCCGCAAAAAGTGAGGCTGTTGTGTGGGCGCGAGTACCGCCCCGAAGAGCGGGCCCAGAAGAGTGGGTGCTGGTGGAGCCCCATGTGGATTGTCCACAAGTGGAAGTGGCACGAGGATTATCGACGGTCCGGCGGGGGAGAGTCCCCGTGAGGATACGGAATGTACATCCATACGCGGTGCAACTACATCGGCACCAACGATTAGCCCGTCTGACAACGGTTACATCCCACCAAGTAAGGGAAGAGAGGGATATTAGTTTTCGTCAGGTGTGCCCCACTGTCATCGAGGTGGCCCTGACACAAGTAGACACCCCATGGGGTGGTATGGAGAGGAGTGTGCCGAGCCACCTGGCGGGTGAGTCGTTACAAGGGGAGGATTTAGAGCAAGCACAGACACAGAAGTTACAGGCCCTCCTTCGGAGATGGCAGCATGTGTTCGCCACCCACGACGAAGACTACGGATGCACCCAGGTGGTACAACATCATATACCTACCGGGGATGCAGGGCCCAGCCGGGAGAGGTATCGCCCAATTCCGCCCACTTTGTATACCGAGGTACGTACACTCCTGCAAGGCATGCTGAAGCAAGGAGTTGTTAGGGAAAGCAGCAGCCCGTGGGCGGCCCCCATAGTGCTGGTGCAAAAGAAGACGGGGGCTTGGAGATTCTGCGTGGACTACCGTAAGCTGAACCTCGTGACTAAGAAAGACGCTTTCCCTTTGCCACGGATCGAAGATTCGCTTGCCAGCCTCACGCAGTCGGCATGGTACTCTACCCTAGATTTGGCCAGTGGCTACTGGCAGGTGCAGGTGGCCGAAGCAGACCGGGAGAAGACTGCCTTTACAACCCCGTTTGGACTATTTGAATGGGACCGGATGCCTTTCGGGCTCTGTAACGCTCCGGCCACCTTCCAGCGGCTGATGCAGCGGTGCTTGGGAGGTCAGTTAATGGAGTCAGTATTAGTTTACCTGGATGATGTGATTGTCTACTCCCCAGATTTTGATTCACACCTGAGGCACCTCGAGGAAGTCTTTCGGGCCATGGAGAAGTACGGATTGAAACTACAGCCCAATAAGTGTCACTTACTACGGAGAGAAGTCAACTTTCTGGGCCACGTGGTCAGTGCGGCTGGAGTGTCCGTAGATCCTGGAAAGGTATCGGCCGTGAAGGACTGGAAGGCCCCGAGGACAGTGAGGCAAGTGCGATCCTTTTTAGGATTTGTGGGATACTATAGGCGTTTCATAAAGGACTTTTCAAAAATTGCTAAACCCCTTAATCAGTTGCTGGTTGGCACAGGTCGTAACCGGGGCCGGGGGTCGCCCAACGTAGACTGGGATGCAAATTGTGAGTCGGCGTTCCAGACATTGAAGCAGGAGCTGCTACAGGCCCCTATCTTGGCATACGCAGATTTCACAAAACCATTCCTTTTGTATACAGATGCCAGCAATCTCGGGCTGGGAGCGGTGTTGGCTCAACGGCAGGACGGAGTTGAGAGGGTCATCGCGTACGCCAGCCGGAGCCTCCACCCAGCCGAGAGGAACGATGCGAACTATAGTTCGTTCAAATTGGAGCTGCTGGCGTTGAAGTGGGCCCTAAGTGAGAAATTTAAAGACTACCTCTGGGGTGCCAAGGTGACGATCATTACAGACAATAACCCATTAGTACACTTACAGACGGCGAAGCTGGGAGCCGTGGAGCAGCGGTGGGTGGCCCAACTGGCCAACTTTGACTATCAACTACAGTACCGACCAGGGCGTGAACACACGAACGCGGACGTCCTCTCAAGGCTGCCCGAAGCGGAAAGCCCCGGAGGGGCCAGCCCGGAGGAGGGCTATATGGTAGGAGCAGTAGAGGCACCAGGCAGCAGACAAGAGGCCGTGCCTGAGAACTGGGGATGGGATCCCCGTCGGTGGAGGGAGAGACAGGCCAGGGATCAAGATGTGCGGCTGGTAAGAGAATGGCTGGAACAGGGCCGACGGCTGACGCCAGCGGAGAGGTTAGCCCAGACGGATACTGGGAGGAGGCTGCTGGGGCAATGGGACAGGCTGGAGCTGAGAGATGGCGTTTTGTGCAGAAGGGTCAGTGACCCGAAGTTGGGCGAAGAAGTACGCCAGATCGTGGTACCCGCAGATGAGGTAACGGCTTTAGTTTCGGCGTACCACAACCAGTTGGGGCATCAGGGACAGGAGAGGACCGTGTCCCTGCTTAGGAGATTCTTCTTTTGGCCCGGGCTAGAGGCATCGGTGCACGCCCTAATTCAAGCTTGCCCGAGATGCATATTGTTTAAGTCCAGACGGGAGGTCCGAGCGCCAATGGTACCCATCCATGCGAAGGCCCCCCTTCATATCATGGCTATGGACTTCTTGACACTGGGCCGACCACGAGATCGCTACCAGAACATCTTGGTAATAACGGATTTGTTCACAAAGTACGCTTGGGCTATCCCCACCCTCGACCAGACTGCAACCACCACCGCTACAGTTTTATGGCGGGCCGTCTTCCAGACGTTCGGATGCCCGGAGTTTCTGCACTCCGATCAAGGAGCCAACTTTGAGTCCAGGGTAATTAGAGAACTATGCCAGTTGTACGGTTGCACGAAAACTCACACCACTTCGTATCATCCTCAGGGGAACGGCGGCTGTGAGAGATTCAATCAGACCCTATTGGGGCTGCTGGGGACCTTGGACCAACAACGGCAGGACGATTGGGTGAGTGCCTTGCCAAACCTCCTACAGGCCTATAACAACAGTATACATAGTACTACGGGTTACGCTCCCACTTACCTGATGTTTGGCAGACACATACGAATGCCTACTGACCTGGTCCTAGGAGTGATAGCCGACCAAGAGGAAGCAAGTGTAACGGAGTGGGTGGGGCGCCATCACCAGCGCTTGCATTTCGCCTACGAGCAGGTGTCGAAAAGGATACAGACGGCAGGAGAGAAAAGTAAGCGGTTGTATGATCGGACTGCTAGAGAAGCCCCTCTACTGCCAGGAGAGAGGGTGTTGGTGAGAGATAATCGGCGGCAGGGGAAGGGGAAACTGAGTGACCGTTGGGAGGCCACCCCTTATGTAGTCTGCCGGCAGCAGAGGCCGGGGCAGCCGGTCTATACCATCCGGCCAGAAGGGAAGTCAGGCCCCGACCGTGTGGTGCACCGGAACATGATTCGCCCATGCCCTAACTACCCTGAAGCCGTGGAAGAAGTCCCCACGGAACCTGTACCAGCGGCCCCCTGGATTGAAGGTTGGGCTGTGGTACCAGGGAGACCCGTGGTGGCACCACCCCCGATCGCCCCGAGAGAACCAGAAGCAGCCCCTGAACAAGCTGAGCCCGATTCACCAGTGAGACGATCCCAGCGAGAGAACCGAGGCCGACCCCCTGCCCGCTATGGGGAGTGGACAGCCCGAGGACGTTCTAGGGACTAGAACGGATTGGCGGGGGAGGATGTCACAAGGTGACGATCTTTAGGGGCGGAACCAAAATTCGGGAAGTTTGGTTCCGCCCGGAAGCGTTTCCGCCCGGACCGGAAAAACAGAACACCGGAACTTCCGGTGGCGCCGTAAGAAGGAAAATCAGGGAATTCGATGCACCTGTGCCTAGTTAGGGACAGCGGTTGGTGATTGGAGGATACGCTGGACAAGGCAGTACTTAAGGCCAAGTTATTTCCCAGTCTGGGAAGCTCTTTTTGGTGTGTGTGAAGCACTGGGTTGTGCCCGTCTTGGTACGCTGCTGGTAGCTGTCTAACTCTCTCTCTCCCTCAGGCTGGAATTGTATGATTGTGAAGACATCGCGAACCTTAAAGGTTGAGAAGTGAACAGATTATACGGCGAACTGAGACGACGTGAAAAAGGGGATTGGAAGTGGCATTGATGTGAGTACTAAGAGCCAGTCGAAAGTGCCCTGTATATTGACCTGGCGTTGTGTAGATCTCTCCAGGAGGAGGAGGGCGGCCCTACCCCTAATATAGTGTGGTGGGAGAGCCGAAGGAATACTTATTGAAGTAGTCACAACGACGACATCACTAGCTAGGCCGCATATTCCATCGCCAGATCCGAACCAAGCAAAGTGAAGGAAGACGGGTGTCCTTTCCGTACACTGAGTGTGGTGGGTGAGTCTTCGTGCTGTGAAAACCTATAATTTTGACGTGGTGCTGTATATTGCTGTGGGCTGCTGTGTATTGCCGTGTGTCCTGTCAGATAAACCCCCGCCTTCACGCACTTCGGCGTGGGAGGACAAGGAGATTGCTGGTCCTAGCCTAGTTCAGTACAGTATATGTTGTGAGCGTGCTTCAGATCTCCGGAGATAGCACGGTACGCTGTGTCCAGCCCAGAGGTGAAAGCCATCCAAAGCAGAGTAACTGTGTTTTGTGTCCAAGTTGATACCTGTGGAGAGGAAAGGAAAGAGAGTGAGTAACACAAGGAGAAACAGAGGAAACCTGTACTTACAGTGCGCTGTGTTCAGCCCAGAGGTGAGAGCCATTCAAAGCAAACTAACGGTGCTATTGTGCCCAAGTTGATATCTGTGGAGAGAAAAGGAGAGAGAGGGAATAACACGAGGAGGAATAGAGCGAACCCTGTACTTACAGTACGCTGTGTCCAGCCCAGAGGTGAGAGCCATTCAAAGCAAACTAACTGTGCTATTGTGCCCAAGTTGATACCTGTGGAGAGAAAAGGAGAGAGAGAGTGAATAACACGAGGAGGAATAGAGCGAACCCTGTACTTACAGTACGCTGTGTCCAGCCCAGAGGTGAGAGCCATTCAAAGCAAACTAACTGTGCTATTGTGCCCAAGTTGATACCTGTGGAGAGAAAAGGAGAGAGAGAGTGAATAACACGAGGAGGAATAGAGCGAACCCTGTACTTACAGTACGCTGTGTCCAGCCCAGAGGTGAGAGCCATTCAAAGCAAACTAACTGTGCTATTGTGCCCAAGTTGATACCTGTGGAGAGAAAAGGAGAGAGAGTGGGTAACACGAGGAGAGACTGAGGAAACCTGTACTTACGCCGCTGCCTGTGGAGAAAGAGAAAGCGAGTGAGCACCCAAGGAACGAACTGTGTGAACCAGTACTTACTGTGAGCTGTAATCAGCGAAGAGGTGAGAGCAGAACCAAGCTGAACTAACTGTGCCTGTGTGTCCCAGCCGTTGCCTGTGGAGAAAGAGAAAGCGAGTGAGCACCCAAGGAACGAACTGTGTGAACCAGTACTTACTGTGAGCTGTAATCAGCGAAGAGGTGAGAGCAAAACCAAGCTGAATTAACTGTGCCTGTGTGTCCCAGCCGTTGCCTGTGGAGAAAGAGAAAGAGCCCGTTGCCTGTGGAGGAAGAGAAAGAGAGTGAGCACCTCGAGAACGAACTGTGTGAACCAGTACTTACCGTGAGCTGTATTCAGCGAAGAGGAGGAAGAAGGAGGGCGCTACGGATACCTAAGACTCAGGCCGGGGCCCGAGTCCTACGCCCCGGATCCCCGTGGCCCCCTTGCTCCCTGACCTCTTCCCGGCCATAGCCCATCTGGAGGGCCGAGTCAGAGTTTAGTTTTAATTGCCCTTTCCCTATTCCCCAAGCTATTTTTAAATATTTAAATAAAGATTGTTTTATCACTTACTTGTTCTCGTGTTGTTTGGCCATTGGGTCGGGTTTGGGGACCTCCTCGAGGTGGAAGTTGAGAAGGGGTGTGGCTTAGTTAAAGCATAGCCAGCCCCTGGGTGTGACATAAACACTTATACCTATAAGTGTGTCCCATCAGGTAATGAAAAATTCTAAACGCTCTTATGGCCTTCATCCGCACTTGAACACTTGACCCAATTACAGGAAATACTTCATATAAATGAATCAAGTGGTCAAGTGCAAAGACTGCAAATGTGGACAAGCTTTGTCTATATTTAATCTATATGAAATAATAGAGATTTACTCATCTGCCATAATAATGCAATGTCTTTTGAATCTTTATTCAGGTTCTTCTCACAGAAAATATTGATATTTGTGATTAAAGGAATAGTTCACTCAAAAAAAAAAAATGCTGAAAATTTACTCATCCTTAGGCCATCCGAGATGTAGATTAATTTGTTTCTTCATCAGATCAAATATGGAGAAATTTAGCATTATATCACTTGCTCACGAATCCTTGGCAGTGAATGGGTGCAATCAGAATGAAATGCATTCTAATGAAACGGTAATCTGATGATTGCAATACTATTCTATCTATGTGCAATCTCCAGTAAAAAATAAATAAATAAATGAATAAAAATGTAAAACAAAACAAATAAATAAAACGTTTTCATCTGAATCAGGAGGGAAATAAGCACATTTAAAGTACTTTTTACAAGTGAAAAAAGTAGTTACCAAATATTTTGTTGGATTTTGATGTTACAGGACAACGTAACAGGGGATGCAGTTTTTCACTGGAGCAAGTGTTGGAAGTGTTATTATGGAATATGCACAGTATTTGTATTTTGGCCAGAAGTGATTATTTTAAGTTAAAACACCAAGTTGTCTTTTTTTTACGTTTATTGATGGACTTGAGTCGTGGATTACTTAAGGATTACTGTGATGTTTTGATCTAAAAGTAGAACACACAAATACTTTAACTTTAAATAATATTCAAATAAAAACAGAAAATATAAACAGATTCAAAAAGATCAATAAAACTAAAAGAGTATCCCAATGATATAAAATATGATATAAAATGATATAAAGCAACACTTTAGTATGATATTCCGAATAGCCGCTGTTCTAATGAGTCTCTTTTTTCTGTTGTTGCTCTGCATTTCATTTATTAATGAGATGTGGCCATACATCATGGTGATTAAACTCTGATGAACGTTCTATCGCTTCAAGTGGAAAGACACGTGTGGGTGTAAAGGCTCGTTTCCCATCTCACCTCAGGAGCGCAAAACTCACCCTGGATCATTTTCTTCATTGTGAGCAATGAAGGCTTGTTCCTGATTGCATCCTCACTGGCCTCTTTCATCCTTTTCTTTTGATGCTGCTCTCTTTTCTTTTTTCTTTCTTTTTTTTTTGTTAAAATGTTGTTAAATTGTTTTTTTCCTTCTGGGTGTAAGTACTGTCTTTGTTGTGCAATTTCTCCTGCTGTTATTTTTTCTCTGTAAAGTAGTTGTGCTGATATACCTAGAGCAAATTAAATTGTGACATGGAAACGTTCTTGCCAGGGGTGATTCTAGGATTTTGATTTTAGGGGGGCTCAGCCCCCAATAAGGGTATGATTAAAAAAATATTATTTGACTATTAGGGTAGGGTGGTATGCTACTCACCTTACTGCAATCCACTATTCCATTGTATTCCCTGTATTTCATATATGGGAGTAGGAGTACTGACTGAGCCATATACAACACTGTAATAAAAAAATAATTATTGGATGTGACCACTAGAAAATAGGGAATGTCGATTTTTTTTTTTTACAATGAAGACCTCCTGATTCATTCACTGTACAAACACACGCACACATGTTGCCAGTGCAAACACAACATTTTACTGTTTGCTTTTCTATGCTCACATACAAACCTCAGATAGGAATTTTTTTCCTTTGACGATACCACTGCTTTTTCTTATAAAATGTACAGGGAAATTGGCAGACAATTAAAACAATGTCAGGGTTCAATGACTGAAATGAATCTTGGGAACACAGTGGTATTGTGTGTGTGAAAGGCTGTCTATGTTCTATTCTCACCTGACTTGTTGCTCATTTGCAGAACTACTCCCGCACAACAAGAAAAAATGTCGTATATCCATCTACAATGAAATATAAATTATTTTAGTTTTTTAGCTTTTTAGCCTTTATAATCAATACGGTTGGATATTCATAAAGTCACCCCATGAAAATTGATGTCATTTTAAGTATTTTAACTAACCAGCTAATATGCATTAAGAATATAGACAAACCATGTATTAATGTAATTTTCTATTGGCAATATGATTAATCTGTTCTATATTTATTTCTATTTATTAAAAATAACAACATGAATTATCAATTTGCCACTTCTATAAATCAAGTACAAATCTATTATAAATAATATAAATCAAGAAAATCAAAAATCCCTTTACTCTACGCTTACTCTAATTTATGTATCATGACACTCCTCCTGATTCATTATTACTTAATACAAAACTATATTTAATAATACAAAACAAAATAACTCCACATTCTCTCTCTGGGCCATCTAGTGCTTTCAGACAATGATGTGTGTCTTTAATCATTTCTGTGCATGGCTGCATAATGTAATGTCAAAATACATAATAATATGTCTGTAATTTTAAAAAGTAAATTAAAATAAATCATGATCGTTCTCTGAATCTAAAGTATGTTTTCATGGGTGTTAATCACTTCATTTTTTAGGAATAAAAAACAACTATCACACAAGGGCTGAAGGTGAACACAGCGAAACGTATTGGTATTGGATGAGAAACCGAGCCGTCCCGTGTGCTCCCAATGCTCCAGTAACATTACATTATGTAAACTGCAATGCATTTATGACAAAGAACTGCACCGATGCAGATGTAATATCATAGCATTAGCAATCTATCGATAAATGCACGCACACACGACACACACCTTGTGCTCTCTGATGTTCGCTCTGCTCGGCGCCCCTGCAGAATGTGCAGATTGAAAAATGCGCTAAATACAAGCACACTCAGATAAGGGGAGGAGCCGAAACTTGACGCAGCTTGCCGCCGTTTCAAATGAGTTTTTTTAAAGGGGACTGAAGCGATCAAAAATGTTTTAATCAAATATTTTTTTAGGGGGGCTGGGCAGAAGTTTAGGGGGGCTGAAGCCCCCCTAAAAAGGGCCTAGTGACGCCCCTGGTTCTAGCGTACTTATCATGGTATAACAGACTCTGAAACTGGGGTAAATGGCGTCCACAGTGATTATAAGAACATAGTTAGTCAGTAGAATATATAGGCTACCTAAATCAAGTTAGACATCATGATGAACAACTTGATTAATCGGTTACGAATGATTCAGCCATAAGGACATTGGCTGCATCTGATATCACATCCTTCCCTACTATATAACGTGGAAAAAAAAAAAAAACAGTACAGTATGTGACAAAAAAGTATGTCCGAATTCACAGTACTAATAAAAGAGTACCTGGATGACCTACTTCTCCCAGCCAGTTTTCAAAGTGCATATGATTTGTGAATGGCAGTAAAGCAATGCTAGTAGTTCTACCAGAAAGACTCAGGAGATAAAACGTACGAAGCATACATTTATTGACAACTCAGCAAGCATAATTATAAATTTCTTTGGCGGAAGGCCCCGTCCATGGTTCGTAATCCGAGGGTAGCAGACCTGCATTTCCTGCCTGAAGACGAAGGCAGGGGCGCAGCCGACCTCCCCTGGAAGGTAAGGACAGGACCATCCTGGTGGTGGTGGGGAGGGTGGAGGTTGTTATCACGTCGGCATCTGTGAACTCAAACATGTGCAAGTACGATCTTTTATACCAAAGTATAAAGACGTGATTGGATAATGAGGAAGTTAATTAGTGACGAAGTAAATTGAGTCTTCCTGGCAGAACTTAGGCTAAAGCTTTCATGTCAAGTGATAATGACAACACAGTAAATGTAGTACTGTATTTCTGGATTACCTTAATACTAAACACATTTATGCTATATAGATACTTATTTAGCAGTCAGAAAGTAATTCTTTACTACTCAAGAGACTATGCAAATTCAGACGCAGCCATTGTTGAAACATTCCCGAATGAACCAGTGTTTTAAAAGAAATCTGTAATAAACGCCTTGCTAATTTTATAGTAATTTATCATAACCTAGTGGATTGACTCTGTAACCTGCAAAAAGAGTCGTAACCGATTTAATGAACAGACACTTTAATGGAAAATATTTTGTCCTAACTAGACATGATCGCAACAACTGATTCTGTTAATCAGTTGAGCTCACTGATTATAAATATAAGCCTATATAGATCAGTAGTTGTGCTCTAAAACAGTCGTAACCACAGAGAATCCTGCTCTAAATAACAGTATACTGAACATCAAATATGTTCTTATTAGCTGTGACATTCTGTCATTTTCTCTTTACTTTTACTCAATGTGAAGTCTCGACAGGAGAGAGTGGATGGACAACATGAACAAAGAAAGAGAAAGAATGATGGACCACCAGAGATAAAACCATACCTGATAAAGTGGACAGAGTGGAAGAGTTACTGATGACTTCATTCCCAGAGAGAGGGCTAGCCAAGAGAGATTTATTGCTGTTCTCTGCATCTCTTCATTTTACATGCTGTCTTCTCTGGATGGGAGTTTAGGTTTTACCGGACTGCCAGCAGTGATTTATGTTGGTATTCATCATAAAGAACAGTCAAAAATATGAGTGTGTGGAGCAAGATAGCCAGGTATAGGTATTTCTGTGGGGACGTGTTCAAAAGAGGCATTCTTGCGTCCATTGAAGTTAATGAGATGACATATATTGGCTCCAATCGACATACACAAGGCTGTGTAAACAGTCATTAGGATTCCCGAGATGAAGGTCTCTGTTCGTCCTTTCGTCTGAATAGGCGATAATTTGCACCATGCACATTACAAGAACTGCTCGTCTTCCGGCAAGTGAAGGGCACCTTTGATCGAGTTTAAAAGAAGAGTTCCCCCAAAAATAAAATTCTGTTATTATTTATTCACCCTCAGGTCATTCCAAACGTATGCTGCTGTTTTTCAGTGCAACACAAAGAGCGAAATTTGGAAGATTATGAAGATACTTCAGCATTGTATAGTTTTGTACATTTTTTCCCAACTATAATAATTTTCTACTTTATTCACTCATCTCTTGATAGTTTAACATACTGAGTCATATTCACTATGGAAGCCAGTTTTTGCCATGGAATTTTAAAAAGTACGTATGACTTTTTATCTCGCAATTCTACCTCGTTTTTAATTTATTTATTTTTTTTATTTTTTGTGCAATTTTGAGTTTTTATCTCACAGTTTGAACCCTTTTTTCTCACAATTCCGAAAAAAAAAAAAAATATGATGCAAACTCAGAATTCGGATTTTCTGCAATTTTGAATTCACATCACACAATTCTGAATTTCTAAGTTTACATCCTACAGTTTTGTTTGTTTGTTAAATTATTTTATATTATTTTATTTCTGCCATGGAATAACAAAAATGTAATTTCTAATGTAATTTACATTTTACAAATCTCTTTTTTCCACATAATTCTGAGTTTATATTTAACCTTCTTTATCACTTGACGAAAACAAGCTTCCATACTAACCACAATCCAGTTTAGCCATTAAATACTGAAATATTTGAAATATACATATTTTTATGTAAATTTATACTCTTAATAGTTTTTGTTTTTGTTCACAAAATTCCGCAATCATCAGAAAAATTACGTTTTATTTAAAAGAGACTTTTGTATACATTTTAGCACATCTTTAGTGAACCAGGTGCCATACAAATAAACAGTGCTTGCAGTGCTGCAATTCGTTTTGGCAATCTGTTCTTTGAACTTTGTTTTTTTCTTGTTGACTCTATTTTTACTGTGCGTGTGTATGTTTTAATGTTGTAGGTACGACTGCAGTGGTTAAGGGGGCTTATAGCCATGGCCTGTTCACCTTGTCAGAACTTATCAGCTTGTTTCTGCTTTGTTATTGCCAGAGGCATGAATTAATTCAACTACAAATGCAGCATGCTTTATGTGTTCTTCTTCTCTACCCTACTTTCCTCTATCAATCGCTCATGCACAGAATACAGCCCACATTTTCCCTTCTCTCTTGATTTGTCATATCTTTCTTGTCCTCTTCTATATTTCTGTCTCTGTGCGGCAGTGAAGAGTACGCTACCTGAATTTCACACACATAAGCTGGTTTATTGGTATGCAGAAGCGGTAGCTGTGATATTAAAGTGGACTCATGCCCTCTCAGTGGTCTGTTTTTACATTGCTGGATTTAAATTGTTATTGTTTCTTCCAAATCTTAAAATTCAGCAGGAGCTCTAGACAAGTCTAGCCATGAGAAATACCTGAGCTGTTCATTAAGATATCAAGGTTTTTCTCGGATATCTTTCTCTCGCAAATAACCTACCTGATTTCTCTCAACTGCTATTTGTACCCAAAAATACACATGAACTAGACGAAATGACTGGCAACATGGGCACTATTTTCTCGAATACATTAGAAGCTATTGCCCCCATCAAATTGAAAAAGATTAGAGAAAAACGTACAGTGCCATGGTATAACAGAAATACTCACTCTCTTAAGAAAGAAACTCGTAGTCTTGAACGCAAATGGAGAAAAACTAACTTGGAAGTTTTTAGAATTGCATGGAAAAACATTATGTCCAGCTATAGACAGGCTCTAAAATCTGCCAGGGCCGAGCATATCCACAAACACATTGCAAATAACCAAAACAATCCAAAGTTTTTATTTAGCACTGTGGCTAAATTAAAAAATAACCAGACGCCACCTGATTCAAATATTACATCAACGTTTAATAGTAATGAATTTCTTCACTGATAAAATAGATACAATACAATAAATACAATAGCGAATGTAGAATGAGTCTAACACTTCAGTTTCATCCATCGCACCCAAAGATAAACTGCAGTGCTTTACAACTATAGGACAGGAAGAGCTAAATAAAATTATCACTGCATCTAAACCAACAACATGTTTATTAGATCCTGTACCCACTAAATTACTGAAAGAGTTGTTACCTGTAGCCGAAGAACCGCTTCTCAATATTAACTCGTCGTTATCTTTAGGTCACATCCCAAAACTATTCAAGCTGGCAGTTATTAAGCCTCTTATTAAGAAACCACAACTAGATCCTAGTGAACTGGCAAATTATAGGCCCATTTCAAATCTTCCATTTATGTCTAAAATTTTAGAAAAATTTGTGTCTGCTCAATTGAGCTCCTTCCTGCTAAAAAATTTACTGTATGAAGAATTTCAGTCAGGTTTCAGGCCCCACCATAGCACAGAAACTGCACTTGTTAAAATTACAAATGACTTGCTTCCTGCGTCAGATCAAGGCTGCACCTCATTGCTAGTTTTACTTGATCTTAGTGCTGTGTTCGACACCATAGATCATGACATACTCATAGATCGATTACAAAACTATACAGGTATTCAAGGGCAGGCATTAAGATGATTTAGATCCTACCTGTCCAAACGCTACCATTTTATTTAAATGGGGAGTCATCTCATTTATCACCAGTAAAATATGGAGTGCCACAAGGATCCGTCCTAGGTCCCCTTCTATTTTCAATATACATATTACCAAGGGGCAACATTATTAGAAAATACGGGATTAGTTTCCACTGTTATGCTGATGATACTCAGCTATATCTCTCAACGAGACCAGATGAAACATCTAAATTATCAAAGCTAACAGTGCGTGTTAAAAATGTAAAAGATTGGATGGCCAATAATTTTCTCCTATTAAATTTGGATAAGACAGAGATATTAATTATTGGACCAAAAACAGCACACAGAATCTAGTAGACTACAGTTTGCAACTAGGCGGATATACTGTTAATTCCTCTACAGTCAAAAATCTGGGTGTTATATTAGAAAGCAACTTGTCTTTTGAAAACACAATAAACCGGAACAGCTGGGGAAGGCCACTGAGAAGGCTTCAGGAAACATCTGGCAGAATACTTGGACAACAGAGGGGGCAGCAAGACCAGGCTGATAGAGAAGGCCACACAAGGCACCATAGAGCAGAGTTCAGAAACTTGTTGACCACTGACTCTGGAGACAGACCAGATGCCAGGCTGGTAGAACCAAGGCAGGACACATGGGGACAGGTCAGGAATTCGAACACAAGACTAGACAGGACAAAGCTCCAAAAAACACAAATAAAACTCAAGACAAGGAAAAACAAACCAATATAAGGTTAAGTAACAAAGTAAGAAAATACAAATTTAACCAACTCCGAATAATCAAACAAAACCAAGACTCAAGGCTAGAAAAACTAAAATATTACAATAAAAGCAAAAGGCAAGAACCAACAAATTACTAAAACAAGGAGCAAGACAAGAACATGGAATTACAAGGACTGGACAAAACAAGGGCACAAGACCAACCAGACAGGGAGACACGGACACATATTCAGACAGAGACAGAGGGGGTGAGAATGACCACGGACCAACAAACACAAAAGGATAAGGTGCTCTATAAATAGGGAGGAAAATACATGAGGGACAGGTGAGCACCAGTGATGCGCGGGTCAATGTGTTAATAACCTGCACCCGACCAACGTTTTCAACTAACCCGCCCTCAACTCGGACCGCAAAAAAAGGAAAATAAAATATTGTACCCGATCCGCATTTTTTAAAAGTAGTAAATGCTCATAGCATCATTGGGCCATAAATGTAGGAACTAGGCAAAAAAAAAAAAAAAAAAAAAAACACCCCCCAAAAAATTCCTTAATATATTGTATTTTTTTGTCAAGAATTATTTAAAAAAATTGTCAATAAGCTCATAATTTGTTCTAAAATAGTCTATCTGGCTATGTCTATTTTGATGTTTCTGTTCAGCAGACAGTGAGGTTCGGGTTTGTTCCTATGAGAGCTCATGAGCAGAGAGCGCAGTTCTCCATATATTACGCCCCGCTCGCTCATTCCGTGGGGTCTCGCTCAACCCAGAATGGTCTGCTGGTTCGAAAATATGCAAGGAGACATTTAATTGTTTAGTAATAAACTGGTGTTTTCTGTGTCGCTGCAAAGATGAAGTTGACGTTGCGGACTCGCCATGAACGCCAGAGAGAAATGCACATTTCATATGGATTACATAATCAGAGAGAAGCCTATTTATTTTGGTTTTAATATTTTCGTTTAAAAGTAGACATTTCAAGCTTTCTGTTACATATAGCCTGTATTTCTCAAATCTGTGAGGCACAAGCTGATTTTCGGCCTCCTCCAGTTCACATGCAATGCAAGTGATCATGCCAGCACCTCATTACATTGTCAGCTATATATTTGCTTCTTATTTATAAAATACGGGCAATTGGTTGATAAAACATTGATCAAAATTAAGATACAATTCATACAAAACGAAAATCTTTTAAAAAGAGTTTTCTTTAAAACAAAGCTTAATGAAGTCGTCAAAATCATGTTTTACCGCATCTTCACCTTTTCTCTTGCTGCCTCCATCTCTACCTGCAGACTGAGCTTGTGCGTCATCTTCGCGACAGTTATTCGCGAAGGTTTAATTGGCATCTTTATTTCAAACGACCCGACCGACCGCGACCCGAATATCATAAGAAATATTTTTGGATGACTCATAACTGCGGGCAACCGCCGGTGACCGCAGGCACCCGCTCATTTTGGATCAACCTGCGCATCACTGGTGAGCACAATTAGACCAACTAGGCTAACAAGAGGGTGTGGTAAAGAGGAAACAAGGAGGAGGGGCTAAAGGAGCACATGGCCGAGAAGATAACCAACAAGGCCATGTGCTGACACAATACACAAGAAACAAAAACATAAAACAAAGTGACAGTGCCAAACCCTGACAGGTAGTCCAAAATGCAGCAGATAGAGTCCTTACCAGGTTAAGAAAATATGATCATATTACCCCAATTTTATTGTCTCTGCACTGGCTACCTATTAAGTTCCGTTTCAGTTACAAATTATCATTACTTACCTATAAGGCCCTAAATGGTTTAGTTCCTGTGTACCTAACTAGCCTTATACCATGTTACAATCCATCACGCTCCCTAAGGTCACAAAACGCGGGACTTTTGGTAGTTCCTAGTATAGCAAAGTCCACTAAAGGAGGTAGAGCTTTTTCACATTTGGCTCCCAAACTCTGGAATAGCCTTCCTGATAATGTTCGGGGTTCAGACACACTCTCTCTATTCAAATGTAGATTAAAAACACATCTCTTTCGCCAAGCATTAGAATAATTTGTCATTCATAAATTGTGACTGCAGTTGCATCTGTTCAAATTCGCATTCTTACTCTTTATCTTTGGTTAAACTAATTAATTTAACTTTGTTAGAACAGCAGCTATGCTAATTATGTCTCTATTTGTCTCTGTGTTTTGCCACAGGATTTACATCCCATGGTAACTAGGATTTACACAAACTTCAATCTGGATCCAGAACACCTGAGAAGAGATGATGCTCACCCCTCAGAGGACCCAAGGTCATGCTAACCCTGAATCAACAACAGAACTAACAAATATTGTGATTGCATCATATAATAATTGCTGTTAATAGTGTTCATTGTCTGGTTGATTACATCTTGTATTCATTTTTCTGAAAATTCCTGTCATATGCGCACAAACTGACAGTCACCACTTATAAGCTACTACTAAATATTGTAGAAACTTAATTTTCTGTAAAGTTGCTAAGATTTGTATTGTAAAAAAGCACTATACAAATAAACTTGAATTAAAACTAGAATTGAATTGATCCAGAAAGAGAAAGAAGGTTTGTGCAAGAGCACTTCAAATCTTAACATCAAGCCCTTGCTTATTCCTCCATAATCCAAACCTCAAAGTTTTAAGTGCTGATTGAATTGATCAATAGCATGCAATGCAACAAATGAAACGGATAGAATAGTATGAATATATCATATAATAAATGAGTGCTAATTTTACAGTAACTACTGATCACTTTTTTTGGTCATAAGTGACTTGCACAAACTTCATAGTGGAAATGAACAGGGTTGCAACCATGAATACATGCATATGTGCAAGTCCTGAATCCACTAAACTATAGATTAATGCAACAAATGAAAAAGATAGGATATTATAAATATTATTATAAAAATTAAAATGTAATTAATTCAGTTTTACTGTTATTATTGATCACTTTACTTGTGCCATAAGTGAACTGCACAAATACAAAGAAAATGAACAGGGATGTAAGTGTGAATCTGTGCAAAATTTCAAGTGTTGCATGTTGAGCTATATCATGCATGCAACAAATGGAAAGGATAGAATATAACAAATATATTGTATAATAAATGAATGCAAATATTACTATAATTATAGATCACTCTTTGTCATAAGTGACTTAATAGTGGGAATCCATGAATCTGTGCAAGTGCTATAGCAGACAATGCATCAAATGAAAAAGACAGAATATTATGAATATATTATATGATACATTCATGCAAATTTTACTGTGTTTATTGATTTTTTTATTATAGATTTTCATATCACATCTGAACCATGTAGAGTATATCACACAAACCTTAGCATTTTGTTTAAAAAGTAATCGAGTTGACGTTTGACTCACTTTGTTTGGGGGCGGCAAAAGATAATTTGAATTGTGTGGAGTGAATTTCAACAGATTGTAGCACATAAACCACAGCAATTCATATTTCTCCTTTACATTGTGCTCATTGTTATGCAGAAAATTACGAAATCATCAAAAAAAAAAAAAAAAACAGCATCTAAAAAAAGTCTAGATGCGTAAGCCGCAAGAATCCAAAAAGTTCCAAGGTGAAAAAAATCCACCTTATGAGCAAATGCAAGATAAAACCCACAGATTTTATGTTTTAGTCACAACACAACCTTCTTCAGTGCCTGTTATTTTGCTATATTATGTTGGTATAACAAAAAAGCATTTTAAGGCAACATTTTCTCGGTTCAAACAGAATGCTTGATTGTTTGTAAAGACACGGGGACTAACTCGCCTCTTAGTTTGGCCCCATTTGGGAAGTTTAGCCTCTTTGGTCTCTTTGATCCGTGGAACCGCTGCTTGGAGTATGCTCGGGACAGTAGCTTTTCCCAGCTGTTCGCCTTTGGTTTTGGTTCTGTGTGTGATTTCCAGGGAAGCTCAAGGCAATGTTTCTCCTTCCACAGCAGGAAACAGAAGTTGTAGCTGAAACTTGCCTCGGGGGATGGTAGATCATCCAGAAAATCCACTGCTGTATTTTGGTCCTTTCCTCTGGACTTTGTGTCGAACTGGTGTCAGACTATCTGTCTTTCCTTTTGAATGCATATTGTACAGCACATTTTTCATGCCCGCTGAGTTTCTCTTTGTGACTCACACTACAGACGAGATGGCTTTGAACTTATTCGAAATGACTAGTGCTGGATCTGGAACAAGCAAACAGACACTCATGAGATTTTTATGACAGCGGGGCATTGGGAATGACAGCACGGCTGTTGAATCAACAGTGAGTGCGACTGATTGACAGCGAACAGGAAGAGTTACTGACAACCTGTTTCAAATGACTGTACTTTTGGATTTGTCTCTCATAACCGGATGTTTGATTGTTAATGTTCATCTTAACTACTGACATCACACTCCCACTGGATGACAATGGCTTGTCACAGTGCATAAACAATGCATCCTATGGCACTGAATTTCCCTTATTTGAAAGAAAAAAATGCCTTTTATCACAACTATCATATGTGTGAGCTCACTGCTCTAAACTGTATATTTAACCCTTGCACTGTGCTGAAAATCTTTTACCTAATTTGGTATATTCCTAGTCAGAAATGCATGGCCCACATTTGAATAATTGCTTGTAAATCATTGTATTTCTGTATTATTGCCAATCATTGTATTGCTGTATTATTGCCAAATTTTGGATACAATCTTTTTGCCAGATTGTTTTCTTTAAGTTATCTGGGGTTTTGTATTTGTTTCTGGAACTGATTGATTGTAGGCCTCATTGATCTAAGCTTATGCAACGCAGTTTTTGAGTTAACATTGACAAAATGGTCCACAAATAAGTTTTGTTTTTTGTTTTGTTTTTGTTTTTTACTCAAAAATGGAGGTGCTTAAGTTTACATCAATGAGGATTTGATCAGTCAGTTCCAAAAAGAAATATAAAACCTGTAACTGAAAGAAAACAAGTTGGTCAAAAGATTGAATCCAATATTTTTTGATAATAATAAATGTATAATATTTTATTTATTTATTTATTCATTCATTCATTCATTCATTCATTTATTTATTTATTTATTTATTTATTTATTTATTTATTTATTTATTTATTTATTTATTTTGACCAGGACAATCACAAGTATACAATATCGGGTTGTTGCAATAATTTAAGTCAGATTGTGAAATGTATTTTGTCTGGCCTAATAATTTAATTATTGTTTGTTTCATATACACTGCTGGAAAAATGACAAGATTTTCTTTCTATTCCGAGGTTATGCATACAAATTTAACTTCAATTAAATAACAGTAGGCTATGTGTGTAAGAGGTTCATCTGGCCATACAGAAGTGAGAAAAACCTAAAACATTTCAGTCTATAAAATATGCAGCATCATTTAAACAAACTACAATAAAAGAACATCAACAAAAACTATGTCAAAAATAAATGCAATGCTGAAAACACCTGCACTGTAAAGTTTAGTACAGATAAAGTTAAGCTTGGATACACAACACTTCAGGAATTCAGATCAGCATGTTTGGTTTGAGTGCAAATATGCTTAATATGTTCAAGGTCTTGCTTTAACAAGTTATTGAATGTAAAAAATATTAAATCTTTTCTGTTTTTCTGCTATTCTGAAGCAATGCAAATCTTTGCAATCAGTTTACAGCCCAAACAGTTTTCTGTTATTGTTGATGTCATTACCTTTCAGAGTTATTCAGTCAGATTTGCTTTTAAACGATTGTACTGCATTTATATTTTGTATCACATTTCTGCAAATCACCTTTACAGAGATACATGAATGTGGCCGGTGTTTCATATTCTCATTTTAATTTTAATGAGCACTCGATGAGACAGATCGAAGCGTACAGAATATATCATTATTTCAAGCCTCATGTTAGTAACACTGATTAGCTCTTTATTTTTGATGATGTTTTGTCTATTGGCCCTATTAAATAAGATTTAATACCTTCTAGGGGTTATTAGACTTTTAAATGGATCCTCAAATGCTTGAGTGTGTTTTATAATGAATAATAAGCCATTATATTTTCTCATTGCTATTTATGTTTATGAGACACCATTAGTCATATGCCCTTGGAAGTTGCATGGTAAAAGCATCACCAAAGTGTTCTTTAGTCGTTGTGTTAGGTAAAGGCTAAATCAAGGTGGATGACACTATGTTTGTTTGCACATCATAATTTTGTTGATGTTTTGTTTTCTGCATTTGTCATTTATTAGGTTTAAGCAAATAAAAAAAGCAACTGATTCTCGAAAAGTGCAGACTAAACTCAATGTCAGCATTCTTAGCATTGTGCGTCCTTTGAAAAACAGCTCATTTTTTAAGCTAAACACATTCACAGACGATGCCGCAGTGACTTTGTAAAGTGCTGTGTTTACAGAGACTTTGTGTGGGGCTGAAGTTAAATAGTTCTTTCAGCAAACATATGACATTTAATTCAGGAGATGTCAAATTCAATATTACACAAATGCGTTAATGAAATCTTGAGCAGGTTGTCAGGGAACTGCTATGCAGATGCTAAGGTTTTCTGGGTCAGTTGCATATAAAATAACCCACCCTCAAATATCTGTCATGTTCTGGTTTCTTGATATGACTCTGGCCAATAAATTAATAAAGCATTCTTAACATAAAATTACAACGTAGACTCATTTAAATACCTTTCGTAGTGTAAATGGAGTTGAGTAAATGCCATTAATCTAATTAAAATAGTTTTTGTTTTTCACTTTAACCAGCTAACAAGGAAACATTCTTTCAAAGTTATGAACAAACGTTCCTACAGTAAGATTAACAGAATGTTTGTTCAAAGTCATCTGGTTGAAAAATGTTCTCCAAACATTAATGTTCATTTGTGAAACTTATTTTCCTTAAATGTTTGAGTTGGATGTTCGTTTAACATTTTTTAAATGTTACTACGTTCAGAGAACTTTCAACAGTAATATTCAACATATAACCAAATAAAAACATTTTTAAAACTTTAAAAACTGACATTTTGTTTGTTCAGAGAATATAAGAAATAACTTTTTTATAACTAAATTGGTACATAAGCAAAGTATTCTTGGAACAAATTGTTGTTAGCTGGATGACTAGCACACACTAAAATGCAATAAGTTTTCATACTTAGCAAAAACAACAACAACAACAACAAAACTTGTCAGTGTGTTGAATTTAGTTTACCTCAATCATGCGATGCTGTGCACAGGCGCCATTCTTCAACACAAAGGTGCACTGCAAATTTCTACTGCATTACAAAACCTCTTCTTTAAATTCTCACATTGCAGAACATTAAACACTAACACATATTCTTCTTTTTAAATATTTAATAAAACATAAAATAACAAAATAAAAATCAACATTTACTTTTGGATCCA
Source organism: Carassius carassius (assembly GCF_963082965.1). NCBI lineage: Eukaryota > Metazoa > Chordata > Actinopteri > Cypriniformes > Cyprinidae > Carassius > Carassius carassius. The sequence continues at coordinate 3,102,982 of NC_081759.1, forward strand.
CCACAGTCTGGTGTTAATTAATGCAACTATGTTAATTATCATAGTTTGATTGAAGGCAAAGGATTTGTCAAAATGTTAGAGAGTCTCATTATATCATTTTAATTAAACAAGCAGCAGACATAATTTTGTTTCGAGGTGTATAATATGCACTTGAAAATGCCTCCCTGCTAGGTTTCATATTCGTCTTTTATCTATGCAGAATTCTTGTGCTTTTATGATGCCAGAGATCTGACTCAAGTGAATTTTAATGGAAATGCAAAAAAGATCTGACAGCCTGTGACAAAATATCTTAAAGCGCCTGCTTTGCTCTTTATTGGTGGCTGGATCATCCATTCTGCCTGATAATCATTCCCTGGCATTGACTAAAACAGTGTGCTGTTCAACTTCAACTTCGCTTTATTGGCATTCTTCCACATACACAGTATACAGAAGAACGAAATGTCATTTCTGACGGACCAAGGTGCAAAGACACTGAAAAAACAAATATACATACGTTTTCATGACAACAGGGACCAGACATAAGAGCACACTAAATATAACGGGCAATAAACATGACAAGCACAATAAATATAACAAAGCAGAAGTGTTAAATGAGGTGCAAATGTGAAATTGTAGGGATGTAAAAATGTTAGAGTTAATTTTAACATAACATTTGTTGGGCAATGTGTGGTCTATACAATACTGTATATGTAAAAGACAAGATCATGGCACTGGTTTCTGTATTTTAAAACAGGAAGATAAATTTTGTCATGACAAAATGATGTCACTTCATGGAAGATGATGTCATTAAGAATTTTTTTTTATTGTTGTTGTTGTTAGTAAAAGTGATTTAATAAAAAAAAACGGCAAGATAAAAAAAAAAAGCTATACTGAGGGCCCAGCAAAAAAATTAAAAAATTAAAAAAATAATAATACAATAATAATAATAATAATAAATCACCTAATACATTAAAATAATAATTAAAAATGATTATTAAAATGTATTAATAAATATATAAAATTACTAACAAAAAAATCCCTCTTATGTTCAATTTGCAATATGATGATAACTCATGCATTCATAAAAATGCGAGTTTAGTATTCTTACCCAACATATTAATACACATGTGATGGGGACTTGAAAATGTCCTAGTAATAATGATGCTGGCTAAGATTTTCCTACTGTTCTGAGGTCAGGATTTAAACTAATAACCGCTGGCACATTACTGAAGGTTCACACTCGTTTGCATTAATTATAGATAATAGAGTGTTATCAGATTACAGGTACAGAAAGAGTGAAGGAATCCTGTACTGCATGTATCTGTGTCAAGAGATATCCAGCCAGAGGAGGAACTCTGTGAGATGTTTCAGCTTGATACATGACAGAAGCATTTCCACTCAAAACTCCCAGTGGATCTCCGCAGCATGTAGAGTTCAGTGAAAGTGTCTTCCTCAGCCTCAGGCCGGTACTGAACTGAATTTAGCTGGAGTGGATGAAGTTGGCTGTGCTCACCTGTGTTCCACCACAGAGCTTCCCTGACAAACACAAGAGCTGCTTTTTGAAGCACAGAGCTTAAAATCTTCAAAGGAGAAAAAAGTTCAAGTGGCAACTTTAAATGCGTCTGTGCCAAGTGTTATGTGCTATTTGGAAACTGAAAGATCAAGTAAACATACCATTAATCCTCATTTAATATAATTTTAATAAGGTGCACTGTGGCTCCTTTAAAATATAATTTTATTAAATTTGTTAAGTTTTGTTAAGTGTACCCATTTCTTTAGATTTTATGAGACCGTATTTGCCTCAATGGATCTAATGGTAATGCAGGTCAGCGCTTCCCAGCTACTGTAGTTTAAAACTAGCTTCTCAAGCCATACACTGCTCATTTAACTGGGTTAGAGAACAGTCAAACTATGCTTTTGTAACGAAGTTAGACACTCTACAAGCTACAGTAATTACAAATCTTCTTGCACTGAAGCTGCTTAAGCGGCCAATATCATTTATTATAATTATATCGGTGAAGGTTTTTGAATGAATGAACCCAAACAGAGTGACGTCATCAAACTTTAACTTTAAATTCATGCTGAATAACTTTAGTTGAACATTTTCTTTTTATGTATTCTAAGAACATTAAATTAAATTAAAATTGTAATTTTTGTTGTTGTTGTTGTTGTTGTTGTTGATGACGTTATCATAATAATTAAAGGTTACAAATATATTTGAAAAGTTTATTTGCAGAAACCGATAACTCAGTTTTTTTCATTTTCAAAAATGGTGTATTTTATTTGTATTGTTTTTTATAGTGTTTTATTGCATTAGTTAGGGGTATTTTTTTACCTAATAAAAACAAAAAACAAATGCAGTTTGATTGAAAAAAAGCTTGATTTTTGAAAATAGTTAAAAACAGAGTTATCTGTTTTTGCAAATGAACTCTTCATTTCTTAGAACACTGTAGTACGTTGTTTTGAGAATGTTGATTTTAGAATGTTTTTCTTTAATGAGAATGTATATAAAACATTAATGAAATTATAAGAATGCTCCATAAACATTACTTTGAGAGAGTTTTATACTAACATTTATATAACTTTTAAAAAGCATCAAGAGAATGTTCCCTGTTAGCTGGGTTAACAGAAACAGTGATCTCTAGTGACTCTGAGAGGATCTGTTTGCAGGCCCATATATAATAAAATACATTATTTTGTAGGTATTTGTAAATATAAACTTCACTAGCTGACCTACAAATATGATTTGTGTGGTTTTATTTTATTCCACACCGTTAATACTGTATATTCTGGCAGCCTTGGTGAAAAATTCCCACCTCAGAGTGTCTTTATGAAAAAAGCATCCATTTTTGATTGAATACTCCATGACCAAAAAACAAATAAATAGCACCTGACACAGGTTTTTGTGTAGTAAAATATTTTATAGAGCTTTTAATGGATTCTGAAATTAAGCATTCACAAAGAATTAAATGACATACTCCTTAAATTCACTTTCTCCAATATCTCTGCCTTAAATATTGTCGTGCATGTATAGTTGTTAGATGAGAAAAGCATTAAGCATGTGGAATAATTGATTTGTTGAAAGGTTTTCATAGTATAAAAGCTGGTGTTTTGACCCTCATTGCTCCAAAATGATGAATCAGTAATCTTGCTACCAGTTCTTACCTGTAATTCCTCTTTCGTCTCTCTCTTTACTGTGTCCTCAGTGTCCCGTCTCCTGCTGTCACTGTCTATCAATCACTGTCTGCTGTGAAGTTCATCCCTTTTCAGGTAGTAAGTATTGGCTTCGAAGGGTACATGAAGCAACAAAAAGCCCCCTCTCCCCCTTCTAAGTTTTTGACACACGAATGATCACCATGAACTATGAATCTGGGAAATCACATCAGAATAAATAGATGCAGTCCTCTCTTTTCCAGCGACAAAAAAACAAACACTCAAAATGATTGACAGCTCTAGAGCGTATCTGATTGGTCAACAATCAGAAACACTCAACTTGTAATTCCATAAGAAAACACTTATGGCTCTTTCAAAGAACAGATAACTGAAAATAGGACATAATGACAACATTTTGATTAGGGGTGATTTTTTTAAATACTTTCCATGGACTATAAATCTGAAATATCAAAGCGAGCAGTAAGTCCATTATTCTTGATTTTAAAAAAGACCATAAATAAGGGCTCCTTGTCAAGTGAATGATGTGCCTCTATACAATTTAAACCAGAGGACCGGAAAAGAAGAGGCTTAGAGTTGGTTGGAAACCGTCTTTGTTGACTAGTGATGTCACGTCCTGTTATCAAAGAGTTCACAGGAACCAGAAACACTTCCTCCGGCTCTTCTTGACCGTTTGGAGGGCCTGTGGAGAGTCCTGCTGCCGCGGAGGAGGAGGAGGAAAGACCAGCTGAGGAGAGCTCTGCTCCCCCGACTCCTGCTGTTCCGGGACCTTCCACGCTCGCGTCACCTGACCCTCCTGAAGCCGGAAGTCATGCTCCACACTGAAAGAGAGAGATGCTTACAGCTATTACTAAAGGCAAAACAATGCATCATACAGTCCAGTTCTTTGAGAATGCACTGAATTAAAGTGGATTATGAACTAATGTTGGCTTTGGATTAGAATGAATGTCTTGAATTTAAGGGCTTTGAAAAGTTCCTAACCCAAGTTTGTACATTAAGGGCCAGCTTTACTTAACAGGGTAAATTAGTCTGAAAGTGCAATTCCATAAAAGCACCAATGGGAGTGAAAAGTTCTGTGGCTGATCTATTGACAGTGCACACATTAAAGGAGACAGATGCAGCCAGATCATTTCCATAATGACCGATACAACCTTCCAAGAGCAGTACACTGCGTTACTAGTGTAAACCATACTGCATGATTCATTTAAAAGCTCTCCTCCCATAAATTTAGCATCTGAAAGGAAAATTCATACTTATGCATATGCAATAAGGTCAGCCACAAAAACGACTGTGTCTATGCCTTTTAAGCTGTAATATTTCACTGCACGTCTGTAGTAAATCCTGACAGTAGATTTTTAACACTAAAAAAAGGGTTTACGCTGGCAGAAGCTGTTTGTGAATCTGACCCTAAGACAGGGGTTCCCAAACTTTTTTGTCAACAGAGACTCTTAGATGTAAAGAACATTGATGTCTTACATGATTTGTAATTTTAAGAGTATACTCACACACACAAACAGAGAGAGAGAGAGAGAGAGAGAGAGAGAGAGAGAGAGCTATAATATATGATTGTGTTTTAATGGAAACAGTTGGGTCACTCTTTACAGGAACCAACTAACATTACAATTTACAACATTGTCCCAAATGTATGTTTAACTCAGAAATAAAAACTAAAAAGCTGCATGTGTGTAAATGCTGCTCTTCACACTGAAATAAGCAGCGCAACAGACTTCATTAATTAAATCACATCCTTTAATTTAATGATCACAATTACATAGATATATCAAGATTTCAGCAATAGTTCAATTAATTATCCAGCCCCGTTTATTATAGTCTTGATGTTATATTTTATTTAATTAATTATTAGCTTTTTTATCAACTCACGAACCCCCATTCGTGTAACCATGCATAAATAGAACACGCATGTAATATTACAGCACAGTTTGACTGATTCTCAGCATATAAAAAGTTTGCATTCTGTAAAACTCATTCTATGGGGTTTCAGAAGTTTGCTTTCATTATATGTAAAAGAAAAGTTTTACGATTCTTTAAAATTTACAGCATGTGGGTATATGATCAAAGAAATGTTGTGTGTGTGTGTGTGTAATAGCCTATTCCTTTAAAAATGTAGGGGGGAAACCATCAACAGAAGACATCAGAATAGCTATAGCCTAAGGAAAAATAAAGGCACATATAAATGCATATGGTGTTGACATTTTGTCTGCAGCTCAGCGCTGACAGCTGGGATTGTTGCTGATGATGCACTGGCCCAGATAGCTGGCAAACGCTGATGTGGACATGAAGCAGCTTTCCCAGAGTACAGCCAATAACACGGCCATAACTCTTCATGCTAAATGTGACTAATGAGATCATTGTTCCTCTTATATATATTTATATGCACTCAATTTATTGCAGAGAGAGAGAGAGTTACCTTCATCGAGTGCTACCTTAGTTCCCATGTCAATGCACTCACACACTTCGCCTACGATACTCCCCAGAGAACGCCCATGTCAGACAGACAGGGAACACTATGTGCTTTCCGTAACAATGGCACTTTAAAACCTCTTCAAAAGATCCCTCTTCCACCCTCTTACCTTGCAGTCAGTCTCTCTGCATCGGCTTAAAGACCAAAGGCCTCATGTAGATGTTGTGTTCACACAAAACAGTCGACTATACACATCAGAATTTGATTTAAAAATGTTTGTGCACTCTTTTTCTTTAGTGACAAACTAGTAAACTGAAAATAATCATTGAAAAAAAATTGTATTTCACTGTAATAACAAATTCTAAGCTTCAAATTAGATTCAAATTAATTGTTTGCTATGTTTACTAGAATTTTCTGAGTGAAAAATGTCAACACCATTTTTTTTCTTTTGTTTTTTTTAAGATATACATTTTTCCCAGTATTTTCAATTTACATTTTTTTTCAGTATATGAATTTGATAAAACACTTGTAAAAATGCTTAAAAAAATCTAACTGCACTGTAAAAAAAAAAAAAACCTTGTGAAGTTGTACATATAGATTATTAAAGTGTTTTAAAAGAAAATGCAATTTATAGTTAATTGTCAAATTTACCAGCATTTTTCAAGTGAAAATTGTTTCAATTTTTTATTTTATTTTATTTTTTGTTATAATTTGAAAACAACCCTAAAAAATCCTGATGGTAATTTTCTTGCAGGATTCCAATATAAGATGAAAACGACAGCACACAAACACACACACACACACACACACACACACACACACACACACACACACACACAAAGGCCTCCTTGGATGTTTTTGATCAATGTTCTGGATGTGCACATGACATTTCATTTTGTAAGATTGCAATAAAACAGAAAACAAAAAGTAGATATTTTGGAACACACCTTTTATCTTTTAAACTAGGATAAAATGTTCCTTTAGGACATCAAAGAAATTAAATATGCAATACATTGTTTAAATACAATGCAAGTAGAGTTATGATAAAGATACAGAAAATTCTAAAGAATGTTTTTTTCATTCTTATTTCATTCTTAAAATATTATTATTTGGTTGGTTCCAAATTATGATACAAATTCCAGCTGTCCTTTTCACATTCCATCAGGGTTTTATTGGTTAGGGACACTTCAAAAAGCACCAAATTCATCTGTCATATTCAAAAAGCAATTCTACAGCTATGGCTGTCGCTGGTTTTACTAATGAAATTGACTGCATGAGTTTGCTTTCATGCACAGGTAGCACTTTCATTTCACCATGTGGATGAAATGAATTTGGTCCTCAATTTTTAAATGAAAGGTGACCTGGGTACCACTCAGTAATGGGATGTTTACAGAAATCCTCAGAGCAAGAGAACGACAGAAACAAGTAAAGCTGAATATACTGTGGTAGAAACTTGATGATTTGCATTAAGCCATATTTTTATGCATTACAATTCTAAAATCCCTAAAATGCTTTCTGCAGTCATTTTCAAAACTTCGTCTTGAGTCTCAGGTGATGTTGCTTCAGCACTTGTGAACAGAAAACACCAATCAGACTGCTTAAAACTCACTGATTAGTACTTGTTGTGATTACCGATAGACTTTAAGACTGATTAAAACACCTGTGATTCAGTATTGTATGCATGAGAACAAAGGACACGTCTGTGACTGGTGAAAAAAAAAAATGTAAATAGAAACATTGGTAGATCTAATCAACACCTAATAATTAATCACAGGAGCTGTAATCATGATTATGTATTTGATGGAATTGTCAAACTCTAACTTCAGTGAATTTAAGGAGATTTATAGAATGTGCAGTTCATCTTTCCTAATTGTGGTAGTGAAATGGTTTATGTTTGTCTGTCATATGCAAATAAATAGCACTTTCGTTTCTATGAATCAGCTAAGTACTTAAATTCATATTGAGAAATTGGGTCCTTTAGCTAAATAAATGTGCAAAACATGTCACAGAGAATCCAATTATTTTAGTTTCTTTCACAGCTGTGCAATGAATTGCAGTATCAGTGTTTTATAACAAGGCCCCAGAAAAATCCCAGATGACAGGTACTATAACATTCTCAGAATGTTCTAGTAAGATTCTCTCAAAGTTATAACCAAGAAACCATAACCAAGAAAAAAAAACAAAAAATCGTAACATTTGGAATGTACGGAGCCCCGCACATGACATGCAGGAAAAAATAGTAGGCTAAATCATGTGCACGATTTACTAATTCGTTCCCTCAATGTACTAAAACGTGCACACTATTACTATTGCGTACCCTCGATTTACTATTTCGTCCACTCGATTTATAAATTGTGCACACAATTTACTAATTCTTTCCCTCGATTTGCTAAATCATGCGTACGATTTATTAAATCGATAGTAATCGTGTGCACGTTTAATTACATTGAGGGAACGAATTAGCAAATTGTGCACACAATTTATTTATTTTTTCTTGCATGTCATGTATGCTCCGTAGGAATGTTCAGAGAACATCATAAATAATGTTTCAGAACTGACACATTCTTCCAGTAACATTATTAGATTGTTGTCCAATGGTATCTGGTCTTTAATAATGTTCTCTTAATATTTATTTATATTTTTTTTTTTCTGAAATATTTTAGTTGGAGAGATGTTCAGTGTACATCAAAAATGACATTTTATAACTTGAGAATGTTAGAAAAAAATATTCTTGGAAGATTTTGTGGACCCATTTTATTTTAAGGTCCAACGCTCACCATTAACAAACCATTAACTATGACGTTTGCATCAATAAACTCCTAATTTGCTGCTTATTAATAGTTAGTAAGGTAATCGTTAAGTTTAGGTATTGGATAGGATTAGGGATGTAGAATATGGTCATGCAGAAAATGTGCTACAGCCAATACAGTATGTTAATAATAGGCATGCTAATAAGATCAGAACAGCACAATCTTCAAACTACTGGATACTGATATCAGCACTTTTCATCCCTACTCTCCCATTTCTGCACAAACTTTTGATATGCATGGAAACAACCCTGCGTCGTTCCACCCACTAGCGCTTCCAGCATTTTCTCCATCCAGATAAATCATTTCAGAAAAAAAGACCTGCTGAGAAGAAGAGGAGCGCTCTGTCCCTCCCAGCTGTCCTAATTACTTCGCTTCTGGTCCTGAGAATGGATGGACTAGTGTCTGAACTCGATATTACTTCTTCTACCCCTTCCCCTCGCTACCGTCTTTCATTCACACCATCTCGCCCGAATTCGACGATGCTCTTGTAAGCACAGTGCTGGGTACAGAGCCTCTATTTTAAGCTCTTTAAGAAGAGTGTGTCTTTTTCAGCTGTGCAACAAATTACATGCCTCTGTGTGGGTTGGAGTCGTTCCATAGGGAGGATAGGGCTAATATGGGTGGGCTGAATTTGGTAAAGAAGTATTAACGAGATTTGTCCTGATTTAGAGCATCCTAAGCATCAGTGGGAGAAGCTCAGAGCTCCTCTGGGAATAAAGCATCTCTATAACCGCAATCCATGGAATGGAAGCCTGTAAAGACATTAGCAGTCTTGAAGGGCGTTAAATAACTTCCCTGCATATTTATGAGCTGATGGTGTCGTACAGGGTGATTGACATCTAAATTCCCCTAACATTACAAGTGCATTTAGCATTATGTCACCATCATGCAAGGCTGTCAAATACAGACGTCATGTGTCAGAATTGACTTGTGTAGTGTACATCAAATGCAATAAAAAGATCATAAATGTCAGAAAGTAACCCAAAGCTAAAAGAAACCATGGGGATGTTCAGAATGGCACAGTTGCACACACTGTAAAAAAGTTCAATTGTGATCTTAAAGAGCTATTTGTATTTTGTAAAAATATTTTGTTGGTATAAATTAATGTGTTTAGGTTGATTCAGTGATGTTACATAATATTTTGACTTGAATGGAAACTCTTAATCTAGATGTTAACCACCATTCAATATGCAGCATGCACACTGTGATTTTCTGCATCCATGTGATACGCAAATGACCTACTAAATTTAAAAAAAATTGTTTAATTAATTAAAGATTTTTAAAGATTTCACATTGATATTGTTTTTAATGCTGTTTATTTACAGAAACAAACAAATAAACAAACAAATAAATATTAACAACACAAAATATTATTAAAAATGATACATACATACATATATATATAATGTATATACATATATATATAATTATATATTAGAATTAAATAACTATAGATTATAAATATAGATTATTATTGTTTATAAAAACCATTAAATTATAATAAATAGATCAATATTTTTATTATATATTAAAATAATATGTAATTACATATAAATATATAAAATATATATTAAGATATATATTAAAATGACAAATTGCATTAAACAACAATGCAACAACACTGATCTTTTATTTTACTGCATATTTTTGCATATACTATTAAATAAACACAGTATACCACACAGGTTTATAATAGGGAACTAAAACTAAACTAATCTTAAACAAACAAACAAACAAATAAAACATTTGCATTTCTAATAAAATAAGCATTAAATTAAATAAAACAAAACCTAAGCTTTTTTATTTCAGCTATAATTGCCAAAACAACATTTCTCATTTTCATTTATTTTAACTTGAATTTAAACTTAATCTACTAATGCACTACTTTTTAAAAAATCTTTCTACAATTATTTAATTCAAAAACTAAATCTAAGAATGAATGAAAAAAAATGAAAATTTTTAAAATCAAAGAAAAATAAATAATTTCAAAATAATTAAAAATATTAATAAAACTCTAACTGTATTCCAATTATATTACAATATTACTGTTCCTACATGCTGTACAGCATGCAACCTATAGTACTACATTCTGAACACGGCCAATGAGACAATCCAAGTAAAGCAAGAATATAAACGGAGAGTTACAAATAAGGACAGGATGAGATTTCTGAGAGGATGAGCAGATAATGAAAGAGTTTCCTGTAGCCGATGGAGTGTGGATGTGATACGGCTATACTGGCCGAAGCTTCACAGAATTGGCTGATGTCTGGAAGATTGAATGTGGATCCTGACGTGACACTGGAAAGGGTGGAGTGAGACTGTCAGACTGTGAGAGACGCTGGACATTGTAATTACAGTTTAGGAAGACACCTCTGCGAGGCCAACCAGTCGCTGTTGTGTTATTGCGAATAGTGCAAATAGTTTCGGCAAATGGAAGATAATGCACTGAAATGTAATTGTTTTAAGTGTTTTTAGTTTGTTCGTACTGTGTAAGTCTGTGATGAAACTTATTATATTGCTGCTCATTTTGGCCAGGTCACTCCTGTGAAAGAGATTTTTAATCTCAGAGAGTCGTTTCTGGTTAAATAAAGGTGTAAAAAAAAGTGATGCATAATGATTGCACTTTACATAGCAAAGGTAGATGCTTAAACAAACAAGAAGGTTTGTTTTATTTAGTCATCTTTAGAGTTTCAGAAAAGATGTCAATAATGTCTCAAACATAATAAAAAGAAAAAATAATTGAAATAATTTGATCTTTGATTTTTTTGTGTGTGTGTATATATATATATATATATATATATATACTGTATACACACACACATATTCAAATAGAAAACAGTTACTTGAAATTTTAATAATTTTTGTACAATATTACTGTTTTTACTATATTTCTGATCCAATAAAATAAATGCAGCCTTGTTGAGCAGAAGAGGCTTCTTTTAAAGACGTGACAAAAGCAGTTTGTACAGGAAATTAATTGAAAATAAGAACTGCATGTATTTCTAAGATAATATATAATTTATAAATAAATGCATGCACTGCCCAGTTTATACAATGGACAAAATTGGCATTGCATTATGAACATTTGGATTTGCATTTGGTTTCTTGGCATGAATGCACTGTTTACATTTTATTACCGCCACAACGTCTGATTAGCGGTAATCTCTCATGCTAATCAGTAAACTGTGTATGCGAACGCTCACATGTAGCTGTAGATTTACGATTGTATTTACAACACAGCCTGAATTGAGGACAAGTGCCTAGTGGACAAGATTTACTCCGTTTTCTGCAGATACCGCAACCCGAACGGCCCTATTTTTCCCTTTGCACCCCAACCAATTTAAGCCACGCTAAAGCAATGCAAGCAACTACTCTTGTTTAACTCTCAAACCTCTTTTGCTGAAGTCATGTCCGTTTTGCATCGGTGGCCTGTTATCTGGCCTTCGGAGCTGATTTGTAAACTTTGCAATCACTCCACAGAGCTGTTTATCAGGACAAACTTTGCTGCTTTGAAATGGAAATCTGCAAATCTGTTCACGTCACTCTTATCTGATGGAAAGGAGCATTCATTTGCACTTGAAAGGGCTTTTTGATTTCAAGGTTGTAAACAGTGTGTGTGAGCATGTGTGTATGTGAGGAAAGAGGTGTGTGTCCCCCGGCTGAGTGAAGGCATGAAAATGCCAAGTGCACCCATGGGGACACCCCTGCCCACACTAAATACAAGCCTTTAGAGGAACAACCTTTCTTTTTTTTTATTTATTACTTTCTGCAACTTACAGTACAGAACTACCAGATTTACTAACAGCCGGCGATAAAAACTACCAATGCTGGGCAGTGTCTGATTACATATAAACTGGTTTACATAATCAGATTCGAAAAATTAAGTACTTTTGTCTGCCCAGATGAGATCTTTAACTGCATTGTTGTGGAAAGTTAGTGGCTCCGACACTGTACAACGGCACTCTGAAATACACGTGTGCGTTTCTCCTCAATTCATGTATGCTGTTGGCTGAAAGGATCGTCCCTGTGCTCTAACAACACTTTGATCACCGTCCATATCTTACGAGCATTTATATGATCACTTATATGTGAGAGGCTTTGTGCTGAGAGCCGTGAAACTCAGAGGTTTAATGAGATATGTATGAAATACGGGAGTACGTGTCGTCCCTGCTTGGGTAATGGCTTATACAGTAGTGTTATTGCTCACCTTCATGTTTTTATAATGACTGAGGCTCTAAGCGCTCTGAGACTATGAGCCCTGGAGAATATTTGGGCAGGAAAATCCAGTGTGTGGAAAGCAAGCAAAGATTCAAGGCTGAGTGCAGATGTACATAAAGTGTACAACAATCAAAATCATCATTATATCACAAGCAACTTACAAATATGTCTCTTCAGTGATTCTGTTCACGTTTGTGACTGTATAGCTATTAAAGGTTATTTCATTCTAAATCTTTCCCTTACAGTGATAAAAAAACAACAACTTTACTTTAGATATTCTTCTTCTCTGCAGTCAGCAACAGACTGGCTCACAGGCGACATAAAGCGTCAGTGTTGGGCATCTGCACGCAGCTGTCACAGACCTGCACTTCATTTCTCTCTCTTCCAAAACTCTCTGTTCTACTGGAATCAGAATAAAGCTACTGGAAACACCACTGTCAAACTGACAAACAGATGCTGCTTGGTTGTCAGTCGAGCAAGATTTGAACTTCTCCCACTAAAAATGTTCCTCGGAGCTTCATGCTGAAGACAGTGATGGTAAAGACTTACTTTGAATAAATAATGTTCTTTTGAACTTTTTATTCATCAAATAATCCTAAAAATTCCAAAAAAGATTATTCAGCATAATAATAAATAAGAATGTAAGAATGATTCTGAAGGATCATGAGACACTCAAGGCTGTAGTTATAATGAATAAGGAATAAATTGTTTTCTTAAGTATATTAAATTGTAATATGTCCACAATATTACAGTTTTACTGATCAAATAAATGCAGCCTTGGTGAGCATAAGAGACGTTAAAAATCTATACATATATAAAAACTGTGACGTACTGTGGATATTTGATCTCTCCAGGATTCTCTAGCAATGCAAGGATCTGATCTCAAAAGGAGTCTCTTTCCCTCTTTGGCAGCACTGAAATATTTCTCCACATCACTGCTGAGCACAAACTCTCTTTACAATCATATTTACCAGCGTGTGCAATCTGAGGTTTGCTGTGGTGTAAGCAAAACATCAGAAGTTTCAGTTGAATTGTCAGCACTCAAGAGTTTATATGGAAACACTGAACAGGAAGGCGAGATCAGGGCTGTATTTGACAGCCATGGGGCTTCATCTGGCAGTTAACAGTGAATTTATTTAAAACAGTTGAACACAAGAAGAGGCAGAAATATATCTGATTAAAAGTATTACAGCAATTTCTGTTAAAAGTTTCAAAACACACTCAATAAGTATAAGTCCTGATTGTTATACAAATATAAAATTTTAGTTTGGATTTTCAAAAATGCCAAAAACGTCTAGTCAGTAAACTAGAAAGTGCCAAGTAGACTTGGAAGTTAGTGCCTCCAACAAAAACTGAAAAGCTCTGTAAATCCCACTTGCTTAGCAACAGTTATTAATTTTTCCTCAAAAGCACATGTAAAATAACAACACTGTAGCTTTTAAACAGTTTTATTGGTGGTGGACAAGGAGACACCCCCCTTTCATGTAAAGCGCTTTGAGTGCTTAGAAAAGTTCTTTATAAATGTAAAGAATTATTATTATTATTATTATTTTGTAGTGTTATTAAGATGCTGTTATACTTTTTTATTAATATTTTCAATTTGTTTTAAGGTTATATTTTCCATTTATTCATTTTAATTTGAGTTAAAGTAAGTTATTTACTTTTGTAGTGTTTTAGTCCATCCTTTCTATTTGTAACTTATCTATTTTATAACTCTAGTATATATAATAGAAAGGATATACATAAATTGATAAAATAAAATGTACAAATGTAAATAAATTAAATTAATATATATAAAGTGACATCACATACAGCCAAGTATGGTGACCCATACTCAAAATACGTGCTCTGCATTTAACCCATCCAAAGTGCACACACAGCAGTGAACACACACAAACCATGAACACACACACACAGCAGTGAACACACACAAACCATGAACACACACACACAGCAGTGAACACACAGCCATTTATGCTGCAGCACCCGGGGAGCAGTTGGGGGTTCAGTGCCTTGCTCAAGGGCACCTCAGTGGTTGTATTGCCGGCCCGAGACTCAAACCCACAGCCTTAGGGTTAGGAGTCAAACTCTCTAACCACTAGGCCACAACCCCCCCCCCCCCCCCCACATTTTTTTTAAGGAATTATAAATATAAAAGAAATATATATATACACACACATTTATATATAAACGGTACAGGTGACAAAGAGTTTCAGTAGAACAACAGCAGCTGACGAGCATGCCTGCCAGATCCACATCATGTTCAGCAGCGGCAGCTCTTAAAGTAACAGCAGCCAAATAACCTAATAACCCAGCTGCTGTGATGTCTGTTAATCAAAAAAACAACAGAAAAATCAGTTGAATCTGATTGATTTTGATTTCTATATGCATTTAGGTTTATTTAGCTGGAGTAACCCTGCTTTTAAACATGATTTAAACGACTTAAACTTAAGCTCCCGGAAAACTGATTTTGTAAATTTTAGGAGTGCATTCCACTTTTGTTTGCAAAATGCATCAGAAAATCAGTGGCAGTCCATGTTTGAGCCAGTATGACACAATCTCCATCACTGTGCACTGATTGTGGATCTGAAAGCTTCTTACATGAAATGACCCCTCCATCAACCCTGTTTCACCTTCAGATTCATATTCACATGCAATACTGTGACCTCAATAAAAAGCATGTCAACAGTAGAATTTCCCCCATCAAACTAAACCCACACTGATGAAACGCACTCCTGCACAACACTTGTGATTCATATAGAGACCAAGCATGACTACAGGATAGGCAACATCTCAATACTCGCCATGTCATTTTCACGCACACTACCTGAACATTACGCCACGCCACTCTGCTTTTCTGTCCTGGCAGACTGAGTCAGGAAATGAGACACTTGTTCCACAGACACTGCAGTAAAACTGAACCTCTTGTGTTTGCGGAGCAGGTTAATGTGTTCTGGCTTGATAGACCTCCACACAGGTTTATGTAAATATGGCTTTTCCAATAAAATCACACAGGATTTTCCCCGGGCTGAAAGTAATGAAGCCTCAGCACTTGTGTTATACTGGTCATCTTGTTACTAGGAGCTGATTGAATTGTGGAGGTACTCGGCTAAATGCGACCACAGCGTTTTACTGTCATTGCACGTTTATGCATGTTTAAGCAGTCTGAAATAAATCTAAATTGGTTGAATGAGAAGCTAAAAAGATCAGAACGGGTGTGCGTATGACGGAATCGAAGCAAAACAACACTGAAGCTCTCTTTTTTGCACAAATGATTCTGAATAATAAAATTCTCACCCTAAAGGCTGATAAAATTACTTTTCCAAGCAAAGAAATCATCTCCTAATGGCCTTCAATTAGATGAGTTAAGTTGCAAAGATATGAATCATATATCATCCCAAAATACAATTATATTTTGTAAAAGAAAATAAAGAATTTTTAATACGGATTTTGCATTATGAGATTATATTCACAATTTATCACATTTAAACTCCTCTACACAATTCTTAGTAGAGAACTACAATATGAAAGTGTTTTTTTTTTTTTTTTTTTTTTTACAATACAATAATGAGAATTAGAGGGGAAAATTTGCTTAAAGTATATTTCACACAAAAAAAGATTTTCTGAAAAAGTAACAAGCCATCCAAGATATTGATGAGTTTGTTTCTTCATCACAGATTATAGGAGAAATGTAGAATTACGTCACTGGCTCACCAATGGATGCTCTGCAGTGAATGGGTGCCGTCAGAATGAGTCCAAACAGCTAAAACATCACAATAATCCACAAGTAATGTAATCCACAGCACTCCAGTTCATCAGTTAACATCTTGTGAAGCTAAAAGCCGTGTATTTGTAAGCAACAAATCAATTATTAAGGCATTTTAATTTGAAACGCTTGTTCTTTCGTAACAATAGTCCATAATCAATAAAAACACATGCCCTGTTGGTCTCTCACGTTAAAATAAACCAATATAATTGTTTAGAACTTTTTTGTTCTGTTTTGGCTTGAAAACGATGCTTGATCTGTGCATATTTCTGAGATGACTTTTGAGAAACCGATATTATGGACAGAGGACTGTCGAAAGCAATGGATTAAAGTTAAAATGCTTAAAAATCACATTGTTTCTTACAAACATACAGCTTTTGACATTTTTCAAGATGTTAACTGATGGACTGGAGTGGTGTGGATTTCTTGTGGATTTCTGTGATGTTTTTATCCGCTGTTTGAACTCTCATTCTGACGGCACCCATTCACTGCAGAGCATCCGTTAGTGAGCAAGTGGTTGAATGCTAAATTTCTTCTATAATCTGCTTCCTTCCATGAAGAAACAAACTCATCTTCATCTTGGATGGCCTTTGGGTGAGTAAACTCATATCATTTTAATGTTATATAATCTTTAATAATATATTTTGGAGTGAAATACGACCTGTCATTTCTTCATGAGATGCATCATAACATAACGAATTTATAATCTCTTGTTTTGTTTTCACAAACCAGCTCATTAAGAAGAGCAAACACTGCGGATATTGTTTGTTGAACATCATTAAGATTACATGCATGTAAACTGTCTGTTAGCACCACTTTTAAACTCTACACACACACCTGAAGGTTTGAGTCCAACTTCAAATGAGTTATTTCTAGTAATATTGTTTCTTCAGTGATCACAAACTGGACGTGCACACAGGAGCAGCTGTGCGAGCAGATGTTTGTCTATCACAGTCCAACATCTTGCTTGTTCTGTTGGATTTTTTAATTTGGAACTGAGTAGTGATAACTTTATATGTGTGCTCACAATTCATCAGCCCATGGAAAATGTTCAGTGCTTGGTTAGCTTGTACATTTGGTTGCTACAAACCACCATGACACAGTCTAACTCTTGCCTGACGTGTGCTTAATATTCCACTTGATATTTGATTGTCAATTTTGCTACAAATGTTTCATTTTGCTTCATGATGGTTATCAAATGGCAACTACAAGCAATAACAGCAATAACATATGAAGAGAGACATATAAATAAAAGTTATTAAGCAGATATATTTTACAGATGTCAATAAATCTTTTTAATGATAAAAAACTGAACTGATATAGATGAAGAAAGGCAAAGACAGAATGAGAGAGATATTTCATTGGTTATACTGTAAAGGACGAAGGTTGTGTTTTATGAGGAGGTCTCTCAGCATTCATTGTCCTATTAGCCAATAAACGCACAAGAAATAAATCCCCTGGGTCAAATCCTTCATTCTCCTTATACATTTTCCTGCCTTCAATCTCAGTACTGCAATCAAATGGTCAATAGGTCAAAAAATGACCCCAATTAACCAGATTGAGTTTCTATATAGTGTTGGAAATTGACTCCATATCCAGTATGACTGTGTGCTGTATAGTGTGGATACGTGAGCGCAGTGATATTTTAGTATTATTCATATACTTATTTGTATACCTAATATATTATTTTACATTTCTATATTACATTTCTATAAATATGGTTATTTATTAATATTATGCATAAGCTATTATTTTATATTTTCATTTACGTTCTTATGTTTTAATTATTTTATGATTATTTTATGTGCTTTTATCATTTCTATTATTATTCTCTTATTTCTTTATTTTATTTTAATTTTTAGTTTTGGTAATTTTAGTCAACGTAAACTTTTTATTATTTGTTATATTATAGATAATGTTTTTTTGAGTTATCCTCTAATATTTAAATTTTATTTCAACTTTATTTTAATTAATGCAATGTACTTTTAATAGTTTCAATTTGTGTCTTAGTTAAAAATGCTCCCAATTAACCAGTATAATTCCATATAATGTCAAAAACTGTGAGCGTGCAAATAAAAAGTGGAGTGCAGTCTGTGTGTAGTGCATACTGGCTCACTGTCTGTGTGCAGTGTTTAATAATACTTTTTATATACTTACACTGATTTTTTTACTTATTTAAATTATTATTTTATAAATTTTTTATTTTTACTTATTTACATTTTGAAATAATTTCATTTTTTTATATTTTCAGTCTTCATTTATTTATTTATTTTTATTATTATTTATTATATTTATTTATTTTTGCCAGTACAGTTTTTTTATATTTCTATATAGCTTTCATTTATTTTTTATTTCAGCTTTTAAGTTTTGTTAGTTTTATTACTTCAACATAAACATATTTTATTTAAATGTTTCTCATTTTCACTCATAATTTTCATCAAATTTTTATTTGAGCCCAAAATTAATTAAAATAATTTTTAACATTTTTAGTTTTAGTTAAAACACTCCCAATTATATTGTAACATATACAGTAGGGAACATATAGGGAACATGTAACATATATGTAACATGTAACATAAGTGAAGTCATGGCCTAATGGTTAGAGAGTTTGACTCCTAACCCTAAGGTTGCGGGTTTGAGTCTCGGGCCAGCAATAACACGACTGAGGTGCCCTTGAGCAAGGCCGCAGCATAAATGGCTGCCCACTGCTCCTGGTGTGTATTCACGGTGTGTGTGTTTGTGTGTGTGTGTGTGTGTGTGTTCACTGCTGTGTGTGTGCACTTTGGATGTGTTAAATGCAGACCATGAATTCTGAGTATGGTTCACCATACTTGGCTGTATGTCACATCACTTTTTTATATATTTTTTATATATCTATTTAGCTTTCATTTTTGTCTTATACTTGCACTGTATTTTATCTCAACTTTACTTAAATTAACAAAAAACTATTTTAGTTTTATTTTGAATTTTAGTTAACAATAACACCCTGCATGAGCACATGCAGTGACTTCTGGGTCCCAGCTACAGTACAATGAATTCAACCTTAGTTTGTGACATGATAAGATCACCCTGTTGTGCTGACGACTTTGACCGCAGGCTAAATCAAGCCCATCTGTAACATCAGAGAGAAGCTTACACACACACACACACACACACACTAACATTTGTCCTGCACTGCTCTCTGTACTTTATGGTCCAAAACAATTCTCTCCTCAGACGAACGATCTGCCCTCAAGCGTGAGGAACAGTGGGCCAACCATGTGTTCATGGGAAGCCATGGAGACTCAGCCGTACATCTGGGCATTCTCTGTTTCTTACACTGCAATGTTTTCACACACACACACACACACACACACACACACACACGTTGCAGGTGTGGAAGGCCAAGATAGAGGATGTATCCGGCGAAGTGGAAGAGCAGGGCAGACACGTTCACCAGCCGTGTGAAAGATAAGAGGAAATTATGCTTCAACAACAGCCTGTACATTAATTGCCGTCCATTTCTTTGAATCTTGTGTGTGTGTGTGTTTGTTTGTCTATTTGTTTGTATTTGTGTCAGCTTGTGCAGTGGTGCACCCTGACAGCTTAGTTTTTGCATGTTGATGAAACTCACGGGTCCAAGTGTGTGTGTGTGTGTGTGTGTGTGTGTGTGTGACTGTGTGTGTGTCAAGTCAGCGGACCTTGGGGAGTTATTGAGTGATGGCCGCTGGAGCAGAAGAGGCCAACTGATGGATTTCTTCTAAAAGAAACTTCCAGAAAGAGCTGGTTGGTGGCCTGCGTGCTTATACAGAGACTGACGCAAAACATGAAAACACATTGCAGGGTGGTGAACTGTTCAGAAATTAACTGAGAATGTATTTTAAATTCAAATTAAATTCCTTAATTAGATTTTAGGTACAGTAGCGAACAGGACATAGAATTGCAATGTAGAAATAAAATGAATTTAAATCCAAATAATATGTACAATTAATAAATACTATAATAGGAAAGATAGATAGATAGACAGACAGATAAACAGACAGACAGACAGACAGACAGACAGACAGATAGATAGATAGATAGATAGATAGATAGATAGATAGATAGATAGATAGATAGATAGATAGATAGATAGATAGATAGATAGATAGATAGATAGATAGATAGATAGATTAACTAGCCAAAGGATCATAGTTTGTCTAGTTAATGTGACGTTTAACCCCTGCTGACAGATGCTGTAACTACACAATCTGAAAAAAAAGCATGTTTCTCCACTGAGGGCCATTTAATTGCAGTAATGAGAAAAATGTGCGGGGAGATCTTTATAAGTAGGGCTTCAGCATATTTTAAAGATTTACTTCACATTTATGCTTCGAGCAGACACTTTCTACCTGAAGCAACAAGCAAGAAAGTGTGCATATTATGTAAGTGGCAATTACTAGGATAGGTAGCTGAGAGTAGAACTCAAGTTAAGCCGAGGTTAAGCCCTCAAGAGCAGAGAAAACACCTCACAGATAATAACGATATGGCAAAAAGAACAAGATTACTTCAGTATAACGACAGGCTTGATTATTATTGAGAGATTATTTTTCTGAACGTACGGCTGCACAAAAGTAGTGTCCTGAGGTTATAATGACTCACAAAATGACTCATGCTGTCTTCAGGTCTTTCTTTCTTTCTTTCTCTATCTCCACTCTCTCTATCTCTACTCTCTCTCTTGCAGTTAAAATCTAGATTAAAGACCCATCTCTTTAACCTGGCTTACACATAACATACTAATATGCTTTTAATATCCAAATCCGTTAAAGGATTTTCAGGCTGCATTAATTAGGTAAACCAGAACCGGGAACACTTCACATAACACCCTATGTACTTGCTACATCATTAGAAGAATGGCATCTACGCTAATATTTGTCTGTTTCTCTCTTATTCCGAGGTCACCGTAGCCACCAGATCCAGTCTGTTTCCAGATCAGAGGGTCACTGCAGTCACCAGTACGTATCCAGACCAGATGGTGGATCAGCACCTAGAAAGGACCTCTACATCCCTGAAAGACAGCGGAGACCAGGACAACTAGAGCCCCAGATACAGATCCCCTGTAAAGACCTTGTCTCAGAGGACCACCAGGACAAGACCACAGGAAACAGATGATTCTTCTGCACAATCTGACTTTGCTGCAGCCTGGAATTGAACTACTGGTTTCGTCTGGTCAGAGGAGAACTGGCCCCCCAACTGAGCCTGGTTTCTCCCAAGGTTTTTTTCTCCATTCTGTCACCGATGGAGTTTCGGTTCCTTGCCGCCGTCGCCTCTGGCTTGCTTAGTTGGGGTCACTTCATCTACAGCGATATCGTTGACTTGATTGCAAATAAATGCACAGACACTATTTAACTGAACAGAGATGACATCACTGAATTCAATGATGAACTGCCTTTAACTATCGTTTTGCATTATTGACACACTGTTTTACTAATGAATGTTGTTCAGTTGCTTTGACGCAATGTATTTTGTTTAAAGCGCTATATAAATAAAGGTGACTTGACTTGACTATCATATGCACACACACACACACACACACACACACACACACACACACACACCACGCACACACACATACATGCACAAAAGATGGTTTTATGGCCCTGGGCTCGGTGTTAGTCGGTTGTGGTAGAAGGATTAATTGAAGCTTTACTGCAGCGTGTGTGTTTGTGTGTGTGTGTGTGTGTGAGACTTTATCAGGGTGGTTGGGATTTGGTACCGCTGACACCTGTATTGATCAGTCAGTGTAATCAGGATCAAAGTGTGATATGCCCATAATCCCTTCATAGAGACACACACACACACACACACACATGCTCTCTGTATACTGATGCAACCCAGTAGGCCCTGCTGCAAAACTAGACTGCTATATCAAATGCATGCACCATCACAACTTATATATTATAATTAGAATATCATCAAAAAGTTGATTTATTTTACTAATTCCATTCAAAAAGTGAAACTTGTATATTATATTCATATACACAGACTGATACATTTCAAATGTTCGTTTCTTTTAATTTTGATGATTATAACTGATAACTAAGGAAAATCCCAAATTCAGTATCTCAGAAAATGTGAATATTGTGAAAAGGTTCAATATTGAAGACACCTGGTGCCACACTAAAATCAGCTAATTAACTCAAAACACCTGCAAAGGCCTTTAAATGGTCTCTCAGTCTAGTTCTGTAGGCTACACAATCATGGGGAAGACTGCTGACTTGACAGTTGTCCAAAAGACGACCATTGACACCTTGCACAAGGAGGGCAAGACACAAAAGGTTATTGCAAAAGAGGCTGGCAGAGCTCTGTGTCCAAGCACATTAATAGTGAGGCAAAGGGAAGGAAAAGATGTGGTAGAAAAAATGTACAAGCAATAGGGATAACCGCAACCTGGAGAGGATTGTGAAACAAAACCCATTCAAAAATGTGGGGGAGATTCACAAAGAGTGGACTGCAGCTGGAGTCAGTGCTTCAAGAACCACTATGCACAGACGTATGCAAGACATGGGTTTCAGCTGTCGTGCTCTCGGACAAAAAGGACTGGACTGCTGTTGAGTGGTCCAAAGTTATGTTCTCTGATGAAAGTAAATTTTGCATTTCCTTTGGAAATCAGGGTCCCAGAGTCTGGAGGAAGAGAGGAGAGGCACACAATCCACGTTGCTTGAGGTCCAGTGTAAAGTTTCCACAGTCAGTGATGGTTTGCGGTGCCATGTCATCTGCTGGTGTTGGTCCACTGTGTTTTCTGAGGTCCAAGGTCAACACAGCCATATACCAGGAAGTTTTAGAGCACTTCATGCTTCCTGCTGCTGACCAACTTTATGGAGATGCAGATTTCATTTTCCAACAGGACTTGGGACCTGCACACAGTGCCAAAGCTACCAGTACATGGTTTATGAACCATGGTATTCGTGTTCTTAATTGGCCAGCAAACACTCCTGACCTTAACCCCATAGAAAATCTATGGGGTATTGTGAAGAGGAAGATGCGATATGCCAGACCCAACAATGAAGAAGAGCTGAAGGCTACTATCAGAGCAACCTGGGCTCTCATATCACCTGAGCAGTGCCACAGACTGATCGACTTCATGTATTACAGTATATTTATTAATATATTAATAAATAATAAATTATATTTATTAATTCAGGCAAAAGGTGCCTCAACTAAGTATTGAGTGCTGTATATGCTCATACTTTTCATGTTCATACTTTTCAGTTGGCCAAGATTTCTAAGAATCCTTTCTTTGTATTGGTCTTAAGTTATATTCTAATTTTCCGAGATACTGAATTTGGGATTTTTCTTAGCTGTCAGTTATAATCATCAAAATTAAAAGAAATAAACATTTAAAATATATCAGTCTGTGTGTAATGAATGAATATACAATTTTTGAATGGAAATAGTTAATTAAACTTTTTGATATATATATATATATATAAATATATATATATATATATATATATATATATATATATATATATATATATATATATATATATATACACAGTATATACACACACACACACACACACACACACACATACATATTTAATCCTACAAGCATGCAACTTTGTTGTTTATAATGAAAGTGATTTAGCTTTGTTGCATGCAACAAATCTAGTTTTCTTGCATTATAGCCACAAAGTGAGACTTTATTGTTATTATAGGAAGAATCTACTCTAGTTTGGCACAGTTTGGATCTTGTATATAAAGTAGATATTGCAGCTTGAATTGAGTCCTGAATTGAGGTTAATTTGTTATTACAAAACTACACTACAAGGAAGCTACAGTACATTGCAAGTCACAACTTTGTGGTATATAACTTGAGATTTGTAATGCTGTGTTGTGCACACGCAACAAAACTATAGTTAATTCACGTTGGCTGTCCAAAATGCAAACATGTGACGTTGATTATACTGGGAATGATTTAGCTTTGTTGCATGGGTTTTTGGATTTAAAGTAGGGCATGCAAGCAGCCACAATAGTCAACAAAACTGTCTATACTGGAAGCATGCAACGTTGTTTGTAAGGAGTTGTTTACCTTTGTTGGATTTCGTTGGTCATTCAAGTTCAGTTCAGTTTCTTTGTATCTGCCAAAAATCCATTTTAGCCACAAAGTAAGACTTTATTGTTTATTATGGGAAGGATCTACTGTAGTTTTGGCACACTGCAATTTTGCAAGCTTAAAATAGATGTTGAATTGAATTGTATTGTGGTACAAAAGCATTTGTCATTACAAAACTGCATTGCAACCATTATAATCAACAAAACGGTACATTGAATGCATGCACCATCACACCTTTGTAGCATGTAATGGAAGAAATTGGCATGCTGTGTTGTGTGCATGCAAGCATACAAAGCAATAAAACAATATTTAAATTTAATTAGCTGTTTACAATGCAAGCATCCAATCAATTTTGTTGGTTATAATGGGAATGATTTAGCTATGATGCACTGCGTTGTTTGGGTTTAAAGTAGATTGGGTGTTATAACTCAAATGATGTTAGTTGCAAGAAAACATGCTACAAAACAAGATTGTATCCATTGTAGTCAATAAAACTCTCTGCAAGCATGCAAATTTATTGTTTGTAATGACAGCTTTGTGGCATTTGTAGGTCATGCAATTAAAGCAAGTATGCTTTATTATAAGTTTCTATTATAATCTTAAAGCGAGACTTGGGAAGGATCTAATGTAGTTTCAAAACATTATATTGTGCCCAAAATAGTTGTCCTGTATTGTTGTACAAAAAAATTTGTTGTGACAAATTAAGATTGCAACCATTATAATCACCAATGCTACAGTCCACTTCAAGTTATATCAACTTCATTGTTTGTAAAATCAGTGATCTAGTTTTGTCACATTGCATCACTCAAAGTAGATTTTAAAGCTCAGTAGTTGCCCTGCACTGTGGCTTGAAACCACCCGACACATCAAAATCAGATCATTCTCATTATAGTCAACAAAGCTGTCTACAGTGCAAGTGCATTATGTCACAACATCAGTTTATTATGGGAGTGATGCATTTCTCATGTTCAAAGTAGACAGAGTTTATTTGCAAGAAACGAGCATGCAACAAATCTTGATTGCTTTCATTATGAAAACACCGCACGCAACATGAAGCAAATTATATCACCCTTTACATCTTTATTGACTGTAATAATGGATGAAAAATAAACTTGTTTTCCCATTTAATTTTTTTTTCTTCACTGAATTAGGTTTTCCATTGAATTAGATTTATTCCCCCCAACCCACTTTCATATATGAATTCATTGCCATTTTGCTCCTCAAATAATTGCATGTTTTAAACTGTTTAGGTATAAACAAAAATAGAGCAGCATAAAACAAGCATGTTTAAACTTTCTCTAGCCATATTATACAAACATGAACCAGCAGATTTCAGACGCATGTGTTTGATGGGATCATCCAATCAGACGAATTATGCAAATGATTTTTAGAGGCAAGCATAACTTTACGTGTAGTGATTAGCCACAGCGGATGCAGAGGAAGTCAAGTGAGTGACATATGGAGATGAGAAGTGAAACACAGGTTCTCACTGGCCTGACAATGCCCTCCAATAAAAAAATAGTATGTTGCTAAATTGTGCAGTAAGGAAGAACAGTCGTGGTTTTATGACTGTGCTTTATACCTCTGCTAAACACTCAGATTGCATGGTTACTATACACACTCAGCAATCTGTACAGTAGGCAGTCTATTTGTCGTTACCCTACTTGAAATAAAGGAAAAAAAGAGAGAGGAGGCGAAAATGTGATCATGCATTGCATATATGGCATACAGTAATTCATATCTTAATTTATCATTACGTGTAAGTGTTGTACAATTTCCTGTACCATTGCTAAATCTAATCCACTGTTTAAAAGTCACACTGATGTCACTTTCTTTATCTTTTTATTCTTGGGTGTTATAGCTTGGATGACCTGAATTACAAACACAAGTGTGTAATGAGATAAAGCTGGATCACTCCTATGACAAAAAAACAAAGTTGTCTACGCTGCAGAAATGCAATGTCATAATTTAGTTTTTTTGAAAAAGGGAGTAATTTGGCTTAAAAGGAGCACAATATATCTGGTTCATTGAATATATTATTGAAATTATTAAAGTAAAATGAGGACACTATTATAATGTTGACTTAAAATGATGTTTTACCCCACTTATGTTTAATGCATTTGGCAGAAGTTTTATCCAAAGTGACTTCCATTGCATTAAAGATTTACACTACCGGAAAAAAATAATAATAAAATTGGAATACTTTTCTTAATGTTTTGAAAAGAAGTCTCTTCTGCTCACCAAGGTTTAACTTATTTGATCAGAAATACTGTAAATATTATTATCATTAAAATAATTTGAATATATTTAATGCAAATTGGTCCTGTGATGCAAAGCTAAACTTTCATCAAATTTCATTGTCACATAATTCTTCAGAAATCATTCCAATATGCTGAATTTTTGCTTAAATATCAATAAAGGTTCTTATTATTAGTTGTCTGCTGCTTCATATTTTTGTAGAAACTGTGATACATTTGTTTTCAGCATGTATTTGCTTTAGAATCTTTTGAAACACTATAAATGTCTTAAATGTCACTTTTGATTAATTTAATGCATGCAGGCTTGCTGAAAAAATAGTGAGGCAAAGGGAAGGAAAAGATGTGGTAGAAAAAATGTACAAGCAATAGGGATAACCGCAACCTGGAGAGGATTGTGAAACAAAACCCATTCAAAAATGTGGGGGAGATTCACAAAGAGTGGACTGCAGCTGGAGTCAGTGCTTCAAGAACCACTACGCACAGACGTATGCAAGACATGGGTTTCAGCTGTCGTGCTCTCGGACAAAAAGGACTGGACTGCTGTTGAGTGGTCCAAAGTTATGTTCTCTGATGAAAGTAAATTTTGCATTTCCTTTGGAAATCAGGGTCCCAGAGTCTGGAGGAAGAGAGGAGAGGCACACAATCCACGTTGCTTGAGGTCCAGTGTAAAGTTTCCACAGTCAGTGATGGTTTGCGGTGCCATGTCATCTGCTGGTGTTGGTCCACTGTGTTTTCTGAGGTCCAAGGTCAACACAGCCATATACCAGGAAGTTTTAGAGCACTTCATGCTTCCTGCTGCTGACCAACTTTATGGAGATGCAGATTTCATTTTCCAACAGGACTTGGGACCTGCACACAGTGCCAAAGCTACCAGTACATGGTTTATGAACCATGGTATTCGTGTTCTTAATTGGCCAGCAAACACTCCTGACCTTAACCCCATAGAAAATCTATGGGGTATTGTGAAGAGGAAGATGCGATATGCCAGACCCAACAATGAAGAAGAGCTGAAGGCTACTATCAGAGCAACCTGGGCTCTCATATCACCTGAGCAGTGCCACAGACTGATCGACTTCATGTATTACAGTATATTTATTAATATATTAATAAATAATAAATTATATTTATTAATTCAGGCAAAAGGTGCCTCAACTAAGTATTGAGTGCTGTATATGCTCATACTTTTCATGTTCATACTTTTCAGTTGGCCAAGATTTCTAAGAATCCTTTCTTTGTATTGGTCTTAAGTTATATTCTAATTTTCCGAGATACTGAATTTGGGATTTTTCTTAGCTGTCAGTTATAATCATCAAAATTAAAAGAAATAAACATTTAAAATATATCAGTCTGTGTGTAATGAATGAATATACAATTTTTGAATGGAAATAGTTAATTAAACTTTTTGATATATATATATATATATAAATATATATATATATATATATATATATATATATATATATATATATATATATATATATATATATATACAGTATATACACACACACACACACACACACACACACATACATATTTAATCCTACAAGCATGCAACTTTGTTGTTTATAATGAAAGTGATTTAGCTTTGTTGCATGCAACAAATCTAGTTTTCTTGCATTATAGCCACAAAGTGAGACTTTATTGTTATTATAGGAAGAATCTACTCTAGTTTGGCACAGTTTGGATCTTGTATATAAAGTAGATATTGCAGCTTGAATTGAGTCCTGAATTGAGGTTAATTTGTTATTACAAAACTACACTACAAGGAAGCTACAGTACATTGCAAG
Source organism: Carassius carassius (assembly GCF_963082965.1). Lineage (NCBI taxonomy): Eukaryota > Metazoa > Chordata > Actinopteri > Cypriniformes > Cyprinidae > Carassius > Carassius carassius. The sequence goes on from NC_081759.1 coordinate 3,131,470, forward strand.
TCACAACTTTGTGGTATATAACTTGAGATTTGTAATGCTGTGTTGTGCACACGCAACAAAACTATAGTTAATTCACGTTGGCTGTCCAAAATGCAAACATGTGACGTTGATTATACTGGGAATGATTTAGCTTTGTTGCATGGGTTTTTGGATTTAAAGTAGGGCATGCAAGCAGCCACAATAGTCAACAAAACTGTCTATACTGGAAGCATGCAACGTTGTTTGTAAGGAGTTGTTTACCTTTGTTGGATTTCGTTGGTCATTCAAGTTCAGTTCAGTTTCTTTGTATCTGCCAAAAATCCATTTTAGCCACAAAGTAAGACTTTATTGTTTATTATGGGAAGGATCTACTGTAGTTTTGGCACACTGCAATTTTGCAAGCTTAAAATAGATGTTGAATAGAATTGTATTGTGGTACAAAAGCATTTGTCATTACAAAACTGCATTGCAACCATTATAATCAACAAAACGGTACATTGAATGCATGCACCATCACACCTTTGTAGCATGTAATGGAAGAAATTGGCATGCTGTGTTGTGTGCATGCAAGCATACAAAGCAATAAAACAATATTTAAATTTAATTAGCTGTTTACAATGCAAGCATCCAATCAATTTTGTTGGTTATAATGGGAATGATTTAGCTATGATGCACTGCGTTGTTTGGGTTTAAAGTAGATTGGGTGTTATAACTCAAATGATGTTAGTTGCAAGAAAACATGCTACAAAACAAGATTGTATCCATTGTAGTCAATAAAACTCTCTGCAAGCATGCAAATTTATTGTTTGTAATGACAGCTTTGTGGCATTTGTAGGTCATGCAATTAAAGCAAGTATGCTTTATTATAAGTTTCTATTATAATCTTAAAGCGAGACTTGGGAAGGATCTAATGTAGTTTCAAAACATTATATTGTGCCCAAAATAGTTGTCCTGTATTGTTGTACAAAAAAATTTGTTGTGACAAATTAAGATTGCAACCATTATAATCACCAATGCTACAGTCCACTTCAAGTTATATCAACTTCATTGTTTGTAAAATCAGTGATCTAGTTTTGTCACATTGCATCACTCAAAGTAGATTTTAAAGCTCAGTAGTTGCCCTGCACTGTGGCTTGAAACCACCCGACACATCAAAATCAGATCATTCTCATTATAGTCAACAAAGCTGTCTACAGTGCAAGTGCATTATGTCACAACATCAGTTTATTATGGGAGTGATGCATTTCTCATGTTCAAAGTAGACAGAGTTTATTTGCAAGAAACGAGCATGCAACAAATCTTGATTGCTTTCATTATGAAAACACCGCACGCAACATGAAGCAAATTATATCACCCTTTACATCTTTATTGACTGTAATAATGGATGAAAAATAAACTTGTTTTCCCATTTAATTTTTTTTTCTTCACTGAATTAGGTTTTCCATTGAATTAGATTTATTCCCCCCAACCCACTTTCATATATGAATTCATTGCCATTTTGCTCCTCAAATAATTGCATGTTTTAAACTGTTTAGGTATAAACAAAAATAGAGCAGCATAAAACAAGCATGTTTAAACTTTCTCTAGCCATATTATACAAACATGAACCAGCAGATTTCAGACGCATGTGTTTGATGGGATCATCCAATCAGACGAATTATGCAAATGATTTTTAGAGGCAAGCATAACTTTACGTGTAGTGATTAGCCACAGCGGATGCAGAGGAAGTCAAGTGAGTGACATATGGAGATGAGAAGTGAAACACAGGTTCTCACTGGCCTGACAATGCCCTCCAATAAAAAAATAGTATGTTGCTAAATTGTGCAGTGAGGAAGAACAGTCGTGGTTTTATGACTGTGCTTTATACCTCTGCTAAACACTCAGATTGCATGGTTACTATACACACTCAGCAATCTGTACAGTAGGCAGTCTATTTGTCGTTACCCTACTTGAAATAAAGGAAAAAAAGAGAGAGGAGGCGAAAATGTGATCATGCATTGCATATATGGCATACAGTAATTCATATCTTAATTTATCATTACGTGTAAGTGTTGTACAATTTCCTGTACCATTGCTAAATCTAATCCACTGTTTAAAAGTCACACTGATGTCACTTTCTTTATCTTTTTATTCTTGGGTGTTATAGCTTGGATGACCTGAATTACAAACACAAGTGTGTAATGAGATAAAGCTGGATCACTCCTATGACAAAAAAAACAAAGTTGTCTACGCTGCAGAAATGCAGTGTCATAATTTAGTTTTTTTGAAAAAGGGAGTAATTTGGCTTAAAAGGAGCACAATATATCTGGTTCATTGAATATATTATTGAAATTATTAAAGTAAAATGAGGACACTATTTTAATGTTGACTTAAAATGATGTTTTACCCCACTTATGTTTAATGCATTTGGCAGAAGTTTTATCCAAAGTGACTTCCATTGCATTAAAGATTTACACTACCGGAAAAAAATAATAATAAAATTGGAATACTTTTCTTAATGTTTTGAAAAGAAGTCTCTTCTGCTCACCAAGGTTTAACTTATTTGATCAGAAATACTGTAAATATTATTATCATTAAAATAATTTGAATATATTTAATGCAAATTGGTCCTGTGATGCAAAGCTAAACTTTCATCAAATTTCATTGTCACATAATTCTTCAGAAATCATTCCAATATGCTGAATTTTTGCTTAAATATCAATAAAGGTTCTTATTATTAGTTGTCTGCTGCTTCATATTTTTGTAGAAACTGTGATACATTTGTTTTCAGCATGTATTTGCTTTAGAATCTTTTGAAACACTATAAATGTCTTAAATGTCACTTTTGATTAATTTAATGCATGCAGGCTTGCTGAAAAAAGTATTAATTTCTTCCTCTCTTTTTTCCCCCAAAATTAATTATCATATTAGCATATTAGAATGATTTCTGAAGAATTATGTTTCACAGAAATTTGCTGAAAATTCAGCTTTGCATCACAGAAATAAATTATATTTGAATATATTAAAATAAAAAACAGTTATTTAAAATGTAATTAACATTTCACACTTTTACCAATTCTTGCTGCATTTTCAATCAGATAAATGCAGCACTAGTGAGCAGAAGAAACTGCTTTAAAAAACATTACAAAATTGTAATTATTTCAAACTTTTGACTGATAGTATGCATTTGTTCAGCTGCATCCCTCGGAATCAAACCCATGACCTTGGCGTTTCTAGCACTGAGCTACAAGACTGACAGAGCATGTTAGCTATTCCAAGGTCATTGGTTTAATTGCCAGAGAACACAGAAATGGATGAAACGTACATTAAAAGCACTTTCATCTGACAAATGCATAAAAAATGTGGAAAAAAACAACAACACTTATGGTCTTACCAACAGCTCTACAAATCCCCAATCTGAAATTGTTTTACAGGACTGTGTTCTCTCTCTTTATCTTTCCCTGTGTGTTTGTCCTTGTGCACCAGGGTCGGAGTAACCGGGGAATAAAGCAACGCAGGAGCAGATTTTGCTTGTGCATCTGTCCTGCTCAGCAAAGCTCTTTAATATGCCACCCGTGTATTTGTCGTCACCTTAAGCTGTGAGGTGGAAACACACACCGAAGCGACATCAGTTCACCGAATTTAAGCCTGGCTGGCCTTCACCTTCACGCACACATACACACACAAACATCTCATTAGAGCCGTCACCTGGAACAGCCGAATAGCTGCACACCTACACACCTATTATCTCTTCCGATCATATTACGGTATCACCGCCATCAGCACCAGATGGGTGTTGGATGCTGATTAAATCTGTTTTGGATGAGGATAGTATAGTTTGATATCGAAATAATGATGTCACATTAGCTGCAGTGCATGATCGAATGAGGGCGTCAAATTTGGAACGAGTTGATGCGCGGAAGCTCGAAAAGGAGAATCATCCGAAGGTGATGCTCGCATGCTACCTGGAATAATAATTCAGCTCTTTTACGCAACGCAGGGCAACAGGTCACAGTTAGGAATTGGGCATCTTTTCTTCAGGGAAACACTTTGAAAAATATCGGCTTGACAGCATCGTGTGCGAGTGACAGTTTCTGCATCTTTTCTTCTCCGAGGGTCAAGGAGAAACACGTTTGGAAACGTGCGAGGCTTTGGACTTCAATCGCTCGGACAAAAATCCCCAAGCTGCTCAGCCAAAGGAAATCATTGAAAAAGAACAATAACACATCGAAGCCCCCAGAATGATTACCATCATTACGAAATCCGCCTTCGGATGAACTGTGGCTAACCTGCCGAGATCAAACAGTCCTTATCGATGATTAAGTCATTTCTACACAAACACAAAAACAGAGCCAAATTGGGGCAAAAGCGATTAACACTTATTTGTGTCGGTTTTTCAAAAGTTAAAATACTTTCTCATGTACTAGTGTGCCAATGATAGGCCATCTGTATGCTAATTATTGCTAATTGACTAGTAGTTAAGTATGAACAACGGCAGATGCTGCAAAGAAAAAGAAACACCAGGGTAAATATCAGAATGCTTTAAAAAGAACAGCATGTAAAGCAGTGTTAATTCTGAATCTAAAACTAAATAAATGAATGAATGAATAAATAAATAAGTAAATATTATTAACTGAAATAAAATGAAATATAAATTTAATATAAATATAAACTTATTTAATTGCAGCTAGTTATCAAGACAACATTTCTCATTTTCATTTAGTTTAATCTGTTTACTAAAATAACAAAAACAAATTAAAATGAAATGAAATGAAATGTACAATAATGTATAGACACCAAAATACACGGTCAAACATGCTTTATCAATCTTTTATTTATTTATGTATTGCAGTGTAGTGTCACATCTTCAATGGCCTTAGCTATATCATATATTTTGAATTATATATATATATATATATATATATATATATATTCTGCTTTAATGTAATTTTACAATAACACAAAACCTTTTTTATTTGTATTACTTTTTGTTGTTTTTAAATATTTTTACAGTTTTTATTCAATTTGAATTAACTTCTGCTTTTTACATCTGTATTTATGCTTATCACTGCAGCACACCATTCGTCCAGTATGAAGAACAAGATTTTGGACCAATGAGATTTCAATGTGGGCGGGACAAAGTAAAAACAAAGCTACAAAACATTAACAAAAAGTGATGTTCTACTCATGAATTATTATCTAGATATTAAGGTATTGACAATAATACCCATATTTCAAATTTACAGACTGGAACAAAATTATAAATGTGAAAAGAGACCTGCCTGGCAGGAACAGTAAAAAAAAATGCTAAAAATGTATATGATCGATCTTAGACTTTTCCACAGCCCATATCTCCAAGTTCCCAAATTCAGATTTATTTTAGATAAACAATCAAACTGAGGTGTCATAAGCATAGTAAATGAAGCTCTCTGTCTAGTGACAGAACAAAAGCAACATTGGAGGGGAAGCACAAGAGAGCCTTGAGGTGACAGACTCACTATTTATAACCTTGACTCTCCTGTCATCTCGATCCAGAACGAATCTTACTGAATGGATATTTTATTACACATAAGAAAGCTGAAATGTAAATATCACAAACCCTGTCCAGTTCAATTCATATGCTGTCTTTGGGTCAAGTCAGAATGATTGTATTTATGAGATGAATTCAAATGTCAGAAAGTGAATGCTGCTGGGATTTTCTTTTAGCTCAGTTGGGGACGTGTCAATTAAAGAATCATGGCAGAGGCTAATTGGTATGGACCCTAGTTAGGGGAAATGCATATTTAATTTGATACAGTTGAAAAACAAAGCAGTGAAGGAGAGAAATACAGCCTGTTTAATATACCAGAGTTGATCGTTTACCTTTGTTTGATTAATTTAAATTCAGTGTCTTAGGTGACTGCTTATTCATCATATTTAAAGGAACACCCAGATGTATTATCCAGATGTAGCTTTTGATAAAAATAAGATTTTCTCACTTTTTTGCTAAAAATTCTGCATTTTTTATGAAACCTACCTATAGTCAAGTGTTGATAATATATATATAAAAAAAAAATATTTAAGCTAAAATAAAACAGCTCTGATCTTTATTTTGGTGAATTGTATATTTAAATATTCATATCATATCAGGCCATCAAATTTAGTCAAAGTCATAAAAATCACTGGCGGTGGCTGGCATCTTTAAAAAAAAAATGCGATGGGGAAAGTGTTAAGGGGCTTTAACTTTAAACCATCGCTTCTGGCCAAAATAAGAGTCCATAATCCATAATAATGCTTCCTACAATAAAAAAAAATCCATCTCCTGCTGTCCTCTCACATCAAAACCCACCCACATATTTGTTTAGAACTGTTTTGGCTCGTAAACAGTGCTTAATCTGTGCAAATTTTTCTCCTGAATCAGATGACAACTTTTTTTTTCACAGGAGAAAGAAATATCATGGACTTTAGCTTAATGATGGATTTGTTTCTTACAAACAGCTTTTTACAGATGTTAATCGATGGACTGGAGTGGTGTGGATTACTTGTGAATTATTGTGATGTTTTTATCAGCTGTTTGGACTCTCATTCTGACGGCACCCATTCACTGCAGAGCATCCATTAGTCATGAATGAAGGATACATTTCTCCAAGTCTGTTACCATGAAGAAACAAACTCATCTACATCTCGGATGGCCTGATTACGAGTACATTTTCATTTTTGGGTGAACTATTTTAGGAAACAAATTAATTATAAAAAGTGATAACTTTACAGAGATGCCAACTCATTCTTTTTGTGACATTGATTCCTTTGCAACCTATAATCTACAGAAGTGGTGTGAGGTGATTTAGTCCAGAAAGACTGAGCAATCTGTTTATTTCTCTCTCCCATTCTCTGAATTGAGCCATCAATCGGAGTGTGTTTACCTCACCTCAAACTAATTGTCTTTAAGTGTCCTTTTTTTCTCTTTTGGCCCTGGCAGAAACAATCGATCTCTAGAGGTATTGACTACCATTTCTCTGGCTCTTCCTCATCCACACCTAGTAAGACTCCTCTTCAGTCATATTCTCCTTTACGGCATTTCATTCCACTCCTACTCTGCTGTTACCCCAAGAAAGATCGAGAGAAGATCGCTGCCACAGAATAAAAAAAGCAGTGCGGCTCGGCCTGTGAATGAAAGCAGCTGCTTTTGGTCTCTCCGCTGAGGAATTACAGTCAATAAAACTCAAGCTCAGATGCAAAGAGCACTGAATGAATTACAGCTGCTTCCGTATGGACTGCTTAGGAAAGCCTACAGGAAAAAGCTTGTGAAATGTTATGTAATTTACTTTCAGATTTTATTGGGTTGCAAGCTGAGGGATATTTCACCTCGTGGCACATATGAAGCCATTACTCCAGGAGTCCTGGGGGTGGAATATTGCGAAACGGCAAAGATGTGCAGTTTATTCTGCCTTATACTAAAATGCAAGGCTGTTCTCCCCAAGCACAAGCTTTAAAAAATGAATCACACCATTTAAAAAGCTGAAGTGTGCTTACTTTACCATTAACATACTTTTTACCTGGGTTCATCACAAATCACGTAGCTATATTTATTATCATTATTATTATTATTAAGGTAACACTTTATTTTAAGGTGTCTTTGTTACATGTTACATACTATTATAATAACAATAAGTTATGCATAATTACATGCAAGTAACCCTAAGCCAAATCCTAATCCTATCCATTGTTAATTAATTTTACTCACTTCTTAAATGTATAATTACACTGTAATAAGGATACCTTAAAATAAAGTGTAACCCTGGTATTATTGAATTTGCTGTTATTACCAAGTGCACTTTAAATGAGTAGTAAGTATAAGAGTAAGTAATAATCGATGTCCAATCATAAGTCAAGCCAATATTAAATGTATAGCATTTTTCACAATATGCTGCAATTAAAAAAAGCTCATTCAATTAGAATATAGTGTCAGATGTGTAATATTAGTTTGCATTGTTTTGAGCCATTTGTTTTTAATTAAAGTGTTACATAATACACTGATTCAAGACTAATTATTTGTTATGAAATCTTTGATCTTTTGTTTTCAAGTTCCAAATATACAGAGAAAGCTATCACTTTTAATTTTCATGTTTGAAGCCTTTGCCACACACTTATTAAAAACATAAATAATATTTTATACATTAAACCAAACCATCTTAATTATAGCTGAGCATCATCAACAACAACAACAACAACCTAAATAATTACTTTTATATATGTGGTCAATCAAGATTAAGTTTGCCTAACATTAAAACAAACTATATACAGTATTTATATATTATAGAAACACATTTACACATTGATTCTTCAAATGAGTGTAGGATCAACATAAAGAAAGAATATTTTAAATAACATTTGTTTAATTGCATCTTTGCAACACAACATTGTCACGATCGGAGATACAGGAAACCAGAAGATAGAACCAAGTGAGGGTAAGTCATTTATTAGGGGTTAATCCACAGAGAATAAACAGTCCAGGCATGAGTCGAAAACCAGAAGAGCAATCCAAACATAAACTAAACAAGAAGACAAGGCAAGGCAAGGCAAGGCAAGGCAAGATGACGGACATGAATTAACATCAACATTAAACAAGGACTCCGTAACACAGAATCAGACAGACCGGGTATAAATACACAAAAGGATAATGGGGAAACTGGAGACAGGTGGGGAACAATCAATTAACTAAACAAGGAGGAAGGTGACCAAATAAGGAGACAGGAAGTGATAATATGATACACACCGTGGGAACCGGAGGACACCTAGTGGAAATCCAGGGAACACAACCCAGACACTGTGACAGTACCCCCCCTCTACGGAGCGGCTCCCAGACGCTCCAAGACAGACACAGAACAGAGACCAGGAGGGAGGCAGACAGGTGGAGGCTCAGGGGGAGGGACGGAGGGTCAGCCAAGAAAAACATGGGGAACAGGGACCAGAATGTAAACACAAAACAGGAAGACCAGGAGGGAGGAGGACTCTGGAAGGATCACCGGAACCTGACTCGACTCTGGAAGGATCACAGGAACCTGACTCGACTCTGGAAGGATCACAGGAACCTGACTCGACTCTGGAAGGATCACAGGAACCTGACTCGACTCTGGAAGGATCACCGGAACCTGACACGACTCTGCGGAGTTCACCGGAACCTGACACGACTCTGCGGAGTTCACCGGAACCTGACACGACTCTGCGGAGTTCACCGGCACCTGACTCGACTCTGGGGAGTTCACCGGCACCTGACTCGACTCTGGGGAGTTCACCGGCACCTGACTCGACTCTGGGGAGTTCACCGGCACCTGACTCGACTCTGGGGAGTTCACCGGAACCTGACTCGACTCTGGGGAGTTCACCGGAACCTGACTCGACTCTGGGGAGTTCACCGGAACCTGACTCGACTCTGGGGAGTTCACCGGAACCTGACTCGACTCTGGGGAGTTCACCGGCACCTGACTCGACTCTGGAGGGTCAACTGGAACCTGACTCGACTCTGGAGGGTCAACTGGAACCTGACTCGACTCCGGAGGGTCAGCTGTGACTCTCATCCTGTGCAGCGGCGCTGGGCAAGCAGCCATCTTGGGCCATGACTCTGGACAGGTGGCCATCTTGTACTGTGGTGCTGGGCTGGCGGCCATCTGGGGTTGTGGCGCTGGACTGGCGGCCATCTTGTACTGTGGCGCTGGACCGGTGGCCAATTTGGGCATTGGTGCTGGGTTAGCGGCCATCTTGTGCTGTGGCGCTAGGCTGACGGCTATCTTGGGCTGTGGCGCTGAACCGGTGGCCAATTTGGGCATTGGCGCTGGGCTGGCGGCCATCTTGTACTGTGGCGCTGGACCGGTGGCCAATTTGGGCATTGGCGCTGGGCTGGCGGCCATCTTGGGCTGTGGCGCTGGAACGTTGGCCAATTTGGGCATTGGCGCTGGGTTGCGGCCATCTTGTGCTGTGGCACTGGACAGATGGCCATCTTGTGCTGTGGCGCTAGGCTGGTAGCCAGTTTGGGCAGTGGTGCTGGACTGGCGACCATCTTGGGTTGTGGCGCTTGGCTGGTTGCCATCCTGGGCAGTGGTGCTGGGCTGACGACCACCCCGCCGGAAGAGACAGAAGTGGCTGTGGCATCCCACCGAAGCCGATGCTGCAGGTAGCGCACAAATTCCCATAATTCCAGTGTCTCTAACTGCGCCATCTCCTCCTGAGACACTGGATCATCCAGCCCGCCATTAAAATAGTCCTTTAGGGCCGCATCGTTGTAACCCATGCCCTCGGCCAGGGACCAGAACACCTGAGCCAGGGTCCCCACTTCATGGCCCTCTTGGCGGAGGGCGATCAACCGAAGATACTTGGCTCGCCGCTCCGCCATCTTGGCTGGGGAATGGAAAAACGACATACCGCTGGTTCCTAGAAAGACGGAGTCCTTCTGTCACGATCGGTGATACAGGGAACCAGAAGATAGAACCAAGTGCGGGTAAGTCATTTATTAGGGGTTAATCCACAGAGAATAAACAGTCCAGGCATGAGTCGAAAACCAGAAGAGCAATCCAAACATAAACTAAACAAGAAGGCAAGGCAAGGCAAGGCAAGGCAAGATGACGGACATGAATTAACATCAACATTAAACAAAGACTCCGTAACACAGACTCAGACAGACCGGGTATAAATACACAAAAGGATAATGGGGAAACTGGAGACAGGTGGGGAACAATCAATTAACTAAACAAGGAGGAAGGTGACCAAATAAGGAGACAGGAAGTGATAATATGATACACACCGTGGGAACCGGAGGACACCTAGTGGAAACCCAGGGAACACAACCCAGACACTGTGACAAACATAGCCTCAGCAATTAAAAAGCCACATTAACTGTACATTAATATTCCCATCCCTAATCATGATGTACACTTTTATTGTGATATAAACACATCTGTCTAAAATCCGAAACTCAAATTTGAGCCGAGTTTTATAAGTGCCATACGATTCCATCAAGATGTACATTAAAGTTTCATCACCGACAGCACATCCACTCAAAGGCCATTATGGGTTCAGTAGTGATGTGCGCGAGCGATATCAGAGCCTACATCGTTGGCGCAGGCTCAAAAGAGATACTGAATGAGAGAATGAGCTTGCTGACTCAATGCTTTGTAGGAATGATTAGTGATTCTCTCTGCTTCAGAGCGCAGAAAAAGCTTTGCCAGTCTTTTTTGAAGCTTTTCCCTCTCTTTATCAGCCTCTTGCCTCGTAGACACCCAAAAGTTGCACCAAAAAAAACAAAAAAAAAAAAATGTTATCGACACGGTTGCAGCTCTCTCATTTCAATATACCTTGGCTTTTGTGGGTCCACAAGCAAAGCCAGAGATCCAAGCGACGTCTGTCAAACCTGAGAAAAGGTGTTTTGAGTCCAAAAGCTCTTTGAGGAACATCAAAGGGGATTCATTACATAAACATTTACTCTAATAAGAGAGCGTAAGTGATGAAGACGTGGAAGATGGATGTTAGTGAGATTGCCTGATGAACGTCACACGGAGGATGGAAATGACGCCTGATCAATCTTTGCTTCAGCGCAGATCCTAATTGCAGTGGCAGCTCGCAGCTAATTCCCCATGTCCCGTAGGCAGACGATAACTCCGCATGACTCGCACAATTTGTCTTTCTAAAGCCGAGGATGATGGAACGGCACTTTGAGAGAGCTAATGTGGACGTGTGCAGCGGGAACAGTAATGTTTGTGAGTTTGCATCATACAGTTGTTATTTGGTGATTTTGAGATTATGGGATTATTTCCACATTTGCCAATAAATGCGTCGATTTAGCCAATCAACAGATGTGCAAACTCACCCTATTAACAGCTTTGATGATGGGCAATTTCTGTTTTTAAATGTTTCAAATACATGTTTAAGATATTAGTTTAATTATTTATATATATATATATATATATATATATATATATATATATATATATATATATATATATATATAGTTACTGGACTATTATCAGCATGAAATGTATCAAAGTTTATTTTAATACAGAAAAATGCAATGCAAATGTTGCTTGATTGACCTTTACTGTCCCTTTCAACTTCCATTCCCTGATTCATATGCATATTTACAGTACGCATTGATCACTGTGCATTCATAAAACCATCTTAGAGGTCAGAAACCAGTCATCTCCATAACAAACTAGGTAATGTCATATAATACAAGACCTGAAGGAAAGCACGCAGGAAGATGAATTTGTTTGCAGTTCAATGCACATGATCAGTGACATTTTAAGTTCAATGACATTTAACATCACACCCGTTGCAAAATATTGACATTTCCTAGAAAGTTTAGAGGCTATATGTGATACTAAGGAGACGATGCTGCCAAATATATGAAGTAGTCATATATTAAAGTGACTTTAAAAGTTTCCAGAAACCAGCAGAGGCCAAGGAGTGGTATAATATTCATACCATTTCTCAAAACAACAAAACTATGGCTCCCGTTCTAATCAATGAATTTGTCACGTAAATCTAATGAAATAGAGCTTATTTTTCACATTATTCACACAAGTTACATTTTCCAGAATAATGCAGAATATCAATAAAAAAAATTCATATTTGGAATAAACTGCATTGCTTGTTCACTCTCTGACTGTAAACTGGCTGTACTACTTCGTAAGTACCTTAGCTGTGATTTTTTTTCTCCCCCAGACCTAGATTTATTTATGCTAAAATGCAGAGATCTTCCACTCTGTAGGTGGGAAGTTATTTTTAAAGTAATGTTGATAAAAGAGGTCCATAGAGCGCAGCTCGCATCCAGACTGTGGTGTGATGAGCACTCGGTACATTTAAACTGATTTCAGATTTGGCCTGACGCCTTTTATCAATT